>NC_041383.1:390728825-390786498 GCF_002162155.2 Triticum dicoccoides | reverse complement strand
CACACACACACACAAGGAAAGGGGGCGCCTTCCTACTTGAGCCCTTGTGGCCCAAGTTGCGTTCCACCTCTTGGCCTTTTAAGGCCCATTGATATTTAAATTAAATATAAAATGTCTAAATATTTTTAGACCATTATATATAATTTAACAGCCCTAGAAACATTTTCCACCTATATATAATTAATCGGTAATACCCGGTATTACCCGATATTCACTGAAACCCTTCTGGTGACCCCGAAACACTTTCCAAACCTCTCGAAACTATTCCGAGTATTAATGAAACAATTACACAAATATATTCTCATTACTCCCGTCCCACTAGCACTTAGCAGATCATCATTACCTTAAGCTTGTGACCCAATAGGTTCGGTAAATCATAGACATCAACGGAGACCCCTTCATTCAATGACCGATAGCGGAACCATGGACATCCATATCGGTCCCTATGATTACATGAACGATATTCAAGTGAACCTTTGGTTATCATGTGATGTTATCTTTGCTTCATGATACTTTACAAAACCTAGTGTGCATCAGTATCCTCCTAAGTCATCACCATGCTCACTATATCATTGCTCTCGTGGCCGGTTCTGTTCTTCTTTCTCGTTAACGTGTTCCGGCATCCCCGTGACGTAGTCACCTGTGTCTTGCCAGATGGTGATGGATACCATCACACTGAGAGGGCCTTAATAATGTCTCTCCATCATCGTAGGAGCAAATCCCACTCTCAAGCTATCCGGTCACTTGTCAAACTTTCCAGTGAGCCTAAAAGTTATCGTTATGTTCACCTTGTTACAGATGACGTTTGAGCAACCCCAAATCCCAACATCTGGTAGGAAGTGACCAATAAACTCTCATGGTCTGGGGAACTAAAACACATGCTAACATTTCGTGTTATAATAGATGATTTCAGACGATATAATCACAAAGTATAATAGACAAGTATTGGGTCGATTCAATATGATCGTTCTTCTAATGTCATACCCTCAATGTTGTTTTAGGACTATCGTTACACTTAATGATATCCTAAGATCCGGAAAACATGATCACTAACAACACTTAAGCCAGTCTTAGAGGCGAGACCAGGAACCTATTGTTTATCGTTTATCATTTCACACATGCATATGCGTTTTCCACTGAATCGCATATTCCAGGATCATAGCAGTTATAGCATGAAATATAAACTCTTAATTATAATGGAAATATAATAATACAATATTATTGCCTCGAGGGCATATTTCCAACAGTCTCCCACTTCCACTAGAGTCAATAATCTAGTTAGCACATTTTCATTAACACCAGTGGCAATCCAGTGTTTCTCTATGCTTTGCTTGTTGTCTAGCCTTTGTCCTATCAAACCTTAGCAACTTTGTATCCGCTTGTATCATTTGCATTTCTAAGCATCTATCATGCTTTCACAAGAATTCATAATTTGTGTGAAACCAACTTTGTATATATATTGAATCATTGGTAGAACCTTTGAAGACTGAGTTATGGGACCACTATTAGGAATAGTGTTCCAATGATACAATCGTCTAGAAACCATACCAAGCTCATAAATGAACTTCTGATTCATTACCTTCCAGTATTGCTTCTAAAGCAACAATATACGCACCCTTCTATTATAGAATTCACCATAGTAATTTTCTAGGACCAATTCCAACTTACTATGCCACCATAAATCATTTTGAAATCGAAAAATCGCTTGGAGCACAGATGAAGATTTATCGATGTATCACTTACAACGAGCTTCTATTTGATGTGACTCCTTACAAGAATCTCTTTGTTTTCTCCGTGTGCGATAAAGATGTCGTTAATACTTAACGACATTGTTGTCCTATGATCAACAAACTTTTACTCACAACTAACTTGAAGTACTGGAAATATCGGGTTGTTTACATACCATGGAATACAACTATGTTTGAAATCATATTTAGCTCATCAGTGTTTCAGGATACTGATTCTTGCTAAAAACTCCTTCCATGTGACTTTGACAAGAAACTCTTCTTGACATTTTTTATACTAAACTGCTTTTGTATTCTGTCAATATGTATTTTGGCTAAGCCCGATTAGAGACTAATATCTCCATATATCATTATGCCTAATACCAGGACTATTTATTGCTTAAGTATTTTACTGAAAATTTAGTTTCAATAAAGTCTTAATCTGTGTCAAGAAAATTACATAATTTCCGATCAACAATATGTCATGCACATATAGTGTTTAGAAATATTATCATGCTCCCACTTAATTTCTTGTAAATACAAGCATCTTCGCTTTACTCGATGAAATCAATTATTTAACCATTTCATCAGTATGAAGAACGAAAATTCCAACACCACTATGCTTGCTTCAGATCATTATAGGATCTCTTGTAGTTTGCATACTTACTAGCATCCTCTGGATCGACAAAATTACCTTGGACCATATCAAATATACAACCTTGGTTCTATTTCCATCTCATGGGAATCATTTTGACATCCATATATTATATCTCATAATTGAAATATTTAGTAATTGCTAGTTTAACCCGAACTGATTTAAAGTATTGCTGTGATCAGATAATCTCGTCATAGTCAATCCTTTGATCTTGTCATAAACTATTTGTAACAAGTAAAGCATTATAAAACATTTTTATCTTTGTTAGTTTATAGATTCATTACTATTCTTTAGACTCTAAGTCTTTCGAAGGGTTCATCAAGTTATAAGCTTGAATTATGTGAATGGATACTATCTCGGATTATGTTGGCATATAGCCAATTTTCGAAGTCAGGGCCCATCAATGCTTCTTTGTGGATTATAGGATTTTCCCAGCCTATATAGTTCAGCTACAAGTTCGACCATAGTCTCTATATCTCATGTAGAGGTTTTCGTATCAGTCGCAATAGAAATTCTAGAATTACTTCTTGTGTTTATTTTCTTCGACCTGATCATGAAGATTCTACAATCTTGTCGAGTTGCACTGTCCACTCATACATCTCTAACATATCTATATTTTTTTATTGTTCAATGCTATTATATTATCTGTTTTGGATGTTTTATATGCATTAATATTTTATTTTATATATATTTGGGACTAACCAATTAACCTAGAGCCCAGTGCCAGTTTTTGTTTTTTTCCTTGTTTTTGACTTTTATAGAAAAGCAATATCAAATGGAGTCCAAACGGAATAAAACTTTACGATGATTTTTCTTGGACCAGAAGACACCCAGGAGACTTGGGGAGAGGGCCAAAGGAGTCCCGAGGAGACAACAAGCCCTCTGGGCACACCCCCTGGCTTGTGGGCCCCTCGAGGGTCCTCTAACCCTAACTCCACCTCTATATATTCTTAAATATTTCCCAAACATCAGAAGCATCCACAAAAATACTTTTCCTCCGCCGCAAGCTTCTGTTCCCGTGAGATCCCATATTTAGGGCCTTTTCCGGCAATCTGCCAGAGGGGGATTCAATCACGAAGGGCCTCTACATCAACCTTGTTGCCCTTCTGCTGATGTGTGAGTAGTTTACCACAGACCTACGGGTCCATAGCTACTAGATATATGGCTTCTTCTCTCTCTTTGATCTTCAATACAATGTTCTCCTCAATGTTCTTGGAGATCTATTCGATGCAATCTTCTTTTGCGGTGTGTTTGTTGAGATCCGATGAATTGTGGATTTATGATCAGATCATCTATGAATATTATTTGAGTCTTCTTTCAACTCTTTTATGCATGATTAAGATATCTTTGTATTTCCCTTCGAACAATCAGTTTGGTTTGGCCAGCTAGATTGGTTTTCTTGCAATGGGAGAGGTGCTTAGTTTTTGGTTCAATCTTGCGGTGTCCTCACCCAGTGACAGAAGGGGTAGCGAGGTACGTATTGCATTGTTTCCATCAAGGATAAAAATATGGGGTTTATAACATATTGCTTGAGTTTATCTCTCTACATCATGTCATCTTACTTAAAGCATTTCAGTGTTCTTATGAACTTAATACTCTAGACGCAGGCAGGAGTCGGTCGATGTGTGGAGTAATGGTAGTAGAAGCAGGCAGCAGTCGGTCTACTTGTCACGGACGTGATGCCTATATGCATGATCATTACCTTAGATATCGTCATAATGATGCACTTTTCTATCAACTGCTCAATAGTAATTTGGTTACCCGACGTATGCTATCTTCAAGAGAGAAGCCTCTAGTGAAACCTATGGCCCCCAGGTCTATTTTCCATCATATATTTTCATATCTATAAACCAAAAACCCCAAAAATACCTTGCTGCAATTTATTTATATTTACTTTAGTTTGCTCTTTTATTTATCTTTTATACCTATCTCTATTAGATCTCACTCTTTTTCGTGACTGTGAAGGGATTGACAACCCCTTTTTTGCGTTGTGTGCAAGTGTTTGTTAGTTTGTGAAGGCGCGTATATTGGAGACTTGCTTGTGCCTCCTACTGGACTGAGACCTTGGTTCTTAAGTGAGGGAAATACTTATCTCTACTTTGCTGCATCACCCTTTCCTCTTCAAGGGAAAAATCAACACAAGCTCAAGAAGTAGCAGGAAGAATTTCTGGCGCTGTTGCCGGGGAGGTTCTACATCAAGCCTACCAAGTACCCATCGTAAACTCTCATCTCTTGCACTTACATTATTTTCCCTTTACCTCTCATTTTCCTCTCCCCCACTTCTAAAGCGTTTTCAAAAAAACACAAAAATATTTGCCTTTTTATTCACCCTTTTCTTTTTGCTCAATCTTTTGTTTGCTTGAACTCATCATCATGAGTGAGTTTGGCATGGCAGAAATAGATGATGGCCTACCTCCTAAAATTGGGTGATCTGGCAATCTGGATGCTAAAACTTTTGTTTTGGGGCAAGGGAATGTTATGGGAAAGAACATATCCAAGAATTTTTTAATTGTGTCGGCAATCTGCCTTTTGATGATGCTCCTATACTTAAAAGAACTAAAACTTATGCAGAGGCTATTACAGCACTAGTTCTGAAATTTGAAGATAGATTTATCCGTACCCATCCTAGATCTATGTTTTATGCCTAGATAGGGGCGTTAAACAATAGCGCTTGTTGGCAGGCAACCCAAATTTTTTTTGTTTTTTTGTTTTTGGTTCTATTTTTCAATAAATACACACTATTACCTCTGTAGTAATTGTGTTTAGTGTTTTAATTAGTGTTTGAGCCAAGTAAGACCTTTGGTATGGTCTATGGTGATAGTTGATTTGATCTTGCTGAAAACAGAAACTTTTGCGCTCATTGCCAGAATTTTAGAAAATCACATAAATGTGATTTTGATCTGAATTATTTACACAAGATTGATATACAAATTTCCCAAGTTGTCCTAATTTTCAGAATTTTTGGAGTTACAGAAGTATACTAAATTTCCAGATTACTATAGACTGTTATGTTTTTGACAGATTCTGTTTTCAATGTGTTGTTTGCTTATTTTGATGAATCTATGGATAGTATCGGGGGGTCTGAACCATGGAGAAGTTGTAATATATTATATATAACACGAATATAAATTTAGAATGAGTTCACAACAGTACCTAAAGTGGTGAGTTATTTTCTTATACTAACAGATCTTACGAGTTTTCTGTTGAGTTTTGTGTTATGAAGTTTTAAAATTTTGGGTAACGATTTGATGGACTATGGAATAAGGAGTGGCAAGAGACTAAGCTTGGGGATGCCCAAGGCACCCCAAGGTAAAGGACAACCAAGCATCTAAGCTTGGGGATGCCTCGGATGGCAGCCCCTCTTTTGTCTTCAATCCATCTGTAAATTTACTTAAGGCTATATTTTTATTCACCACATGATATGTGTTTTGCTTGGAGCGTCTTGTATGATATGAGTCTTTGCTTTTTAGTTTGCCACAATCATCCTTGTTATACACACCTTTTGAGAGGGGCATGCATTAATCTTGAATTTATTAGAATACTCTATGTGCTTCACTTGTATCTTTTTTAGAGCACAGCGGTGGCTTTATTTTATAGAAATTGTTGAACTATCATGCTTCACTTATATTATTTTGAGAGTCTTAAACAGGATGGTAATATGCTTAGATTATGAATTTAGTCCTAATATGATGGGCATCCAAGAGGGATATAATAAAAACTTTCATATAAAGAGCATTGAATATTTGAGAAGTTAGATTACTTGCATTTGTTTTGAGATATAAAGATGGTGATATTAGAATCATGCTATTGAGTAATTGTGGATTGGTATAAATACTTGTGTTAAAGTTTGTGATTCCTGTAGCATGCACGTATGGTGAACCGTTATGTGATGAAGTCAGAGCATCATTTATTCTTTGATTGTCTTCCTTATGAGTGGCGGTCGGGGATGAGCGATGGTCTTTTCCTACCTTTCTATCCCCCTAGGAGCATGCGTGTAGTACTTTGTTTTGATGGCTAATAAACTTCTGCAATAAGTATGTGAGTTCTTTATGACTAATGTTGAATCCATGGATTATACGCACTCTCACCCTTCCGCCATTGCTAGCCTCTCTAGTACCGTGCAACTTTCGCCGGTGCATTAAACCCACCATATACCCTTCCTCAAAATAGCCACCATACCTACCTATTGTGGCATTTTCATAGCCATTCCAAGATATATTGCCATGCAACTTCCACCGTTCTGTTTATTATGACACATACCACCATTGTCATATTGCTCTGCATGTTCATGTAGTTGGCATAGTATTTGTGGCAAAGCCACCGTTCATATTTTTTATACATGTCACTCTTGATTATTGCACATCCCGGTACATCGTCGGAGGCATTCATATAGAGTCATATCTTGTTCTAGTATCGAGTTGCAATTCTTGAGTTGGAAGTAAATAAAAGTGTGATGATCATCATTATTAGAACATTGTCCATGTGAGGAAAGGATGATAGAAGCTATGATTCCCTCACAAGTTGGGATGAGTCTCCGGACTTTATAAAAAATAAAAGAGGCCAAATAAGCCCAAATAAAAAGAGAGTCCAAAGAAGCCCAAAGAAGAAAAAATGAGAGAAATGAGAGAAGGGACAATGTTACTATCCTTTTTCCACACTTGTGCTTCAAAGTAGCACCATGATCTTCATGATAGAGAGTCTCCTATTTTATCACTTTCATATACTAGTGGGAATTTTTCATTATAGAACTTGGCTTGTATATTCCAATGATGGGCTTCCTCAAATTGCCCTGGGTCTTCGTGAGCAAGCAAGTTGGATGCACACCCACTTAGTTTCTTTTTGAGCTTTCATACACGTATAGCTCTAGTGCATCCGTTGCATGGCAATCCCTACTCACTAGCATTGATATCAATTGAAGGGCATCTTCATAGCCGATTAATTTGTCTAGTTGATGTAAGACTTTCTCCTTCTTTTTGTCTTCACCACAACCACCATATTTTGTTCCACTTATAGTATTATATCCATGGATCATGCTTATGTATTGCGTGAAAGTTCCAAAAGTTTGAGAACACCAAAAGTATGAAACAATTGCTTGCCTTGTCATCGGGGTTGTGCACGATGAAATACTTTGTGTGATGAAGATGGAGCATAGCCACACTATATGATTTTGTAGGGATAACTTTCTTTGGCCATAATATTTTGAGAAGACATGATTGCTTTATTAGTATCCTTGAAGTATTATTGTTTTTATGTCAATATTAAACTTTTGTTTTGAATCTTATGGATCTGAATATTCTAGCCACAATAAAGAAAATTACATTGATAAATATGTTAGGTAGCATTCCACATCAAAAATTCTGTTTTTATCATTTACCTACTCGAGGGCGAGCATGAATTGATCTTGGGGATGCTTGATACGTCTCCAACATATCTATAAATTTTTATTGTTCCATGCTATTATATTATCTGTTTTGGATATTTTATATGCATTAATATGCTATTTTATATTATTTGTGGGACTAAACTATTAACCTAGAGACCAGAGCCAGTTTCTGTTTTTTCCTTACTTTTGACTTTTACAGAAAAGGAATATCAAACAGAGTCCAAACAGAGTAAAACTTTACGATTTTTATTGGACTAGAAGACACCCAGGATACTTGGGGAGAGGGACAGAGGAGTCCCGAGGGGACTACAAGCCCCAAGGGCGCGCCCCAGGGGGGCGCGCCCCTGGCTTGTGGGTGCCTCAAGGGTCCTCTAACCCTAACTCCACCTCTATATATTCTCAAATATTCCCCGAACATCAGAAGCGTCCACAAAAATATTTTTCTGCCGCCATAAGCTTCTATTCCCGTGAGATCCCATCTTGGGGCCTTTTCCAGCGATCTGCTAGAGGGGGATTCGATCACGGAGGGCCTCTACATCAACCTTGCTTCCCTTCCGATGATGCGTGAGTAGTTTACCACAGACCTACGATTCCATAGCTAGTAGCTAGATGGCTTCTTCTCTCTCTTTGATTTTCAATAAAATATTCTCCTCGATGTTCTTGGAGATCTATTCAATGTAATCTTCTTTTGCGGTGTGTTTGTTGAGATCCGATGAATTGTTGATTTATGATCAGATTATCTATGAATATTATTTGAGTCTTCTCTGAACTCTTTTATGCGTGATTAAGATATCTTTGTATTTCTCTTTGAACTATCGGTTTGGTTTGGCTAACTAGATTGGTTTTTCTTGGAATGGGAGAGGTGCTTAGTTTTGGGTCCAATCTTGCGGTGTCCTCACCTAGTAGCAGAAGGGGTAGCGAGGCACGTATTGCGGTTTCCATCAAGTTAAAAAGATGGGTTTTATATCATATTGCTTGAGTTTATCCCTCTACATCATGTCATCTTACTTAAAGCGTTACTCTGTTCTTATGAACATAATACTCTAGATATAGGCAGGAGTCAGTCGATGTGTGGAGTAATTGTAGTAGATGCAGGCAGGAGCCGGTCTACTTCTCGCAGACGTGATGCCTATATGCATGATCATTGCCTTAGATATCGTCATAATTATGCGATTTTCTATCAATTGCTCAATAGTAATCTGTTTACCCACCATATACTATCTTCAAGAGAGAAGCCTCTAGTGAAACCTATGGGCCCTAGGTCTATTTTCCATCATATATTTTCAGATCTATAAACCAAAAACCCAAAAATTCCTTGCTGCAATTTATTTATATTTACTTTAGTTTGCTCTTTTATTTATCTTTTATACCTATCTCTATTAGATCTCGCTCTTTTTTGTGGCCATGAAGGGATTGACAACCCTTTTTTCGTGTTGTGTGCAAGTGTTTGTTAGTTTGTGCAGGTGCATATATTGGAGATTTGCTTGTGCCTCCTACTGGATTGATACCTTGGTTCTTAAATGAGGGAAATACTTATCTCTAGTTTGCTGCATCACCCTTTCCTCTTCAAGGGAAAAATCAACGCAAGCTCAAGAAGTAGCATCCACCCACTCACTCTTTGCAGAAAACAGTTTTTTCAAAATTTCTTCACTCTGTGGCAAAATACTTTGCCTTGGTGTAGTGGTAGAGGAATATCCAAATATTTGGGATAACCTACTAAGTAGCTTTTATTTCAACAAATTTGATGGCGCTCTTTTAGTGTAAAAGCCATAGTCTCTAAAGAATCACATTAAAAACTATATTGGCAAAATAATTAATGTCATCTTTGATCGCACCTTGTCATACATAGCTTGATTACATATACTCAAAACACTCTACTCTTAGTAGTGTTTCTAGGAGGTGTAAGCTATGAAACATTTTTCACAGCTCATCAGACATTCGCTAAATTTGTAACTCAAATATTCTTTTCTGCAATCCAATTATAGAAACATAATTATTTTGTTACGATAATTTCTAATTCATTATGAAAGTCTTTCTAAACATTTCAAAAGATCCAGATTTATGTCTCAGTTAGTAAATATAAATATCTACTTGAGTCATCCTTGAAGATAGATAAATCCACTGGTTCTAACAATAGTTATTGGACTACATACATCAATATGCATATTTCCAATTTACTTGTTGCTCGTTCTTTATGGCCTGTGAACTGTATTTTAGTTTACTTCACTATTTGGACAAAATTTGCAAGTGTTAGATGATTCTCAATCAGATAACTTCAAAATTTATCATTATGAAAACTTCTCCATGCTGGTTTCTCCAATGTGACTAAATGCAATGCCACACAAATGTGGCATTCATTTAGTCTTGCAACATTTAGCGTCGGTATTATGGATGTTCAATTTTATTATCAATGTTCATAACATACATCTTATTCATAATAGGTGTATGGCCTTTTATTCATAACATTGAACAATTATTGTTCTCTCATGGACAACCACCTTACAAATTCTATGCAATGGGCCAGAGTGTACAAAAACTCTAAAATTAATTGTGATAATAAAAATAGAGGAAATACACTAATGGAAATATTGTAATCTTTTACAATCCATCAAATATTTTAACCTCATTATTTTTGGTCATTTAGGATGTTCAAAGTTTCTTGCAACGATTTGCTATTATATGCAATTGAGTCGATATCCTTGTGATCATCCTTTCAATCACAATACCAAAGAATCAGTGATCAACAAATTTGATCATATTTCCCAAGAACTGCACTTTACTTGACCAAACATCTCTACATCTCATAACTTGTATGACATTCATACCTAAGCTAGACATTCCAGTCTTCTTTTCTTTCGACCTTTTACTTTTATAGTTTACTTCAATATTTTTCTCACTCTCAGAAGAAACATCAACTTTAAGAGTAGTGTGAGCACTGAACTTCCCTAGATGTGTAAGTCTCATTACATCCTTCAGTTTTGTTCTTTCTCTATAAGTTCTCACCGTCAACACATGACTGGTGTTCTTCTGGATCTTATGCACTTCAGTCTTAAACATAGTTGAACGCTTCACTAGAACTTGCAAACAAAACACTTCTTTAGATATCGCATATCTTTTAGTCTTTGTTTGTTTCTGAAAACAATTTTCAGTTCCAAGAATATCACAAAACTATTCCAAACATTTGAAGTTCGGGTTTCTCGGAAGCAAGCAGACAATAATGCAATTCTAGCTTCTAGATCGAAGGACGTGAGTCTCATCATCCATACCATTAACAAGAGAGTATTGTAAGCATGCAATAGGACAAAATCCTTCTTGGCACTTTTAGAGGATGATCCTCTCAAACATAAAGTTTCAACCAAATAAATAACAGTCAATCAATTTCAACTACAAAGGTGGAATCGTGAGCCATAATTCTACAACTATAACGCAAACTACAGATAGACATTGTTCATAATTAATTTGCACTAGTTACTAACTTAATTAATACATAATTGTGCTCTCACTCAAACAAAATCTCTCATAATTGATAGTGAGTAATTGAAGATCCAAATGTAGTTCTTAGCGATTAATGTGGACATTAGTGATGAACAGAATTTTGACTAGTAGGCAAACTTTTGCCAATCATATCTCCATATGACTCTTGTTCACCTTTCGATGTTTGTGCTCCGAGCTCAGAATGATTCTGCCAGAACTTCAAGACAACTGAGTGCTTTCTGCATACATGGTCTGACCATCTCCGTCTGACACATCACATCTCATTTGTACTCATGTGGATATGACGCACTCTAGAACACTACGTGTTATAGATGGTTGCAACACTGGGAAGAGCACCTTTTAACTTGGTATTTACTATGAGAGATCACCCTAATAATTGACTAATGCACAATTGAGGGGTGCAACAATAAAGGGGTAAACATCTCATGCAATTCATAATAGCATGATATGGTATAGCCCTGGGCGCCAGGAGTTCTCCATGATCGTCTTCAATCTCCAGTTGAAGCGATGTGACGACCAATATTTTGTTGCCGTGGCAACTGTGTCAAAAACTTTATCGTGGCGGAAATCTCAGAAAACGTTGCCATGGCAGCCATTTCAGAAAACCTTGCCGTGGCGGCCGTTTCAGAAAATGTTATCGTGGCACCAAAATCTAAAATTTCGCCGTGGCACAAAATTATAGCTCCTCGTCCCACGCCTGGTACACCTTCTCCTCGTCGGGGTCCTCTGTGTACGTCTTGCCAATGTTACATATTATCGGTGTCAAAACCGGTGAATCTCGGGTAGGGGGTCCCGAACTATGCGTCTAAGGCTAATGGTAATAGGAGGCGGGGGACACAATGTTTACCCAGGTTCGGGCCCTCTCGATGGAGGTAATACCCTACTTCCTGCTTGATTGATATTGATGATATGAGTATTACAAGAGTTGATCTACCACGAGATCGTAAAGGCTAAACTCTAGAAGCTAGCCTATGATTATGATTGTTGTTGTCCTATGGACTAAACCCTCCGGTTTATATAGACACTGGAGTGGGCTAGGGTTACACAGAGTCGGTTACAGAGAAGGAGATCTACATATCCGGATTGCCAAGCTTGCCTTCCACGCAAAGGAGAGTCCCACCCGGACACGGGACGAAGTCTTCAATCTTGTATCTTCATAGTCCAACAGTCCGGCCAAAGTATATAGTCCGGCTATCCGAGGACCCCCTAATCCATGACTCCCTCAGTAGCCCCTGAACCAGGCTTCAATGACGATGAGTCCGGCGCGCAGATTGTCTTCGGCATTGCAAGGCGGGTTCCTTCTCCGGATACTCCATAGAAGATCTTGAACACAAGAATCGTGTCCGGCTCTGCAAAACAATTTTTGCACACCACCGTGGAGAGCATAATATTCCACAAATCTAATCTGCTGACAACTTTTCATAGCGCAACATCACGTCGCGGCCCGGTCATTATGCGAACCGTTTTTCTCAACCTGTTACCGCACATATCGCGAGGCGGTTTTATTGGCACGTCTTGTTGAAGCAGAGATCATGTCCCCTTATCACGGGATTCTCATCAATACGGGTGTGGGTAGCCCAACCGCGTCATCAATCGTGACGCTTGGGGAATAAGCGAGTTTACCGGGCAAGTGGGGAGGTGCAGGATCCTTGCTGCCTTTATAAGGAGATAAGGGCTCCCCTTTTTCACCCACGCCTTCCTCTCCCTCTGCTTATCCATTCTCTCTCTCGCTCGAGCTCCAGCGCCCAAGCGTTCGTATTCTTCGCCCACAAAGGCCCTCCAAAAATGTCTGGACCCGGAGCAGGAGGCAAGTGGATGGCCTCCACCGTCCGGGAGAAGGATATCAAAAAGCTTCGGGAGGCCAGGTATCTGGCCAAGGAAATCGGCCATCGTCTCCCGACGGCGAGACAGATTGTTCCGACCCCGGAACCCCACGAGAGGGTTGTATTTCTCCCTCACTTTGTCCGTGGGCTAGGGTTTCCCCTCCACCCATTCGTTCGCGGCATCATGTATTACTACGGGATCGATTTTCATGATCTATCCCCAAATTCCTTCCTCAACATCTCGACATTCATCGTCGTGTGTGAGGCCTTTCTCTGCATCTCACCGCACTTCGGCTTATGGCTGAATATTTTCAATGTGAAGCCCAAGGTAGTGAGCGGCGAGCACACCGAGTGGGGAGGTTCCATGGTGAGCAAGATGCCCAATGTCACATGGCCGTCCGGTACTTTCAATGATTCCATCAAAGAGCAGCAGCAGTGGTTCTACGTCACTGAGCCACATGACCCAAAATGGCCCGCAGCTCCTGAACTCCGATCCGGAGTGTCGGATATCGGGTTCCGAGAAAAACCCTTAAGGTTCAAACTCCGGGGTGTGCGCGAAGATCTTCCCCCTACCGATCCACGTCCCAGCGCCTCGTCGTGAATCTAAGCTACACGATGAACAACACAAGGGACACAAGGTTTATACTAGTTCGGGCCACCGTTGTGGTGTAATACCCTACTCTAGTGTGTGGTGTGGTGGATTGCCTCTGGGGCTGATGATGAACAGTACAGATAAAGAATAGCCTCGTGAGAGGTGTTCTTGAGCTGGTGCGGTGTTCTACTTGGGATAGATCTTCCTGCCTCTAGATGAGATGCCCTTCCTACTGTGGTGGCTATCTCTATATATAGAGGCCCTGGTCCTCTTCCCAAATATTGAGTGAGAAGGGAGCCAACAACGGCCATTTTGAAGGGGAACAGCTAGTACAAGCTATCCTGACTAAAGTTGGTCTTCGACTGCCAAAGGCACTGGCGATGATGCCGTCTTCGGCTCCACGGTGACCTCCATCCTGCCGCTCTGCTGGTCTTGATCTCGTTGCACCGATATGGTAACCTTTGCTTGATGCCTTGGTGCTCTCGCTTGCGCTTGCCCCCTTTGCACCAAAGAGGAAACGAAGACACTGCGCTGGCTGGCGCCCGCCTCGTCTTGATCGTCATGGCTTGCATCATGAGCACCTCGCGAGGTACCCCTACCTTGATCTCTCCGCCTCCTCGCAAGCCTGCCTGGTGAGGCCGCCCCTAAGGAAGCCTTGCATCGTCCGCCCCGCGAGGCTTGGCCCCTCGCGAGGGTCTTGAGCTTGGGTTGATGAAGACGGGCCATACTGGGCCACTGCTCGAGCCACGCCGCAGGCCGCAGGGAGGCAAGTCTGGGGACCCCCGTTCCCAAAACACCGACAGTAGCCCCGGGGCCCAAGGCGCGCTCGGACTTGGCTTAGCAGCAAAGCGAAAGGGCAAGTGCGGAGCATCACGGGCCCCAACAGCCTGCAGCCTTGGTCGCCGCGTGGCTGTTGATTGGACGTGGGCGTCTCCGCTTCCCCACGCTGCCCCGGCAACTGCCCGATTTGACGAGTCCCTGTTGCATGCAAAAAGGGTCATGATTACCTGCGATTATGGAGGCCGACGGTTGGCCCTCCTTGGGTCATAAATGTGGGGGGGCGCAGGCTCCCCGCTGCACATCTCACTTCCCCCGGCCTTCTTCTTCCTCCTTCTTGCTCCAGTTGCCTGTCGTGTCCCATGGGGCCGACGAAGAGGTTCTCGGCCGCGGAGAAGGGGAAAGCTCGCCAGGAAGGGCCTGGCTCCCCTCCGCCCAAGCGCGGCCGAGGTCGTCCCCGCAAGCACCCCGCGACTCCTGCAGCAGCTCCTCGTGGTCGTGGCGGTGGTCCATCGCTGATGGCCGCCCGGTGTGCGGGGGAAGACGCGTCGTGGCTGCGCGGCCTCCCCGGCCATGCTTTCACTCGGCAGAGGTGCTGCCGGAGTTTGTCGTGTGGTCGGTAGATCCAGCCGGCAACTGGCTCTAGCTCCCCCACTTCTTCACCAGCAAACTGCCGGCCGCTGGCCTCGGTGGGTTCCGGCTGCAGGCGGATGGTTGCTGCTGCAGGGCTTCCTGGGTCACGGTGGAGATCTCTGTCGCCGGGAACGTGGCCTTGGCCCACGGCTGGCAGACGTTTGCCCGTGCACGTTGCCTGCGCCGGTGGTGCACCCTACACTTCAAGTTTGACGGCGACGTGGCCCTCTACGTGAGGGTGTTCGGAGAAGGCAGCCACCGTGTCGGGTGCTGCCCCGAAGACGATGATGGTGACCGAGTGCTTGGCCTTGGTGACGGTCGTGACGAGGACGAAGGCGAGCCCGCTCCTAGCGGCGCCCGCAGCTCGCCAAGCTTCAGCGGCTCTTCCTCTGGTGGCAGCTCCTCCAGCGGTGGCCGCGATCAGCCACCACGTCACCGCGCCCGCTTCGAGGGCAGTAGCGGGTCGTCCCCCCGTCGCGCCTCGGTGAAGCGTGAGGAGGAGTCTGATTGAGCTCAGGAGGGCGGTGTGGATCCCCCCTCGCGAGCCGTTGCGGCACACGCCGCGTTTATTTTGTTTGTCTCCTTTTCCTACATTGAGAGAGATAAAAGTATGGGCCCCCCTTGGGGGGCGTGCAAGACTATCATCCCTAAGTGTCATGCTACTTTTATCGTTCTCGTGTTGTGTTGTGGTGTTGCGGCTATGTGGTTGCGCGTAGGAACAACTTAGCTTGGGAGGTCCGTTGTGGTTTCCGCCTCGCGACGTACTTGCGGGAGGCCCCGTCGAGCGTCTTAAGGCCTGCAAAAATCAGTCGAGGGAATAGTTTTCGAACCTTTGCCGTGGGGGTGACCAGCTGAAAGGGATCGAGAAGAGGTGTCTAGAGGGGGGGGGTGATTAGACACTAAGTACCAAAGTTGCATTTTTTAACTTCTTTAAGTTTAGTGGAGTTTAGGCACAACTTTAACATTCACAATACATAACAAGCAAGCATGCAAAGAGTATATGAGCAGCGGAAAGTAAAGCATGCAACTTGCAAGAATGTAAAGGGAAGGGATTGGAGGATTCAAACGCAATTGAAGACACGGATGTTTTTGTCGTGGTTCCGATAGGTGGTGCTATCGTACATCCACGTTGATGGAGACTTCAACCCACGAAGGGTAACGGCTGCGCGAGTCCACGGAGGGCTCCACCCAAGAAGGGTCCACGAAGAAGCAACCTTGTCTATCCCACCATGGTCGTCGCCCACGAAGGACTTGCCTCACTAGCGGTAGATCTTCACGAAGTAGGCGATCTCCTTGCCCTTACAAACTCCTTGGTTCAACTCCACAATCTTGTCGGAGGCTCCCAAGTGACACCTAGCCAATCTAGGAGACACCACTCTCCAAGAAGTAACAAATGGTGCGTTGATGATGAACTCCTTGCCCTTGTGCTTCAAATGATAGTCTCCCTAGCACTCAACTCTCTCTCATAGGATTTGGATCTGGTGGAAAGAAGATTTGAGTGGAAAGCAACTTGGGGAAGGCTAGAGATCAAGATTCATATGGTAGGAATGGAATATCTTGGCCTCAACACATGAGTAGGTAGTTCTCTCTCAGAAATAGGATGCTGGAAGTGTAGGCTTGTTTTGATGGCGCTCTCCACGAATGAAGATGAGGTGGAGGGGTATATATAGCCTCCACACAAAATCTAACCGTTACACACAATTTACCAATCTTGGTGGGACCGAATCAACAAACTCGGTCTGACCGATTCAGTAAACCTAGTGATCGTTAGGATTTTCGGTGGGACCGAAATGGAACTCGGTAGGGCCGATATGGTTAGGGTTAGGGCATAACATAATCTCGGTGAGACCGATTACACAAACTCGGTGAGACCGATTTTGGTAATTAGCTAACCAGAGAGTTGGTCAGGCAAACTCGGTGGGACCGATTACTCAAACTCGGTTGGACCGATTTGGTAATAAGTTAACCAAAGAGTTTGCATTGTAATCTCGGTAGTACCGATTGCTCAAACTCGTAAGACCGATTTTAATAATGGACATACACTAAGAGATTACAATCCCATCTCAGTGAGACCGAAATCCCTATCGGTGAGACCGATTTGCCTAAGGTTTGTGGCAGTGGCTATGACATCTAAACTCGGTGGCGCCAGATAGAAAGAATCGATGGGGCCGAGTTTGACTTTAGGTTTTGGTCATATGTGTGGATGTGGGAAAGTAGTTGAGGGCTTTGGAGCATATCACTAAGCACTGTGGAGCAAGAAACTCATAAAGCAACACCTCATCCCTCCTTGATAGTATTGGCTTTTCCTATAGACTCAATGTGATCTTGGATCACTAAAATATAAAATGCAGAGTCTTGATCTTGAAGCTTGAGCCAATCCTTTGTCCTTAGCATCTTGAAGGGGTTCCACATCCTTTAGTCCATGCCACTCCATTGTTGAACTTGTCTTAAATATACTAGGTAAAAGTGTTAGTCCAACAAGAGATATGTTGACATTAATTACCAAAACCACCCAGGGAGCACTTGTGCTTTCAATCTCCCCCTTTTTGGTAATTGATGACAACATACATCAAAGCCTTAGATGAGGATATCGAGAATAGGAAGTAAAGCTTTGGAAAGACATGTAACAAGCATAGGCTCCCCCTACATGTATGCAATCATGTGAATATGGAATATAAAAGCATGTGAATGCATGAACATGACAGAGTAAGCAATGTGTTACATGTATCTTGGCCATATGCATCAGAGCAAAAGATAGCAATGGATGTGTATGTGGGACATGTACCTTCATGCTCATGAGTCCTTCTTGCAAACAATATGTACATCAGCAAGAATTCCTCATACACATGACTGTGATGCATATACTTACCTTGTGGTCTTGAGTTGGCTTAGGATGGAATGAACCTACGTAAACAAGGTTAGATAACACAGATACACCTACTAGCCAGAGCAAATAGAAGAAACCACAAGAGTACCAAGACTGGGATGACATGTAGCGAGTGAGAACTGAGTACCACATTTGATATAGACATGTCCCCAACAGAAAATATGTGCAATGAATTTAAATGATTTCTTTCCCTTAGATGTCTTGCTCCCCCTGAATCTAGCATGGGATACTGGGAGAAGATAGGGAACAGAAAATCAGAGCAAAAAGCAAAATCAGAGCTCAAGGAAACAAATAAACAGAGCTAATGCAAATAAGCACATATGAACATGTCTTTCTTTCCCCTCAAGAAGACATGTGGCATCTCTCCTCTTGAACACCAAGCATCTGGGATCCTTGAGAATTACTCTCTGCTTGAGTATTCTCTCCCCCTGGAGATCTCTCTCTCCCCCTATGGAGGTGATACTCTCTCTCCCTTCGGAAGTGATAAGTTTTGATGGGATCTCTCTAAGTGATAAGCTTTGATGTGATCTCTCCCCCCTTTGACATCAATTTACAAGAAGGGCCTTCTGGAATTTGTCTTGAATGGGTTTGGTCCTTGAGTCACAACACAAAGCACTGAATAAAAATGTGATGCTTGTAGAGGACAAGATTCATTGAGTGGAGCTGGATCAAAAGTAAAACAGGAACAAGTGGCAAGATGTTTTTCCTTAGTGAAGTCGGTGGCACCGAGTAGTTTGCTTCGGTGGCACCGAAAGGATTCGGTTGGACCGAAAGCAGAAAACCGGTGAGACCGAGTTCATCGCAGAGAAAACATTTGTCACCTCAGCTCACTAGACAAGTAAAATCTCACAAGGATTTGCAAGGAATTAACTGAAGGATATGCAATGAATTGGATGCAGGGAATGCAGAACAAATAGAAAATAAGGAAATCTAGATGAAGTTTTTTTTTGAAAAGGGGAAACAAATATGCATGAGACAAATGCAAGAGCACAGAAAAGAACACAAGAGAACTTCATCTAGAGATGGTCGGCGACATGGTCACCTATGTTAGAGTATATTGACTTAGGATTCAAGTGAGATCACTTGATCATAGGTCATACTCATCCTTTAAGCTCAAAATGGGGTTACCATTTATCGTTTAAGCATCTTGATGTATTCACATCTTGTCGAGTTGCTTTGACTCATGACTTGGAGTAAAGCTTCTCTAAGACGGAATGACATACCTTGGGTGGTGGTGTTGATCATGTAGTTGAACTTGTGTGGGTTGCTCAAGGTTGATGTAGTTCATCAAGAGTTTGGAGCACCACTTGGAATTTGAGTACATCTTCCTACATGGGTTAGTTTTTGCAAGGAAGAGCACTTGTGTACCCAAAATGACAATCATGAAAATCAACATAGAATTTGTCAAAGGATATGTTTGAAAGGTTCCGTGCTTCCTTGTTCTTCAACCACCATTGTGTAGAGACTTGGTGATGTAGAGATCGCTCAAGATATGAGTAGGTTACAATCTCATGGAATTCGATTCATCCAAGTACCTAAACGAGTTAGATAACATGCAAGATGCACATATGTCCAAGACATAAGATTATCATCATAAGAGAAATATCAAGGATTAGTCATAAGCTCATGTCTTGCATGTATCCAATGGAGTTTCTACTCCAAGTTTGAAGCATCAATGATGTTCAATTCACCCCTTAACTTGCAAAACACTTTCTCATCAAGTGGTTTAGTGAAAATATCTGCTAATTGTTTTTCGGTGCGAACATGCTTAAGTTTAATGTCACCTTTATCAACATGATCTCAAATGAAATGATGACGAACTTCTATATGCTTAGTTCGAGAATGTTGCACGGGATTGTGAGCAATCTTGATAGCACTCTCATTGTCACAAAGTAATGGAACATGTTTCACATATATCCCATAATCTTTAAGAGTTTGGGTCATCCAAAGTAATTGAGCACAACATGAACCAGCGACAATGTATTCTGCTTCGGCGGTGGATAAGGATACCGAGTTTTGTTTCTTGGAAGACCAAGACACAAGAGATCTACCAAGAAATTGACAAGTACCCGAAGTGGACTTTCTATCAACCTTGTCTCCGGCATAGTCTGAGTCGGAGTAGCCAACAAGATTGAAAGAGGCCCTCTTAGGATACCAAATGCCAAAATTTGGTGTATGAATTAAGTATCTCACTATCCTTTTCACGGCCTTAAGATGACATTCTTTAGGAGCAGCTTGATATCGTGCACACATGCACACACTTAGCATGATATCGAGACGTGAAGCACATAGATATAACAATGAACCAATCATAGAGCGATAAACCTTTTGATCAACCGGTTTACCATCTTTGGTCAAGTCAAGATGTCCACTAGTAGGCATGGGTGTAGTCGTACCTTTGCATTCTTGCATATTGAACTTCTTGAATAAGTCCTTGGTGTACTTCGTTTGAGAGACAAAGGTACATTCATTAGTTTGCTTGATTTGCAAACCAAGAAATAATTTGAGTTCACTCATCATAGACATCTCAAACTTCTCCGACATTAGCTTCCCAAACTTTTCACTAAAATGAGGGTTAGTAGAACCAAATATAATATCATCAACATAGATTTGGCACACAAATAGTTCTCCATTGACCCTTTTAGTAAAAATAGTAGAATATATTTTTCCAATTTCAAAGCCTTTTCAATAAGGAACTTGGTCAAGCATTTATACCACGCTCTAGGAGCTTGTTTAAGACCATAGAGAGCTTTGTGAAGTTTGTAAACATGATTTGATTTCTTAGGATTGACAAAGCCGGGAGGTTGCTTAACATAAACTTCCTCCTCTATTTCACCATTTAGAAAAGCACTTTTAATGTCCATTTGGTACAAGGTGATATCATGGTGATTAGCATAGGCAAGTAAGATGCGAATGGACTCAAGTCTAGCAACGGGAGCATAAGTGATGCGGAGCATCCCATGTTCATCCCCATGTACACTCCGACTACTCTCCAAACCCCAAGTGGACATATGATGAGACCTCGAACATACGCCATTGGACACAAGGTGAACTCGCTCCTCTCCGAACCATCACTTTCTACATGTGAGATATGGCTACTACCTCCAATGTGTGTTCTATGCATGATCAGGTACTTGGAGGAAAGCCATGAAGCCACCACATCCAACGGAACAGCTAGCGAGGACGCCAAGTACAAGGACCCAGAGAAGAAGCTGCGCGAAGCTACAACCACCAGACGACCGGCCCAGCCCAGACGTCCGGCCCCTGAGGACCCGAGCCGAATCCACGGACGACCGGAGCCACCAGACGTCCGACGACTCCCAGCGCCCGGACGACCGCCAGACAGCGGACATCCGACACTCTCCAGCGCCCGGACGACCGACGCCGACCGGACGTCCGACACCACTTGTCCAGAGCCAAAATGCCGGACGTCCGACATGCACCGGACGACCGGACCCTCGCGAGCCACCGGACATCCGGTACCTGTCGGACGTCCGACGCCTGTGCGCTGCCATGTGTTGGGCCGCAGCCCATGTACCCCTTCACTTACCCCTTCGTGGCCCTAGACTATATATACTCCTCCACCTCCTCTTAGTTAGGGTTAGCGCTGATTTAGCTCAATTAGAGATAGAGCTTCGCTCATCCACCGGATCTCCTCCTCGTGAGAGACCGCGGCCTCCTCGGAGAAGATCCTATCGGATTCAAGACCCCCTCGTGGGAAGATCCCCTTGTGGATTTCAAGGCCTCCTCATGCAGAAGAACGGTTCCTTTGTATCCTTACCTTTGTTGATTGTGGATCATATGTATCTCTTTGTGTTCGATTGATCTCTTGTCGATTGAGTGTTTCTCTCCTTCCTCCACGGGTTTTCCTCGTGTTCTTCCGCGCGTTCTTCATGATTCCCCGTAGGATCCACTCCAAACGTGAAAGATCATCCACATAGGGTTCCACCCTACATCAATAAGTCTCACCATAGTCCATACCTTCGACTTGTGTGTAGCCTTGGGTGACGAGACGTGCTTTGTTGTGAACTACTTGTCCATCTTCATCTTGCTGCGAAACACCCATTTAGTACCGATGATGTTGTGATTGTCGTCGTGCTTCTCAACCAATGTCCAAACTTGATTCCTCTCAAAGTTGTGTAGCTCTTCATGCATGGCATTTGTCCAATCCGGATCTTCCAATGCTTCTTCAACCTTCATAGGTTCAATGCTAGAGATGAATGAATAGTTTTCACAAAAGTTAGCTAAACGAGTTTTAGAGCGAGTGATTCTCCCGGTTTGGATATCGTTGTAGATTTGCTCAACGGGATGGTCTTTAGCAATTCTTGCTCGAACTCGTGAAAGCTTTTGCTTGGTTCTTGGTTGAACATCTTCTTCATCTTGTTCTTCTTCTTGGCCTTCTTCATTGTTGGCGTTGTCGTTCTCTTGTCGTGGTGGAGAAGGAGGTTGTTGACGTTCATCTTGATGCACTTCCTCGTTTTCTTCATCTTGGTGTGTCCCACTTGTGGATGCTTCCGTATCAACTCTTGTTTCACCTTGTCGTGAGGCGGAAGCTTCCACTTGGACGGATGAGGTACTCTCCTTCACCTCCGTTGGACGAATCTTGCCAATAGACAAGTCTTGGATTGCTTCCGAGGGATCTTTGTCTCCTACATCAATTGGTAATTTCTCTACTTGCGAGCCGTTAGATTCATCAAACTTCACATCTACCGTTTCTTCAACCTTTCGGGTGAAATTGTTGTAGACACGGTATGTGTGAGAGTTTGAGCCATAACCAAGTAGGAAACCTTCATGAGACTTAGGAGCAAATTTAGAACGACGATATTTATCAAGAATGTAGCACTTTGAGCCGAATACTCGAAAGTATCCAACTTGGGGTTTGTTACCGGTGAGGAGCTCGTATGCCGTCTTGTCGATTAGCTTGTGAATATACAAGCGATTTGTTGCATGACAAGCTGTCTCAACCGCTTCCGCCCAAAAGTGCTTTGGCATCTTGTACTCATCAAGCATCGTTCTCGCCATTTCGATGGGCGTCCGGTTCTTCCTCTCAACAACTCCATTTTGTTGAGGTGTGTACATAGCCGAGAACTCGTGTGAAATCCCTTCTTCATCAAGAAAGGTGTCCACATTTGCGTTCTTGAACTCTGTTCCGTTGTCACTGCGAACCTTCTTGATCTTCACTTCAAATTGATTTTGGGCCTTCCTAGCGAAGTTTTTGAAGATCTTTTGGACCTGCGATTTGTCATTGAGAAAGAACACCCACGTAAATCTTGAAAAATCATCAACTATAACTAGACCAAAAGAATTTCCACCGAGACCCTTGTAAGCATTTGGACCAAAAAGATCCATGTGAAGTAGCTCAAGTGTCCTCCTTGTGGTCATAATGTTCTTCACGGGATGCCTTCCTCCAACCTGTTTACCTGCCTGACAAGCGCTGCAAAGTCTATCCTTATCAAATATGACATCGTTAACACCAAGGATATGATTTTCTTTAATAAGCATGTCAAGGTTTCGCATACCAACATGACCTAATCGTCTATGCCATAACCAACCTTTAGAAGATTTAGCAATAAAGCAAGTTCTAGGTTGAGCCTTTTTAGTGAAATCAACAATGTAAAGATCACCTCTACGAACACCGGTAAAGACCATTTTATGATTATCCCTGCGAAACACTTGGCAATCTACTTCAGTAAATAGGACATTGAAACCGAAATCAGCAAGTCTAAATACAGAAAGTAAGTTGTATCCAAGAGATTCAACGAGCATAACATTTTGTATGGAGCTATCATGTGAGATGGCCACCTTACCAAGGCCAACCACCTTACCCTTTGAGTTGTCACCGAAAGTGACATACTTTTGAGGACCATCGTTTTCAGCAAGCTCACGAAACATATCTTTATCTCCGGTCATGTGATCGGTACATCCACTATCAAGAACCCATTACTTTCCTCCTGCCATATATCCCCGAAGATTTGCCATAAGACCAAAATGTCTCATTGCATCATCAAGATCGCAGTCACTGTCATCATCCTCATCATAGTATCCATGTTCAACATCGTCATGTGGTGGATCAAATCCTAGAGAGGGTAATTCGTTAGAGTGATTTTGACAATGATCTTGCTTATGAATTTTTATAGCTTCGGAAATAATATCACCAATAATTCCAACATCTCCTTTGACACGCATAAGATTTGTAAGTTCAAATAGACGATCACCAAACGTAGGATCACTAGTATTCATCTTACTCAAAGCAATAGACTTATGGAGAATTTCATCTAGATTTTTCAAGGAATAATTTGGAAAGCGTTCCTCAAGAAATTTCCATATAGTGTAGGCACACTTAAGAGTAGGCAAACGTCCAATCAAGTTTCTAGGCAAGCCTCTAATGATAAGTTCAACAGTTCTAAGATTCCTAATCATGTCAATCGACTCATCAAGGGTAGGATGCATAGGATCAACATAAGGTGCGCAAGGACTAGCAATGTACTTGTTCAAATGATATTGATTGAAAATTACAAGCATCTCATTTTTCCACTCATGAAAATACTCTCCATCAAGTATAGGCACTCTATGTCTAAGACTCCCAATTGTAGACTCATCCATCTTCCTCCAATGGTGTTTAAACCAAAGCAATGGAGACCAATGCTCTGATACCAATTGAAAAGGATCGAGAAGAGGTGTCTAGAGGGGGGTGATTAGACACTAAGTACCAAAGTTGCAGTTTTTAACTTCTTTAAGTTTAAGTGGAGTTTAGGCACAACTTTAACATTCACAATACATAACAAGCAAGCATGCAAAGAGTATATTGATGTCTACTACACAACCTTCTTCTTCTAGATGTTGTTGGGCCTGCAAGTGCACAGGTTTGTAGGACAGTAGCAAATTTCCCTCAAGTGGATGACCTAAGGTTTATCAATCCATAGGAGGCGTAGGATGAAGATGGTCTCTCTCAAGCAACCCTGCAACCAAATAACAAAGAGTCTCTTGTGTCCCCAACACACCTAATACAATGGTAAATTGTATAGGTGCACTAGTTCGGCGAAGAGATGAAGATACAAGTGCAAAATAGATAGTAGATATAGGTTTTTGTAATCTGAAATAATAAAAACAGCAAGGTAGCGAGCGGTAAAAGTGAGCGTAAACGGTATTGCAATGGTAGGAAACAAGGCCTAGGGTTCATACTTTCATTAGTGCAAGTTCTCTCAACAATAATAACATAGATAGAACATATGACAAGCCCTCAACATGCAACAAAGAGTCACTCCAAAGCCACTAATAGCGGAGAACAAACGTAGAGATTATGGTAGGGTAGGAAACCACCTCAAAGTTATTCGTTCGGATCGATCTATAAAAGAGTTTGTACTAGAATAACACCTTAAGACACAAATCTACCAAAACCCTAGTGTCACCTAGATACTCCATTGTCACCTCAAGTATCCGTGGGCATGATTATACGATATGCATCACACAATCTCAGATTCATCCAACCAACATAAAAGTACTTCAAAGAGAGCCCCAAAGCTACTACCGGAGAGTCAAGAACGTGTGCCAACCCCTATGCATAGGTTCATGGGTGGAACCCGCAAGTTGGTCACCAAAACATACATCAAGTGGCACATGATATCCCATTGTCACCACAGATAATCATGGTAAGACATGCATCAAGTGTTCTCATAAAGACTCAATCCGATAAGATAACTTCAAAGGGGAAACTCAATTCATCACAAGAGAGTAGAGGGAGAGAAACATCATAAGATCCAACTACAATAGCAAACCTCGGGATACATCAAGATCGTGCCATAGATGGAACACGAGAGAGAACACGAGAGAGAGAGATCAAACACATAGCTACTGGTACATACCCTCAGCCCCGAGGGTGAACTACTCCCTCCTCGTCATGGATAGCGCCGGGATGATGAAGATGGCCTCCGGTGATGGGATCCCCCTCCGGCAGGGTGCCGAAACAGGGTCCCGATTGGTTTTTGGTGGCTACAGAGGCTTGCGGCGGCGGAACTCCCAATCTATCTTCTGTTCTGGAAGTTTTAGGGTACGTAGGTATATATGGGTGCAGGGGGTACGTCAATGGACCTTCGGGGGCCCCACGAGGCAGGGGGCGCGCCCAGGGGGGCGCGCCCCCGTCCTCGTGAGCACCTCCCGTATCTTATGATGTGGGGTCCAAGTCCATCAGGTGGGTTTCCTTCCAAAAATAACTTCTCCAGTTGATTTCGTTCTGTTTTGACTCCGTCTGATATTCCTTTTCCTCGAAACACTAAAATAGGCATAAAACAGCAAATCTGGGCTGGGCCTTCGGTTAATAGGTTAGTCCCAAAAATAATACAGAAGTGGATAATAAAGCCCAATATTGCCTAAAACAGTAGATAAAGTAGCATGGAGCAATCAAAAATTATAGATACGTTGGAGACGTATCAAGCATCCCCAAGCTTAATTCCTGCTCGTCCTTGAGTAGGTACATGATAAAAAAGAATTTTTGATGCGGAGTGATACTTTGGCATAATTTCAATGTAAATCTTCTTAATCGTGGTATGAATATTCAGATCCGAAAGATTCAAGACAAAAGTTCATATTGACATAAAAGTAATAATACTTCAAGCATACTAATCAAAGCAATTATGTCTTCTCAAAATAACATGGCAAAAGAAAGCTCATCCCTACAAAATCATATAGTTAGGCTATGCTTCATTTTCGTCACACAAAGATGTTCCCAACTTCTATACCCCCGATGACAAGCCAAGCAATTGTTTCATACTCAAATAATCTCAAACTCTTTCAACCTTCACGCAATACATGAGCGCGAGCCATGGATATAGCACTATGGGTGGAATAGAATATGATGATGGGGATTGTGTGGAGAAGACAAAAAAAAGAGAAAGTCTCACATTGACGAGGATAATCAACGGGCTATGGAGATGCCCATCAATTGATGTCAACATGAGGAGTAGGGATTGCCATGCAACGTATGCACTAGAGCTATGAATGCTCAACAAAAGAAAACTAGTAGGTGTGCATCCAACTTGCTTGCTCATGAAGACCTAGGGCATTTGAGGAAGCCCATCGTAGGAATATACAAGCCAAGTTCTATAATGAAAAATTCCCACTAGTATATGAAAGTGATAACACATGAGACTCTCTACATGAAAAGCATGGTGCTACTTTGAAGCACAATATATGAGACTCACTATATGAAGAACAAGGTGCTACTTTGAAGTACAACTTATGAGACTCACTATATGAAGAAGAAGGTGCTACTTTGAAGCACAAGTGTGGAAAAAGAGATAGTAGCATTGCCCTTTTTATTTATTTTCTTTTTTTTGGGCCTTTCTTTTTTTTTGGCCTTTCTCTTTTTTTTTCTTTTTTTTTCTTTTTGGGCAATGCTCTAATAATGATGATCATCACACTTCTATTGATTACAACATAAGGATTACAACTTGAAACTAGAACAACATATGACTCTATATGAATGCCTCCGGCGGCGTACCGGGATGGTGCAATGAATCAAGAGTGACATGTATGAAAAATAATGCATGGTGGCTTTGCCACAAATACGATGTCAACTACATGATCATGCAATGGCAATATGACAAAATTAATGTATGTCATGATGATGATGATGGAAGTTGCATGGCAATATATCTCGGAATGGCTATGGAAATGCCATAATAGGTAGGTATGCTGGCTGTTTTGAGGAAGATATAAGGAGGTTTATGTGTGATAGAGCGTATCGTATCACGGGGTTTGGATGCACCGGCGAAGTTTGCACCAACTCTCAAGGTGAGAAAGGGCAATGCACGGTACCGAAGAGGCTAGCAAAGGCGGAAAGGTGAGAGTGCGTATAATCCATGGACTCAACATTAGTCAAAAGAACTCATATACTTATTGCAAAAATTTAGAAGTCATCAAAAATCAAGTACTACACGCATGCTCCTAGGGGGGTAGATTGGTAGGAAAAGACAATCGCTCGTCCCCGACCGCCACTCATAAGGATGCACAAGCCAGGTACACTTCATATTTCAAATTTGTTACACAACTTTAACCATACGTGCATGCTACGGCACTTGCAAACTTCAACACAAGAATTTCTCAAATTCATAATCACCCAACTAGCACGACTTTGATATTATCACCTCCATATCTCAAAACAATTATCAATCATCAAACTTATCTTAGTATTCAATTTACTCAAAAGAAAGTTTCACATATCTTGAACACTAAGTATATTAACATTAAGCAAACTACCATGCTATTAATGACTCTCAAAATAATCTAAGTGAAGCATGAGAGATCAATAGTTTCTTTAAAACAAATCCACCACTGTGCTCTAAAAGATATAAGTGAAGCACTAGAGCAAAAATTATCACGCTCAAAAGATATAAGTGAAGTACTATGAGCAAAAACTATCAAGCTCAAAAGATATAAGTGAAGCACATAGAGTATTCTAGCAAATTCCAATTCATGTATGGCTCTCTATCATTAAAGAATTTCAGATCTTGATACTTTATTCAAACAGCAAGCAAAGCTAAAGAAAACTACAATGCAAGGATAGCACAACTCATGTGAAGAAGCAAAAAGTTAGGCTCAACCGATACTAACCGATAGTTGTTGAAGAAGAAAGGTGGGATGCCGACCGGGGCATCCCCAAGCTTAGATGCTTGAGACTTCTTGAAATATTATCATGGGGTGCCTCGGGAATCCCCAAGCTTGAACTTTTGTGTCTCCTTAATTCCTCTCATATCATGGTTTCTCTTTTTATCAAAAGCTTCATTCACAACAATCTCAACAGGAACTCGTGAGATAGGTTAGTATAAACCAATGCAAAACCTTATCATTTTCTACTGTAACAAATCACTAAAATTATTATTCAACATTGCATAATAAATGCCTCCGTATATTTAACACTCCTATCCTCAAATAGAATCATTAAACAAGCAAACATATGCAAACAATGCAACCATAACAGCAATCTGCCAAAACAGTACAGTCTGTAAAGAATGCAAGAGTATCAATACTTCCATGACTCCAAAAATTATGAACTAAAATTCCCACTGTAATAAATTTATCATAGCTCAAAATGAAAAAATATTCAACGTTAGACCATGCTCTGACTTTTCTAGGGAATTTTTGCAACAGCGGTAAACTTTCTGTTTTCAAACAGCAACATGCAAACTAGCAAAATAAGCATGGCAAGGGCTATCCTTTACTTTTTTATTGAAACTAAAGATGCAAAACATTATTCTAACTAACAGCAAGCAAAAACTAACAAAAGAAATTGATGCTCCCAGCAAAACACATATCATGTGGTGAATAAAAATATAGCTCCAAGTAAAGTTACCAATGAACGAAGACGAAAGAGGGGATGCCTTCCGGGGCATCCCCAAGCTTAGGCTCTTGGTTGTCCTTGAATATTACCTTGGGATGCCTTGGGCATCCCCAAGCTTAGGCTCTTGCCACTCCTTATTCCATAGTCCATCGAATCCTTACCCAAAACTTGAAAACTTCAACCACACAAAACTCAAAACAAAACTCGTAAGCTCCGTTAGTATAAGAAAATAAAACCACCACTTAGGTACTGTAATGAAATCATTCTAAATTCTTATTGGTGTTAAACCTACTGTATTCTAACTTATCTATGGTTCATACCCTCCGATACTACTCATATATTCATCAAAATAAGCAAACAACACATAGAAAACAGAATCTGTCAAAAACAGAACAGTCTGTAGTAATCTGTATCAAACATATACTTCTGGAACCCCAAAATTATGAAATAAATTGCTGTACCTGAGAAATTTGTCTATTAATCATCTGCAAAAAGAATCAACCTAAAATCACTCTCCAGTAAAAAATGGCAGCTATTCTCGTGAGTGCTAAAGTTTCTGTTTTTCACAGCAAGATCATATAAACTTCACCCAAGTCTTCCCAAAGGTTCTACTTGGCACTTTATTGAAACAAAAGCTATAAAACATGATTACTAAAGTAGCATAATCATGTGGACACACAAAAACAGTAAGGGTAAATATTGGGTTGTCTCCCAACAAGAGCTTTTCTTTAATGCCTTTCTAGCTAGGCATGATGATGACAATGATGCTCACATAAAAGATAAGAATTGAAACATAACGGGAGCATCATGAAGCATATGAATAGAACATTTAAGAATAACCCACTTCCTATGCATAGGGATTTTGTGAGCAAACAACTTATGGAAACAATAATTAACTAGCATAGGAAGGTAACACAAGCATAGCTTCAAGAATTTAAGCACATAGAGAGGAAATTTGACATTATTGCAATTCCTACAAGCATATGTTCCTCTCTCATAATAATTTTCAGTAGCATCATGAATGAATTCAACAATATAACCAGCACCTAAAGCATTCTTTTCATGATCTACAAGCATAAAAAATTTACTACTCTCCACATAAGCAAAATTCTTCTCATGAATAATAGTGGGAGCAAACTCAACAAAATAACTATCATGTGATTGAAAATTAAGATCAAGATGACACATTTCATGGTTATCATTATTCTTTAAAGCATATGTGTCATCACAATAATCATCATAGATAGGAGGCATGCTTTCATCATAGTAAATTTGCTCATCAAAGCTTGGGGGACAAAAAATATCATCTCCATCAAACATAGCTTCCCCAAGCTTGTGGCTTTGCATATAATTAGCATCATGGATATTCAAGGAATTCATACTAACAACACCGCAATCATGATCATCATTCACATATTGTATGTCAAGAATTCTATGTAATTCTTCTTCTAGTACTTGAGCATAATTTTCCTTTCCATCATTCTCACGAAAGATATTAAAAAGGTGAAGCATATGAGACAAACTTAACTCCATTTTTTTGTAGTTTTCTTTTATAAACTAGACTAGTGATAAAACAAGAAACAAAAAGATTCGATTGCAAGATCTAAAGATATACCTTCAAGCGCTAACCTCCCTGGCAACGGCGCCAGAAAGAGCTTGGTGTCTACTACACAACCTTCTTCTTGTAGACGGTGTTGGGCCTGCAAGTGCACAGGTTTGTAGGACAGTAGCAAATTTCCCTCAAGTGGATGACCTAAGGTTTATCAATCCATAGGAGGCGTAGGATGAAGATGGTATCTCTCAAGCAACCCTTCAACCAAATAACAAAGAGTCTCTTGTGTCCCCAACACACCCAATAGAATGGTAAATTGTATAGGTGCACTACTTCGGCGAAGAGATGAAGATACAAGTGCAAAATAGATAGTAGATATAGGTTTTTGTAATCTGAAATAATAAAAACAGCAAGGTAGCGAGCGGTAAAAGTGAGCGTAAACGGTATTGCAATGGTAGGAAACAAGGCCTAGGGTTCATACTTTCATTAGTGCAAGTTCTCTCAACAATAATAACATAGATAGAACATATGACAAGCCCTCAACATGCAACAAAGAGTCACTCCAAAGCCACTAATAGCGGAGAACAAACGTAGAGATTATGGTAGGGTAGGAAACCACCTCAAAGTTATTCGTTCGGATCGATCTATAAAAGAGTTTGTACTAGAATAACACCTTAAGACACAAATCTACCAAAACCCTAATGTCACCTAGATACTCCATTGTCACCTCAAGTATCCGTGGGCATGATTATACGATATGCATCACACAATCTTAGATTCATCCAACCAACATAAAAGTACTTCAAAGAGTGCCCCAAAGCTACTACCGGAGAGTCAAGAACGTGTGCCAACCCCTATGCATAGGTTCATGGGTTGAACCCGCAAGTTGGTCACCAAAACATACATCAAGTGGCACATGATATCCCATTGTCACCATAGATAATCACGGCAAGACATACATCAAGTGTTCTCATAAAGACTCAATCCAATAAGATAACTTCAAAGGGGAAACTCAATTCATCACAAGAGAGTAGAGGGGGAGAAATATCATAAGATCCGACTACAATAGCAAAGCTCGGGATACATCAAGATCGTGCCATAGATGGAACACGAGAGAGAACACGAGAGAGAGAGAGAGAGAGAGAGATCAAACACATAGCTACTGGTACATACCCTCAGCCCCGAGGGTGAACTACTCCCTCCTCGTCATGGATAGCGCCGGGATGATGAAGATGGCCTCTGGTGATGGGATCCCCCTCCGGCAGGGTGCCGGAACAGGGTCCCGATTGGTTTTTGGTGGCTACAGAGGCTTGCAGCGGCGGAACTCCCGATATATCTTCTGTTCTGGAAGTTTTAGGGTACGTAGGTATATATGGGTGCAGGGGGTACGTTGGTGGACCTCCGGGGGCCCCACGAGGCAGGGGGCGCGCCCAGGGGGCGTGCCCCCACCCTCGTGAGCACCTCCCGTATCTTCTGACGTGGGGTCCAAGTCCATCAGGTGGGTTTCCTTCCAAAAATAACTTCTCAAGTTGATTTTGTTCTGTTTTGACTCCGTCTGATATTCCTTTTCCTCGAAACACTAAAATAGGCATAAAGCAGCAAATCTACGCTGGGCCTCTAGTTAATAGGTTAGTCCCAAAATAATATAAAAGTGGATAATAAAGCCCAATATTGCCTAAAACAGTAGATAAAGTATCATGGAGCAATCAAAAATTATAGATACGTTGGAGACGTATCATATATGAGTAGCGGAAAGTAAAGCATGCAGCTTAAAAGAATGTAAAGGGAAGGGATTGGAGGATTCAAACGCAATTGGAGACACAAATGTTTTTGTCATGGTTCTGATAGGTGGTGCTATCGTACATCCACGATGATGGAGACTTCAACCCACGAAGGGTAACGGATGCGCGAGTCCACGGAGGGCTCCACCCAAGAAGGGTCCACGAAGAAGCAACCTTGTCTATCCCACCATGGCCGTCGCCCACGAAGGACTTGCCTCACTAGAGGTAGATCTTCACGAAGTAGGCAATCTCCTTGCCCTTACAAACTCCTTGGTTCAACTCCACAATCTTGTCGGAGGCTCCCAAGTGACACCTAGCCAATCTAGGAGACACCACTCTCCAAGAAGTAACAAATGGTGCGTTGATGATGAACTCCTTGATCTTGTGCTTCAAATGATAGTCTCCCCAACACTCAACTCTCTCTCTCATAGGATTTGGATCTGGTGGAAAGAAGATTTGAGCGGAAAGCAACTTGGGGAAGGCTAGAGATCAAGATTCATATGGTAGGAATGGAATATCTTGGCCTCAACACATGAGTAGGTAGTTCTCTCTTAGAAATAGGATGCTGGAAGTGTAGGCTTGTTCTAATGGCTCTCTCCATGAATGAAGAGGAGGTGGAGGGGTATATATAGCCTCCACACAAAATCTAACCGTTACACACAATTTACCAATCTCGGTGGGACCAAATCAACAAACTCGGTCTGACTGATTCAGTAAACCTAGTGACCGTTAGGATTTTCGGTGGGACCAAAATGCAACTCGGTAGGACCGATATGGTTAGGGTTAGGGCATAACATAATCTCGGTGAGACCTATTACACAAACTCGGTGAGACCGATTTTGGTAATTAGCTAACCAGAGAGTTGGTCAGGCAAACTCGGTGGGACCGATTACTCAAACTCGGTTGGACCGATTTGGGTAATAAGTTAACCAGAGAGTTTGCATTGTAATCTCGGTAGTACCCATTGCTCAAACTCGGTAAGAATGATTTTGATAATGGACATACACAGAGAGATTACAATCCCATCTCGGTGAGACCGAAATTTCTATCGGTGAGACCGATTTTCCTAGGGTTTGTGGCAGTGGCTATGACATCTGAACTCGGTGGCGCCGGATAGAAGGAATCGGTGGGGACGAGTTTGACTTTAGGTTTTGGTCATATGTGTGGATGTGGGAAAGTAGTTGAGGGCTTTGGAGCATATCACTAAGCACTGTGGAGCAAGAAACTCATAAAGCAACACCTCATCCCTCCTTGATAGTATTGGCTTTTCCTATAGACTCAATGTGATCTTGGATCACTAAAATATAAAATGCAGAGTCTTGATCTTGAAGCTTGAGCCAATCCTTTGTCCTTAGCATCTTGAAGGGGTTCCACATCCTTTAGTCCATGCCGCTCCATTGTTGAACTTGTCTGAAATATACTAGGTAAAAGTGTTAGTCCAACAAGAGATATGTTAACATTAATTACCAAAACCACCCAGGGAGCACTTGTGCTTTCACCAGCTTAGGTCCAGCGTTTTGCGTCGCGATGCTCATGGGGCATGGACCGGGAGGGGTGCTCCCGCTATGAACTTGAGTGAGGGAGCCTCACAAAACCAGGCGAGAAGGGGCTCACGAGGGCGCCCACGTGGCCCCCTTGTGAGGCTTGAGAGAGAGAGAGAACGAGCTGGGTGAAAACAAAGACAGAGAATCAAGGGCAGGGGACAGCAAACAACACTCGAAGCAACTCCAATAAAGTTTCAAACAAGGGAGAACAAGCCAACTGCAGAAAGCAAATGAAAAGTCGCGTCCGGCACCTTGTCTAGTCTTCGACGTCTTCTCACCAGCGCGGAGCTAAGTGCTGCCACTGGGCGTGGGCGGGAGCCCCCGAGGCCCAAGGGCGGCACTCCGGAGACTCCGGGCGTGTACAGCCCCAACTCATTATTACGTGAGAGTGTCACGGGCGGCGAGCTTCACAGGCACCGGGACTTTCTTGGGGCGGCGAGCTTCATAGGCACCAGGCCATCTTTATAGGCACTGGGCCCTTCTTCACAGGCACCGGGCCTTCTTTACAGGCACTGGGCCTTTCTTCACAGGCACCGGGCCTTCTTTATAGGCACTGGGCCCTGGGCCTTCTTTACAGGCACTGGGCCTTACTTCAAGGGTAGAACCTCCGGAGGTGCTGAATGTTACACGCGTTCGGAATGGGCACCCCTTCCTGGGTCTCCAAGCACGCGGCGCCAGGTCTGGAAACATGAACAACCTTGAACGGGCCCTCCCACATGGGCGAGAGCTTGTGCAGCCCTTCCCTTGAGAGCACCCGCCTGAGCACGAGGTCACCTATCTCGAGAGTCCTGGGGTGGATGTGGCGGCAATGATACCGCCGCGGCGCCTGCTGGTATCTTGCTTCGTGTAGCGCGGCCTCTCGACAGTGTTCCTCCCCCGGCATGAGGTCCATCCCCGCATGGCGTCCTGTTGCGCTTCATCAAACGCCAGGACCCGCACGGAGCGACGCTTGACCTCGTGAGGGAGGACCGCCTCTACTCCGTAGACAAGGAAGAATGGGGTCTCGCCAGTAGACTTGGTGGTGGTGGTGCGGATGGACCATAGCACGGACTGGAGCTCATCATACCAGCCCCTGCCGCAGGCCTCCAACTTCTTCTTGAAGGTCCTGGTTTTGAGGCCCTTCAGGACCTCTGCGTTGGCGCATTCTGCCTGGCCGTTACTCCGGGGAAGTGCCACCGAAGCGTAGCATATCTGCGTTCCAAGGTTAGCACAATATATTTTGAAGAGATTGCTGGTGAACTGCGAACCGTTGTCGGTGATGATGCGATTAGGGACCCCGAATTGGCTCACGAGGCCCTTGATGAACTTGACTACAGATCCAGCTGGGATGGTGCGGACAGCTTCCACCTCGACCCACTTGGTGAACTTGTCGATGGCGACGTAGAGGTAGCGGTAGCCCCCAGGCGCTCGAGGAAACGGGCCCAGGATATCCAGCCCCCAGACCGCGAACGGCCACGAGAATGGCATGGTCTGCAGGCCCTAAGCTGGCTGATGAATATGCTTGGCGTGGAATTGGCAGGCTTTGCAAGCCTTTACTAGTTCGACCGCGTCGTTGAGTGCTGTAGGCCAATAAAACCCGCTGCAAAACGCCTTGCCGACGAGGGTTCATGATGACGAGTGGTGCCCACAATCTCCGGCGTGAATGTCTGCCAGCAACTCCTTTCCCTGTTCCCTGGAGATGCAACACAGGGAGACATCATTTGGCCTCTTCCGGTAGAGCTCTCCGTCTTGGATGTAGTAGGCCGTGGCCTGCCGGGCCACGCGATCCGCGTCCTCTTCTTTCTCTGGCAACGTCCCTTGCATCAGGTAGTCCTTGAACTCCGCGGTCCAGCATCCCTCCTGAGGCTCCAGCGCCAGGAGCAAGCGTGCTCCCGAGGTCGGGCCACAGGCCGGGGCTCCTGAGGCAGGTGGCTGAGGGAGCTCTTCCCGAGGTTGCGCTGTGCTGGACAGCGCTGGAGCTTCCTAGGGCTTGAAGAGCCATTCCTCGAACACGCTAGGCTCCTGAGGCAGCCGCCTTGATGCCCTCCGGGCAATGTCATCAGCCTCTTGGTTGGTGCCGTGGGGCATATGCTGCAACTCCAGCCCCCAAAATTGCTTTTCCATTTTGTGCACCTCCGCGAGATACACTTCCATGTGCTCGTCCTTGGGCTCGTACACTTCGTTGGAGAAGTTGACGAGGAGTTGTGAGTCTCCCTTAATGATGAGGCGCTTCACCCCCAGAGCTGCCGTGGCTTTTAAGCCTGCTATGAGACCCTCGTATTCTGCTATGTTGTTGGAAGCCTTCTCGCCCTGCTGAAAGCAGAGCTGCATGGCGTAATCGAGCTTGTCCTGAGTGGGGGATAGAAGCACCGCGCCAGCCCCCACGCCATGTCGTGAGAACACTCCATCGAAGTACATAACCAGCCGTCTGGCGCCTCACTTCCTGGGGAAAGTGACCGATCTTCAACTGCCTCGAGCCCTGGCGCCTTTGCCCATTCTGCCACAAAATCTGCAAATGCGGCTCCTTTGACGACTCTAGTCGTGCTGAATTCCAACTGAAATGCTTGTAGCTCGATGTTCCATTCAGCGACCCTTCCAGCAGAGTTGGGACTCCTGAGCACCCTCTCCAATGGGTAGGCCGAGATGACCTTGATGGGGTGGCCTTGGAAGTAATGACGTAACTTATGTGAGGCCACCAATAGTGTGAGCAAGAGCTTCTGCCCTTGCATCCTGCAACACAGTGCTGACGAAATACACGGGATGCTCGACGAGGGTGGGTGCGCCGATGGAGCTCGCGCCCTCCGGAGAGTTGAGCACCTCCTGAGGCGCCGAAGCCCCCAGTCCCTGGCTGCTTGGCGAGGCCCCTTCAGCCCCGGGGGCGTCTTCCTGTTGAGTTTGGTCTCCATCTGCCGAGGTCGTGGCCTTCGCGAGGCCTTCCTAGTCTTGCGCTGCCGCGGTCAGGGCCGCGGCCGGTCGCGATGCAGCCTTGACCTGGCGCTCCTCCCGAACCGCCACTAGAGCAGCGCTGGCGGAGTATGGTGTGGCGGCGAGGTAGAGCACCAGGGGCTCCTGAGGGCGTGGCGCCACCATCACCGAAGGGCTGGTCAGGTACTTCTTGAGATCTTGAAACGCTTCGTCGGCCTCCAGTGTCCACTCGAACGGGCCCTTCTTCTTCATCATCTTGAAAAATGGCAGGGCACGTTCCCCCAGCTTGGAGATGAAGCGCCCTAACACAGTTACGCATCCGGCGAGCTCCTGCATTTCCCTGAGGGTTTATGGAGGACTCATGTCTTCGATTGCCTTGACCTTCTCCGGTTGGCCTCGATCCTCCTGTGTGACACGAGGAAGCCCAGAAGCTTGCCAGAGGGAACACCAAATACGCACTTCTCCGGGTTGAGCCCTAGGTCCACTTCACGAAGGCTCGTGAAGGTTTCTTCCAGGTCCTGTATCAGGGTCTTCGCCTCCCGAGACTTCACCACAATGTCATCGACGTAGGCCTCGGCGTTTCTCCCGAGCTGCTGGCCCAAGGCGATATGCATCAATCGCTGGAAAGTTGCGCCTGCGTTGCCCAACCCGAACGGCATGTAGGTGTAGCAGTACACCCCGCACAGGGTCAGGAAGGCAGTCTTCTCCATGTCTTCTATCGCCATCTTGATTTGGTGATAGCCCAAAAAGGCATCCAGGAAGCACTACAGATCGCACTCTGCGGTGGAGTCGATGATTTGGTCGATGCGGGGGAGTGGGAATGGATCTTGAGGGCAGGCCTTATTGATGTTGGTGAAGTCGACGCACATGCGCTCCTTTCCTCCCTTCTTTGGCACAACAACAAGGTTTGCCAGCCATTCGGGGTAGCGAACTTCGCGAATGACACATGCGGCTTCCAGCTTGCGGGTTTCTTGGATGATGAAGGCCTGCTTCTCGGTGGACTGTCGCCTTGCTTTCTGCTTCACGGGGCGCATGTTGGGGCATACATTCAGGTGATGCTCGATCACCTGCCTTGGGACCCCCGCTAGCTGCTTAGGTTCCCACGCGAACACCTCCTTGTTCGCGCGCGGGAATTTTACCAGAGCCTCCTCCTGGTCGGGGTCAAGGTTAGCGCCTATGGTGAAGGTGGCGCCGGAGGATCCATCCTCATCAACCGGTACCTGCTTGGTCTCCGCCTTGTCTTGGGTGAACAACTACTTCTTCTTGGTTGGCGCAGCCCCCTTGGCCTTGGGGGTGTTTGTGCTGGCGGGCTGCACCGCTGCAGCTATCTTGAGAGCGAGCTTGAGCGCCTGCAGAGCATCCTTTGCATCTCCAGCTATGGTGAGGACACCGCTTCTCCTGGGCATCTTCATGAGGTTGTAGGTTGGGTGAGTTGCTGCCATGAATTGGGCCAAGGCAGGGTAGCCGAGGATGGCGTTGTATGGGAGGCCGATGTGGGCGATGTCAAAGTTGACCAGCTCCATGCGAAAGTTGTCGTGGGTGCCGAAGGTCACCGGAAGGCAGATCTGCCCCAGGGAGCCGGAGGAACCACCTCCGACGCCAGAGAAGGGCTTGCCGGGTCAGAGTCGTTCCAGCGGCACGTGGGGGAGGCTGAAGGCCTCCACCGAGAGCATGTTGAGGTCAGCACCGCCATCGATGAGGGTCCTGGTGACGGCCACCTGGCATATGGTGGGCGTGCAAAGCATCGGGAGCGCACCCGAGCAGGCGGTGTTGGCGGGGTGATCGTCCAAGCTGAAGGTCAAATCGGCCTTGGGTACCGCCCAACCCGGAAGAGCCCCGTGCCGCGTGAGGGCGGCGCCGATCTGGCGGACGAATGGCTTGACGTGGCGGCCCGAGGGTGGTGCCTGCGAGCCGCCCAGGACTACGACGACCAGTGGCGCCGGCATAGTGTAATGGGCGAGGAAGAGGCCGCGTAGCTCCTCCCAGGAGGCCACAGAAGCCGTTGGCAGGTGGAGCAGCCACATGCGCGGAACGCCGGTGAGAGCCATGGGAAACCAGTTAGCCATGACCCTGTCGTCGCCCCCGGCCTTGAGGACGGCCTCCTCGTATGCCAGCAGGAAAGCCAGTGGATCCGCCGTGCCGTTGTAGCGCGGCGGCATCTCTGGCTTGAACTTGTGCAGCCACTGCACCTGTCGCAAGGCGGGGGCCAAGGCTCGGAGCCCCCTGGCCTCAGTGCCGGCGTCAGCAGCCGGAGCGGGCGGTGCGTTGTCTGCCATGAGGGCGAAGCGTGGTGTTGATGAAGAGCGGGTCGACGGAATGGAGAGCTCCGGCGCACCCCTACCTGGCGCGCCAAATGTCGGATATCGGGTTCCGGCAAAAACCCTTAAGGTTCGAACTCTTGGGTGCGCGTGAAGATCTTCCCCCTACCGATCCACGTCCCAACGCCTCGCCGTGAATCTAAGCTACACGATGAACAACACAAGGGACACAAGGTTTATACTAGTTTGGGCCACCGTTGTGGTGTAATACCCTACTCTAGTGTGTGGTGTTGTGGATTGCCTCTGGGGCTGATGATGAATAGTATAGAGAAAGAACAGCCTCGCGAGAGGTGTTCTTGAGATGGTGCGGTGTTCTACTTGGGATGGATCTTCCTGCCTCTGGATGAGATGCCCTTCCTACTGTGGTGGCTATCTCTATATATAGAGGCCCTAGTCCTCTTCCCAAATATTGAGCGGGAAGGGAGCCAACAACGGCCATTTTAAAAGGGGAACAACTAGTACGAGCTATCCCGAGTAAAGTTGGTCTTCGACTGCCAAAGGCACTAGAGATGACGCCGTCCTGGGCTCCACGGTGACCTCCGTCCCGTCGCTCTGCTGGTCTTGGTCTCGTTGCACCGATATGGTAACCTTTGCTTGAGGCCTTGGTACTCTGCGCCTGCGCTTGCCCCCTTTGCACCAAAGAGGAAACGAGGACACTGCGCTGGCTGGCGCCCGCCTGGTCTTGATCTTCATGGCTTGCGTCATGAGCACCTAGCGAGGTACCCCTGCCTTGATCTCTCTGCCTCCTCGCGAGCCTGCCTGGTGAGGCCGCCCCTGAGGAAGCCTTGCGTCGTCCGCCCCGCGAGGCTTGGCCCCTCGCGAGGGTCTTAAGCTTGGGTTGATGAAGACGGGTCGTACTGTGCCACTGCTCGAGCCACGCTGCAGGCCGCAGGCAGGCAAGTTTGGGGACCAACGTTCCCAGAACGCCGACACGGAGCTTCCCTGCGGCTTACGTCCTGGCCCAAGAAAGGCATGAATTGGTCTTTGTCCGATGAACTGTCAGCGCTCCAGACGCGCGTCAAGGATATGGAAGACAAGAATATCGAACTTGTCAATGTAGTCCAGGTGATGTTAGTTCGCCGGATTCTTCCTTGTCAACACAGGGCTTGCAATTTATGGGAATTCGACCTGGCCAAGCACCAGACCCTGCTAGAGCTCTTCGGCTCCTCGCACAAGGACATTTGGAAGGTGCTATTTAAGTCCGACAAATCGTGGCCGGGCTTCGCCAAGGACCGCGGGTACCAACTGTGAAGGAAATATGCCCTAGAGGCAATAATAAAGTTATTATTTATTTCCTTATTTCATGATAAATGTTTATTATTCATGCTAGAATTGTATTAACCGGAAACATAATACATGTGTGAATACATAGACAAACATAGTGTCACTAGTATGCCTCTACTTGACTAGCTCATTTATCAAAGATGGTTATGTTTCCTAGCCATGGACAAAAGAGTTGTCATTTGATTAATGGGATCACATCATTAGGAGAATGATGTGATTGACATGACCCATTCCGTTAGCCTAGCACTTGATCGTTTAGTATGTTGCTATTGCTTTCTTCATGACTTATACATGTTCCTGTAACTATGAGAATTATGCAACTCCCGCTTATCGGAGGAACACGTTGGGTACTACCAAACGTCACAACGTAACTGGGTGATTATAAAGGAGTACTACAGGTGTCTCCGAAGGTACATGTTGAGTTGGCGTATTTCGAGATTAGGTTTTGTCACTCCGATTGTCGGAGAGGTATCTCTGGGTCCTCTCGGTAATGCACATCTTTATAAGCCTTGCAAGCAATGTGACCAAATGAGTTGGTTACGGAATGATGCATTACGGAACGAGTAAAGAGACTTGCCGGTAACGAGATTGAACTAGGTATTGGATACCGACGATCAAATCTCGGGCAAGTAACATACCGATGACAAAGGGAACAACGTATGTTGTTATACGGTTTGACCGATAAAGATCTTCGTAGAATATGTAGGAGCCAATATGGGCATCCAGGTTCCGCTATTGGTTATTGACCAAGAATAGTTCTAGGTCATGTCTACATAGGTCTCGAACCCGTAGGGTCCGCACGCTTAAGGTTTCGATGACAGTTATATTATGAGTTTATGAGTTTTGATGTACCGAAGGAGTCCGGAGTCCCGTATGAGACCGGGGACATGACGAGGAGTCTCGAAATGGTCGAGACGTAAAGATCGATATATTGGACGACTATATTCGGAGTTCGGAAAGGTTCCGAGTGATTCGGGTATTTTTCGGAGTACCGGAGAGTTACGGGAATTCGCCGGGAGAAGTATTGGGCCTTATTGGGCCATACGGGAAAGAGAGAGGGGCTGCCTAGGGCAGGCCGCACGCCCCCCCCCCCCAAGGCCTAGTCCGAATTGGACTAGGGGGAGGGGCCGCACCCCCTCCTTCCTTCCCTTCTCTCTTCCCTTTCCTTCTCTCCTACTCCTACTACATGGAAGGTCTCCTAGTTGGACTAGGAAAGGAGGGAGTCCTACTCCCGGTGGGAGTAGGACTCCTCCCTGGCGCGCCCTCCCTTTGGCGGCCACCCCCTCCCCCTTGCTCCTTTATATACGGGGGCAGGGGGGCACCCCATAACACAGAAGTTGATCTACGGATCGTTCCTTAGCCGTGTGCGGTGCCCCCCTCCACCATATTCCACCTCGGTCATATCGTCGCGGAGTTTAGGCGAAGCCCTGCGTCGGTAGAGCATCATCATCGTCACCACGCCATCGTGCTGACGGAACTCATCCCCGAAGCTTTGCTGGATCGGAGCCCGGGGATCGTCATCGAGCTGAACGTGTGCTGAACTCGGAGGTGTCGTACGTTCGGTGCTTGGATCGGTCGAATCGTGAAGACATACGACTACATCAACCGCGTTGTCATAACGCTTCCGCTTACGGTCTACGAGGGTACGTGGACTACACTCTCCCCTCTCGTTGCTATGACATCACCGTGATCTTGCGTGTGCGTAGGAATTTTTTTGAAATTACTACGTTACCCAACAGTGGTATCAGAGCCTAGGTTTTATGCGTTGATGTTATATGCACGAGTAGAACACAAGTGAGTTGTGGGCGATACAAGTCATACTGCTTACCAGCATGTCATACTTTGGTTCGGCGGTATTGTGAGATGAAGCGGCCCGGACCGACATTACGCGTACGCTTATGCGAGACTGGTTTCACCATTACGAGCACTCGTGCTTAAAGGTGGCTGGCGGGTGTCTGTCTCTCTCACTTTAGCTGAATCGAGTGTGGCTACGCCCGGTCCTTGCGAAGGTTAAAACAACACCAACTTGACAAACTATCGATGTGGTTTTTGATGCGTAGGTAAGAACGGTTCTTACTAAGCCCGTAGCAGCCACGTAAAATTTGCAACAACAAAGTAGAGAACGTCTAACTTGTTTTTGCAGGGCATGTTGTGATGTGATATGGTCAAGACGTGATGCTATATTTTATTGTATGAGATGATCATGTTTTGTAACCGAAGTTATCGGCAACTGGCAGGAGCCATATGGTTGTCACTTTATTGTATGAAATGCAAACGCCCTGTAATTGCTTTACTTTATCACTAAGCGGTAGCGATAGTCGTAGAAGCAATAGATGGCGTACCGACAACGATGCTACGATGGAGATCAAGGTGTCGCGCCGGTGACGATGGTGATCACGACGGTGCTTCGGAGATGGAGATCACAAGCACAAGATGATGATGGCCATATCATATCACTTATATTGATTGCATGTGATGTTTATCCTTTATGCATCTTATCTTGCTTTGATTGACGGTAGCATTTTAAGATGATCTCTCACTAAAATTATCAAGAAGTGTTCTCCCTGAGTATGCACCGTTGCCAAAGTTCGTCGTGCCCAGACACCACGTGATGATCGGGTGTGATAAGCTCTACGTCCATCTACAATGGGTGCAAGATAGTTTTGCACACGCGGAATACTCAGGTTAAACTTGACGAGCCTAGCATATACAGATATGGCCTCGGAACACGGAGACCGAAAGGTCGAGTGTGAATCATATAGTAGATATGATCAACATAATGATGTTCACCATTGAAACTACTCCATCTCACATGATGATCGGACATGGTTTAGTTGATTTGGATCACGTGATCACTTAGATGACTAGAGAGATGTCTGTCTAAGTGGGAGTTCTTAAGTAATATGATTAATTGAACTTAAATTTATCATGAACTTAGTCCTGGTAGTATTTTGCAAATTATGTTGTAGATCAATAGCATGCGTTGTTGCTTTCATATGTTTATTTCGATATATTCCTAGAAAAAATTGTGTTGAAAGATGTTAGTAGCAATGATGCGGATTGGATCCATGATCTGAGGTTTATCCTCATTGCTGCACAGAAGAATTATGTCCTTAATGCACCGCTAGGTGACAGACCTATTGCAGGAGCAGATGCAGACGTTATGAACGTTTGGCTAGCTCAATATGATGACTACTTGATAGTTTAGTGCACCATGCTTAACGGCTTAGAATCGGGACTTCAAAGACGTTTTGAATGTCATGGACCATATGAGATGTTCCAAGAGTTGAAGTTAATATTTCCAGCAAATACCCGAGTTGAGAGATATGAAGTCTCCAACAAGTTCTATAGCTAAAAGATGGAGGAGAATCGCTCAACTAGTGAGCATGTGCTCAGATTGTCTGGGTACTTCAATCGCTTGAATCAAGTGGGAGTTAATCTTCCAGATAAGATAGTGATTGATAGAATTCTCTAGTCACCATCACCAAGTTAGTAGAACTTTGTGATGAACTATAGTATGCAAGGGATGACGAAAACGATTCTCGAGCGCTTCGTGATGTTGAAATCAACAAAGTTAGAAATCAAGAAAGAGCATCAAGTGTTGATGGTTGACAAGATCACTAGCTTCAAGAAAAAGGGCAAAGGGAAAGAAAGGGGAACTTCAAGTAGAATGACAAGCAAGTTGTCACTCCCATGAAGAAGCCCAAAGCTGAACCAAAGCCTGAAACTGAGTGCTTACACTGCAAAGGAAATGGTCACTAGAAGCGGAAATGCCTTGAATATTTGGCGGATAAGAAGGATGGCAAAGTGAACAAGGGAATATTTGATATACATGTTATTGATGTGTACCTTACTAGTGTTTATAGTAACCCCTGAGTATTTGATACTTGTTCGGTTACTAAGATTAGTAACTCGAAACAGGAGTTACAGAATAAACAGAAACTAGTTGAGGGTGAAGTAACGATGTATGTTGGAAGTGGTTCCAAGATTTATATGATCATCATCGCACACTCCCTATACTTTCGAGATTAGTGTTAAACCTAAATAAATGTTATTTGGTGTTTGCGTTGAGCATGAAGATGATTTGATCATGTTTATTGCAATACGGTTATTCATTTAAAATCAAAGAATAATTGTTGTTCTGTTTAAATGAATAAAACCTTTGATGGTCATACACCCAATGAAAATAGTTTGTTGGATCTTGGTCGTAGTGATGCACATATTCATAATATTGATGCCAAAAGATGCAAAGTTAATAATGATAGTGCAACTTATTTGTGGCACTGCCGTTTGGGTCATATCGGTGTAAAGCGCATGAAGAAACTCCATAAAGATGGATTTTCAGAATCACTTGGTTATGAATCATTTGATGCTTGTGAACCGTGCCTTTTAGGCAAGATGACTAAAAACTCCGTTCTCCGGAACAATGGAACAAGCTACTGACTTATTGGAAATAATACATACCGATGTATGCGATCCAATGAGTGTTGATGCTCGTGGCAAGTATCGTTATTTTCTGACCTTCACAAAATGATTTGAGCATATATGGGTATATCTACTTGATGAAACATAAGTCTGGAATAATTGAAAGGTTCAAAGAATTTCAGAGTGAAGTGGAAAAATCATCGTAACAAGAAAATAAAGTTTCTACGATCTGATCGCGGAGACGAATATTTGAGTTACAAGTTTGGTCTTCAGTTAAAACAATGTGGAATAGTTTCATAGCTCACGCCACCTGGAACACCACAATGTTATGGTGTGTCCGAACATCGTAACCGCACTTTACTGGATATGGTGCGATCTATGATGTCTCTTACTTATTTACCATTATCATTTTAGGGTAGTGCATTAGAGACAGCTGCATTCACGTTTAAAAGGGCACCATCTAAATCCGTTGAGACGACACCGTATGAACTATGGTTTAGCAGTAAACCTAAGCTGTCATTTCTTAAAGTTTGGAGTTGCGATGCTTATATGAAAAAAGTTTCAACCTGATAAGCTCAAACCCAAATCGGAGAAGTGCGTCTTCATAGAATACCCAAAGTTAACTATTGGGTACACCTTCTATCACAGATCGGAAGGCAAGTTATTCATTGCTAAGAATGGATCGTTTCTAGAGAAGGAGTTTCTCTTGAAAGAAGTGAGTGGGAGGAAAGTAGAACTTGATGAGGTAACTGTACCTGCTCCCTTATTGGAAAGTAGTTCATCACAGAAATCTGTTCCTGTGACTACTACACCAAATTAGTGAGGAAGTTAATGATGATGATCATGAAACTTCAAATTAAGTTACTACAGAACCTCGTAGGTCTTCCAGAGTAAGATCCGCACCAGAGTGGTACGGTAATCCTGTTCTGGAAGTCATGTTACTAGACCATGATGAACCTACGAACTACGAGGAAGCGATGATGAGCCCAGATTCCACGAAATGGCTTGAGGCCATAAAATCTTAGATATGATCCATGTATGAGAACAAAGTATGGACTTTGATTGACTTGCTCGTTGATCAGCAAGCCATGTTAAATAAATGGATCTTCAAGAGGAAGACGGACATTGATAGTAGTGTTACTATCTACTAAGCTCGACTTGTTGCGAAATGTTTTCAACAAGTTCAAGGTGTTGAATCGATGAGATTTTCTCACTCGTGTCGAAGCTTAAATCTGTCTGAATCATGTTAGCAATTGCCACATTTTATGAAATTTGGCAAATGGATGTCAAAACTGCATTCCTTAATGGATTTATTAAAGAAGAGTTGTATATGATGCAACCATAAAGTTTTTGTCAATCCTAAAGATGCTAACAAAGTGTGCAAGCTCCAGCAATCCATCAATGGACTGGTGCAAGCATCTCGGAGTTGGAATATACGCTTTGATGAGTTGATCAAAGCATATGGTTTTATACAGACTTTTGAAGAAGCCTGTATTTACAAGAAAGTGAGTGGGAGCTCTGTAGCATTTCTAATATTATATGTGGATGACATATTGTTAATTGGAAATGATATGGAAATTCTGGATAGCATGAAAGGATACTTGAATAAGAGTTTTTCAAAGCAAGACCTCGGTGAAGCTGCTTACACATTGAGCATCAAGATCTATATAGATAGATCAAGACGCTTGATAATATTTTTCAATGAGTACATACCTTGATAAATTTTTGAAATAGTTCAAAATGGAACAGTCAAAGAAGGAGTTCTTGCCTGTGTTACAAGGTGTGAAGTTGAGTAAGACTCAAGACCCGACCATTGCAGAAAATAGAAAGAGAATGAAAAGTCATTCCCTATGCCTCAGTCATAGGTTCTATAAAGTATGTTATGCTGTGAACCAGACCTATTGTATACCTTGCTCTGTGTTTGGCAAAGGAATACAATTTTGATCTAATAAGTAGATCACTGGACATGGGTCAAGAATATCCTTAGTGAGGACTAAGGAGACGTTTCTCGATTATGGAGGTGATAAAAGAGCCCGTCGTAAAAGTTACAACGATGCAAGCTTTTACACCAATCCAGATGACTCTAAGTCTCAATCTGGATACATATTGAAAGTGGGAGCAATTAGCTAGAGTAGCTCCGTGCAGAGCATTGTGGACATAGAATATTTGCGAAATACATATGGCTCTGAATATGACAGACCCGTTGACTAAGCTTCTCTCACGAGCAAAACATGATCATACCTTAGTACTCTTTTGGGTGTTAATCACATAGCGATGTGAACTAGATTATTGACTCTAGTAAACCCTTTGGGTGTTAATCACATAGCGATGTGAACTAGATTATTGACTCTAGTATACCCTCTGGGTGTTGATCACATGATGATGTGAACTATGGGTATTAATCACATGCAGATGTGAATATTGGTGTTAAATCACATAGCGATGTGAACTAGATTATTGACTCTAGTGCAAGTGGGAGACTGAAGGAAATATGCCCTAGAGGCAATAATAAAGTTATTATTTATTTCCTTATTTCATGATAAATGTTTATTATTTATGCTAGAATTGTATTAACCGGAAACATAATACATGTGTGAATACATAGACAAACATAGTGTCACTAGTATGCCTCTACTTGACTAGCTCGTTTATCAAAGATGGTTATGTTTCCTAGCCATGGACAAAAGAGTTGTCATTTGATTAATGGGATCACATCATTAGGAGAATGATGTGATTGACATGACCCATTCCGTTAGCCTAGCACTTGATCGTTTAGTATGTTGCTATTGCTTTCTTCATGACTTATACATGTTCCTGTAACTATGAGAAATATGCAACTCCCGTTTACCGGAGGGACACTTTGGGTACTACTAAACATCACAACGTAACTGGGTGATTATAAAGGAGTACTACAGGTGTCTCCGAAGGTACATGTTGAGTTGGCATATTTCGAGATTAGGTTTTGTCACTCCGATTGTCAGGTATCTCTAGGTCCTCTTGGTAATGCACATCTTTATAAGCCTTGCAAGCAATGTGAACAAATGAGTTGGTTACGGAATGATGCATTACGGAACGAGTAAAGAGACTTGCCAGTAACGAGATTGAACTAGGTATTGGATACCGACGATCAAATCTCGGGCAAGTAACATACTGATGACAAAGGGAACAACGTATGTTGTTATGCGGTTTGACCGATAAAGATCTTCGTAGAATATGTAGGAGCCAATATGGGCATCCAGGTTCCGCTATTGGTTATTGACCAAGAATAGTTCTAGGTCATGTCTACGTAGGTCTCCAACCCGTAGGGTCCGCACGCTTAAGGTTTCGATGACAGTTATATTATGAGTTTATGAGTTTTGATGTACCGAAGAAGTTCGGAGTCCCGGATGAGATCGGGGACATGACGAGGAGTCTCGAAATGGTTGAGACGTAAAGATCGATATATTGGACGACTATATTCGGAGTTCGGAAAGGTTCCGAGTGATTCGGGTATTTTTCGGAGTACCGGAGAGTTACGGGAATTCGCCGGGAGAAGTATTGGGCCTTATTGGGCCATACGGGAAAGAGAGAGGGGCTTCCTAGGGCAGGCCGCGCGCCCCCCCAAGGCCTAGTCCGAATTGGACTAGGGGGAGGGGCCGCACCCCCTCCTTCCTTCCCTTCTCTCTTCCCTTTCCTTCTCTCCTACTCCTACTACATGGAAGGTCTCCTAGTTGGACTGCGCGCCCTCCCTTGGCCGGCCGGCCCCTCCCCCTTGCTCCTTTATATACGAGGGCAGGGGGGCACCCCATAACACAGAAGTTGATCTACGGATCGTTCCTTAGCCGTGTGCGGTGCCCCCCTCCACCATATTCCACCTCGGTCATATCGTCACGGAGTTTAGGCGAAGCCCTGCGCCGGTAGAGCATCATCATCGTCACCACGCCATCCTGCTGACGGAACTCATCCCCGAAGCTTTGCTGGATCGGAGCCTGGGGATCGTCATCGAGCTGAATGTGTGCTGAACTCGGAGGTGCCGTACGTTCGGTGCTTGGATCGGTCGAATCGTGAAGACGTACGACTACATCAACCGCGTTGTCATAACGCTTCCGCTTACGGTCTACGAGGGTACGTGGACTACACTCTCCCCTCTCGTTGCTATGCCATCACCATGATCTTGCGTGTGCGTAGGAAATTTTTTGAAATTACTATGTTACCCAACAAACTGTCCCGCCCTGCAAGTTCGGTAAGTCATTGTATGTTGGCAATTCATATGTTTTATTCGCATAACGTGAGGAAAATGCTTAATGTGTTTTCCACAACTCCCCTAGGGCTGGATGAAGAAGGCGGGGTGGATCTACTGCCCGGCCCCTCTGCCGGAAGAACCAGTTGGCCCACTTCTGACGAAGATGTTGGTCCCGGCGCCTTACAAGGCGCCGAAGAAGAAGGCCAAGAAGGAGGCGAAAAGGACTAGGGGCAGCCTTCGTTGCCGTGGCACTTCGGACACAATATCCGAAGACTCTGATGCCCGATCTTCCTCCAGAGAGGACGAGGAAGAGGAGGAAGACAAATCCCCAGCGAGGGGAGGAAAGAAAAGGACGACCTCCACATCTTTGGAGGCCGAGTCGCCTAAGAAGGGAAAAACTCCCCTTCCAGAGGAGTCCATCGCCGCTGCCGACAGCAGCCCGGAGTGGGATCCCAGGGCCCAGCCCCTGGTGAACTCATGAGTATATAAAACCCGAACATGTTTGCGCATCCGGACTCACTATGGCATGATGTTTTAATCATTGATCCATGCTTTTTTGGTAGTCCGGCGAGGTCCCGCACCAAACAATCCTCATCGGAGGATTCACTGGGCTCGGATGCTATGAACAGTGGGACACCCCCGAAGGCCCCTTCCCCACAGCACGTGAACGATACCGAGGTATCGTCCCAGAAGGACCCAGGCCAAGGAGGGGGGAAGATCGTAAAGGCGGCGCTAGGAGGTCAAACTTTAGGGGTCGGACACATGGGAGAGATAGCTCCCACATACGTTGACGGCGGGGGCTATCTTGAATTTGGCCCCCATCCAGACACAATTCTGGAGACCAATACGGCTCCAGAATTAGGCAGGCGGCCTCCCTCGGCTGGAGGGGGTGTGCCTATTCCACCGGCAACCTCTGTCCAACTAGAGGTGTCGAATACTTTATCGGCGGCGCTGAAAAGCGCCTCCATCATCGATGAACACCATGCCCTTATGGGTGCGGTGATTGATAAGATTCAGTCCGCTGAGAATGGACTAAATGAAGCCTACATCAGCCTTATAACGGGCTTTGAGGTATGTTTTGTGAGGTTTCGAAGAGTTTCATAGTATAGGTAGTAGCCCCTGATACACTGTTCGGTGAAAGAAAGAACCGAACAGAGGATCAAATATATGTTTGCAGGAGACTCGCTTTATGGCATCTCGCTTTTGTTTGAAAGCAGGCGTCTGTAGCAATTGCTGCCTCTAAAACTGTGGAAGTCTCTGGACTGAGGCATTGTCTGGAGCGGGCCGAAGGAGAACTCGGCCGAGTGAAGAAGCAGTTGGAGGATAACCAAGGTATGCAGAAACCTTGTTCGCACTCAGTGCGAATGAATGAGTTAGTATGATGAAAATATTTTTATGATGTGCTCTAGGGGCGACGGCCAAAATTGAGGCTCTTAAGAAGGTTGTGGCCGAAGCCGAGAAGAAGGCAGCCGCAGAGCAGGCTCTTCGCAAAAAGCACGAGGCCAGGGTTATTGAAGCTGAGCAAGAGCTTCAAGAGGCCGCGAAGAAATGCGAGACCTTGGAGCGGAGTTTATCAGGGAAAGACTCCGAACTCTCCCAAGCTCGCCAGGCCGCAAGTGATGCCCGGGGAAGCACAAGGCGCCCTGAAGGAAATCCAGGAGGCGAGGAAGATCACGGCTGGTAAGGCTTTTTCTATGCAAAGCAGGTATTTGAAAGGGGAAAATCATGTTTACTAATTTGAATTCAGATTTCTCCAGGGGTATTTGCAGAGCTGCCATGCAGCATATCTGATGCCACCCAATTCTACCGAGCCGAAGAAAGGAGCATTGCGGAGAAGCTCTTATGGACGCAGTATCTGGTGCCGAATTATTCGGTGCCATTTGCCGATCTGTTGAAACAGCTGATCGAACTGCATAAAGTGGTCGAACTAGCCATGAAGGATTTAATTATCCGGCTATGGCCCGCCGAGCCGATTCCAAGCAGCTACTTCGGGCTCGTGAAGCGGCTTGTGAGTGTCTACCCTCAACTCGAAGTCATCAAGCGGTCGGTCTGTATGAAGGGTGCGCGAATGGCCTTTGCCCGCGCAAAGGTGCATTGGGGGAAGATGGATGCTGAAAAGTTGATGACCGAGGGACCGAAGGGGAAGGAGCACCGCAAGCCTAAGTTATATTATGATAGTGTCTTGAAGGGATCCCGCCTTGCGGCGGAGCAATGCACCAAGGACATTATATTTCCATGAATACAGTCATGTTGTCCTTTGTAATGTTAAACAAGGTCATTTATATTATTTACTGCTTGTTATTTGAAAAAAAATCCTCCTGCGCGGCCGTTTTATATATTAATCCTGAGAGTTGGCCAGTCGTCGGCTTCTGCCCCCATGTAGGAAGTACGGGGGTGTTCGGGATAAACCTGAGCACTCTTTTATCCCAGTTTTGGGTCCTTGAAGTGTTTAGCACAACGAACCAAGCAATCGGACTAAAAGGCTTTATCACTCTCACTTAGCCATAGGAGTTTGACAAAGGAAGGTAGGCGCAGCCCCTGGTGTTCGGAAGACCGCACGAGGGGCTCTATAAGCACCTGATCGGAAGAAAAGCCGATCTGTCGCACGCTGCATTAGCTATCGCATAATGCGGAAGAAATCCTTAAAGATTTTACAACCTCTCGAACAGCTGACCAGCTCTTCCATAGCATGACAGTCAGTTTTTGGCTTTCTCTACTGAGGCGCTCGTCCGGAAGAACCGGGACACAATCATAGTAGTTCTCCCTGTGCCACCCTAGCCGATATAGCGGAACGTAAGGCAGCAAAACATGGGAGTCGGGCAAACCCAACTATTCACCCAAGACATGATTCGGAGCTGATGCATATAATGCTATAAATTCAGGGTGCCGAACAACCGCTAGGGTGTTCGGGCTTTGTTGCCATATTATGGGGACAATGAAGCCCCTGGCATATGAAGGCATACCGCGGTGTATGGATGCCATTTGACAAAGAGGGTCAATAAGAAACAACAGTAGATAAGCGTCATATAAAGCCACATGTTGTAATTGAATAACACGTCGATGCGTACGTATAAAAGAAATGTGATAAAAAGAAATATGACTTCGGAACCTGCTGATATCAGGCTGGAGGAGGCTGTGTGCGGATCCGGAGTGTAATCGGATGGTTATCAAGGGGAATATCTAAGGATTCCCTTACGCACTCGAGCTGCTTCCATGTCGCCAATCCTGGCCTAAGCGAAAGTGGACCTACAAAGAAAGTGCAAAAAGATATTTTGTGTGCCACGGAGCGGTCAAGCTGCATTATATGGACAATCCTAGTTGTGCCTCCGTTTACTGCCGGAGTGTTTTAATTGAGCTCCGGATGAGCAGGGTTATTCTGCCGCGAAGTAGCTCGGACTCCCTTGATGGTGTCCGAGAGCTTGGCCGTCGACTCGAGGTTCGATTGGAAGATGCCACTCGTTGCTTCTGCTGCTAAGGAGGTGGTATACTCTTTGGCACAGAGGGGGGGTTCGGCCATGCCATTAACTGTTATGACGCCGCGCGGACCGGGCATCTTGAGTTTTTGGTAGGCATAATGTGGCACCATGTTGAATCAAGCAAACGCGGTTCGTCCGGGCAGTGCATGACAATTACTGCAAAAAGGGACGATGTCGAAGATTATCTCTTCGGTGCGGTAATTGTCCGATGATCCGAATACTACCTCCAGAGTGATGGAGCCTGTACAACGGGCCTCCACACCTGGTATAACACCTTTAAAAGTGGTTTTAGGGGGCTTGATCATCGAAAGATTGATGCCCATCTCGCGCACTGTGTCCTGGTACAGCAGGTTTAGACTGCTGCCTCCGTCCATAAGTACTCGTGTGAGGTGGAATCCATCAATTATTGGGTCAAGGACTAGTGCGGCTGAATTGCCCTGATTGGTATTGGCCGGACGATCCGTACGATCGAAAGTGATCGGCCATAGTTTATATTGTGGGGCGACTGGCTCCGTTGAGTCGACATCCCTAAGAGTGCATGTCCGTTCCAGCTTGTGGACGGCATTTATCATATTCACCGTTTTGATTTTCGGGGGAAATTTCTTTTGCCCTCCTGTGTTTGGTGATCGGGGCTCCTCGTCGTTGTCATCGCTTTGAGGCCCCTTCTCCTTGTTTTCGGCACCTGACCTGCCGGCTTGTTTGAAGACCCAGCATTCTCTGTCGGTATGATTGGATGGTGTTCCTGGGGTGCCATGAATTTGGCATGGACGATCGAGTATGCGGTCCAGACTGGACGGGCCCGAATTGTTCTTTTGGAATAGCTTTTTCCGCTGACCAGACTTAGAGCCAATGAATCTAGCATTAACTGGCGTGTCTCCGGCATTATCACCATTTTTGTGACGCTTGTGTTTGTTGCGTCGAGGCTTGCCGTTGCTATCTCTGGCCTCTGTTGTGCTAGGATTGCTTTTTGTGTTGTTGCTATGAGCCAACCAGCTATCCTCGCTCGCACAAAAGCGGGTCATGAGTGTCATGAGGGCTGCCATGGACTTCGGCTTTTCCTGGCCGAGATGTCGGGCGAGCCACTCGTCGCGGATGTTGTGCTTAAAGGCCGCTAGGGCTTCGGCATCCGGACAGTCGACAATTTGGTTCTTTTTAGTTAGGAACTGAGTCCAGAATTTCCTGGCTGACACTCCGGGCTGTTGGGTTATGTGACTTAGCATCCGGTGGTCGCATATAAGTGCCCTAGAAGTTATCCAGGAATGTGTCTACAAGGTTCTCCCAACTTCCAATGGAGTTTGCCAGCAAACTATTCAGCCAATGCCAAGCCGGTCCCTTGAGTTTTAGTGGGAGGTACTTGATGGCGTGTCGATCATCCCCGCGGGCCATGTGAATGTGGAGAAAGAAACCTTCTATCCATACCGCGGGGTCTGTAGTCCCATCGTAGGGCTCGATATTTACGGGCTTAAACCCTCTTGGGAATTCATGATCCATTACTTCGTCAATGAAGCATAGGGGGTGTGCAGCGCCTCTGTGCCGGGCTATATCACGACGCAGTTCAAATGAGTCTGGTCTGTTGTATTCGGCCCGGTCGGATTTTTTTTGGTATATCTGGCGTGACGGTCATCGTCACGCGTTGGGGCGCGCCCCCGTGATCCGTAGATTGATCTTGATTGTCCTGCTTTGTTTTCCAATTTGTCTTGCAGGTCATGCGTGTAGCCCCGGGCCTTCGTGTTTTTGCTTGTTTGGCGACGGGATGCGGGCTGGATTTCGGGCTGATACACTGCTTTGTCTCGAACACGGGGTGGCCGGTCAGTCGCATCCTGCGCTGGTAGTGTAGCCTTTAATGCCTCCTCCTCGAGTTGAGGTAGAAACCTACGCTTTGGGTAACTTTTGGTTGGGCGCTCGAGTCCATATTCCTCGGCTGCCAGGATCTCAGTCCACCTATCAGTTAGCAGATCTTGATCGGCTTGGAGCTGTTGTTGCTTTTTCTTCAGGCTTTTTGCAGTGGCTATAAGCCGGCGCTTGAAGCGCTCCTGCTCGACGGGGTCCTCAGGCACGATAAACTCTTCGTTGCTGAGGCTCACCTCGTCTTCAGAGAGAGGCATGTAATTGTCGTCCTCAGAATCTCCATCCATTTCCTGTTTATCAGGGCTAACTTGCCCATCCCCCTATCCGGCATGCTCGAAGCTTGGCTGGGCGGGATTGTTTTCGTCTTCAGCACCATCCGGAGTTCTATTGTCTCCTGTGCCGGTATCAAAATTTTTGCTATGGCGGGGCTTAGAGAGGCGCCGTCGGTGCTTAGATTGCTTCTCGAGGGGATTATCCTATGTTGCCTCGTCGCCATTGCTTTCTTTGGGCGTGTCCACCATATATATATATCATATGATGAGGTGGTTGTCCAGCGCCCTATGGGCGGTGGTTCCTGTTCTTCTCCTGCATTGTTGTCCATACCGTTGATGTCTTCGGACTCGAAATCAAGCATGTCGGTTAAGTCATCGACAGTGGCTATTAAGTGGGTGGTGGGTGGGGAACGAATTTATTTGTCGTCCGCTTCCCACTCAAGCCAGACATAGTTCGGCCAAGAGTCTCCTGACAGGGAGAGAGACTTCAATGAATTTAGCACGTCGCCCAAGGGCGAGTGCTGAAAGATATCCGCGGAGGTAAACTCCATGATCGGTGCCCAATCAGATTCGATAGGCACGGACGTGCGCGGTTCAGAGCCTATGGCCGGAGACGAGTCCGAGGGTCTGATGATATAGGCCTCGTCGGAGGCGAAGTATGTATTCGGCTCTATCGCCGATGAGTGCACGGCCTCCGTGGCGGGGTCCATCCACCCGTCCTCGGACGACACGATCTGCTCCGGATTAAGGGTCGGGGCAGCCGCAGGTGTGATCTCCCGAACACCGCCCGATGGCAGATCTAAGTCATGTTCGTCGTGACTGTTCGGCGCACTTGACAGGGGCTCAAATCCGTCAAAGATCAAGTCTCCGCGGATGTCGGCTGTGTAGTTCAAGCTTCCAAACCTGACCTGATGGCCAGGGGCGTAGCTATCAATCTGCTCCAGATGGCCAAGCGAGTTGGCCTGCAGTACGAAGCCGCCGAATACGAAGATCTGTCCGGGGAGAAAAACCTCACCCTGGATCGCATTGTTGCAGATGATTGAAGGAGCCATCAAGCCTTATCATGATGACACAGTAGAACTCTCAATGAAAGCACCAATGTCGGTGTCAAAACCGGCGGATCTCGGGTAGGGGGTCACGAACTATGCGTCTAAGGCTAATGGTAACAGGAGGCGGGGGACACAATGTTTACCCAGGTTCGGGCCCTCTCGATGGAGGTAATACCCTACTTCCTGCTTGATTGATCTTGATGATATGAGTATTACAAGAGTTGATCTACCACGAGATCGTAAAGGCTAAACCCTAGAAGCTAGCCTATGATTATGATTGTTGTTGTCCTACGGACTAAACCCTCCGGTTTATATAGACACTGGAGGGGGCTAGGGTTACACAGAGTCGGTTACAGAGAAGGAGATCTACATATCCGGATTGCCAAGCTTGCCTTCCACGCAAAGGAGAGTCCCACCCGGACACGGGAAGAAGTCTTCAATCTTGTATCTTCATAGTCCAACAGTCCGTCCAAAGTATATAGTCCGGCTGTCCGAGGACCCCCTAATCCAGGACTCCCTCACATATAACCTATCTCTATGATATTTACATTAAGGTGGCAATCTCATGGCTCTAGCCATCATGTCGTGACGCGCAGGCCACTTAACATTACAACATATAACCATCTCATATATAAACTCATTATCATGACAAAGGCTATACCACATCATATGCAAACCCTGCAAAACCAAGTTAGACGTCCTCTAATCGGTTTGGTAAATTTTAATTACGTGGCATCTAGGGTTTCCGAATAAACCTAGCTACCTACGTGCACACCATAAAGTGATAATCCTTGTTGCTAGATTAACTTTCGGGGTGTGCTAAAGAAGAGACTTAATTAAAAATCTCATCCCCCACACTAAATTCCACCTAATACGTGTCACCCCCTAGAAGACCATCCATCTTCAACGCCCTCTTGCGTACATGATGGTTCACTATTCTTGACTATGGTGAAGCCCAAGGAACTGTTAGTCGAGATCATCGACAGCCAGAGCCGAGCGATTGTCAGAACCTTGTGCAAAGCGACACCATGTCGTCAATGAACTGTAAAGCAACACTCGAGGGAAGCATAGCAAGAACATCACTCTCACAATCACATGTGATCTAGATCGAAACCTGCATCTACTCATAGAAACGCTCATGATGCCACTGTTGGGAAACGTAGTAGAAAACAAAAAAAATCGCCCTGCGGTCACCTAGGAACAATATAAAGATGCATATCAGGTTTGGATCAATGATCGTTACCAACTCCGGAGCGCATCGGAAGTAGGTGAGTTGGTGTAGATCGTACTTGGAGTCCCTCGAACATTGATGACAATCCTGCAAACCGCCCTCGAACGATCCCTCGAACAGAAGACCGAAAGCACGGCCTCTCTACTTGGTTGCAAGCATACGGTCTTCACGATCCGGCAGCGCTTCGCCATCCAGAACTAATCGTCGCTGGAGAATTAGAGGGAGGAGATTAGAACCACACGGGGCTTTTGGTTATGAGGATTAGAGATGGCTAGGTCTAGCTCTAATTGTTCAACTAGGACCAACTAGAACTAGAACTAGATCAACTAGATGAGGCTCCAAAACATGTATCAACATAGGGTAGAAACCCTTTAGTATATATAGGTTGGAGGAGGAGGAGGAGAGGGCAGCCCCCAGGGGGGGAATGTCGGCCTAGGGAGAGGGAGTTGGACTCCCTCCCCTT
>NC_041383.1:390715061-390728429 GCF_002162155.2 Triticum dicoccoides | reverse complement strand
ACAAGGAAAGGGGGCACCTTCCTACTTGGGCCCTTGTGGCCCAAGTTGCCTTCCACCTCTTGGCCTTTTAAGGCCCATTGATATTTAAATTAAGTATAGAATGTTCTAAACATTTTCAGAGCATTATATATATAATTTAACATCCCCATAAACATTTTCCACCTATATATAATCAATCAGTAATACCCAATATTACATGATATTCACCGAAACCCTTCCGGTGACCCTGAAACGTTTCCAGAACCTCTCAGAACTATTCCGGATATTAATGAAACAATTCAACAAATATATTCTCGTTAATCATGTCCTACTAACACTCAGCAGATCATGATTACCTTAACCTTGTGACCCCATAGGTTCAGTAAATCATAGACATGAACGAAAACTCGTTTATTCAAAGACCGATAGCGGAACCGTGGACATCCATATCGGTCCCTATGATTACACGAATGATATTCGAGTGAACCTTTGGTTATCATGTGATGTTCCCTGTGCTTCGTGATACTTTACAAAACCCGTTGTGCATCAGTATCCTCCTGAGTCATCACCATGCTCACTATACCGTTGCTCCTGTTACCGGTTTTGTTCTTCTTTCTCGTTAACGTGTTCCAGCATCCCCGTGACATAGTCGCCTGTGTCTGGCTAGACGATGATGGATGTCGTCACACCGAGAGGGCCCTAAGAATATCTCTCCATCGTCGGAGGAGAAAATTCCACTTTTGAGCTATCTGAACACTTGTCAAACTTTCCAGTGAGCCTGAAAGTTGTCGTTATGATCACCTTGTTACAGATGACATTTGAGCAACCCCAAAGCCCACCGTCTATTAGGAAGTGAAGAAGACACTCCCATTGTCTGAGGATCTAAAACACATGCTAACCATTTCATGTTATAACAGATGATTTCAGACGATATAATCACAAAGTATAATAGAACAAGTATTGGGTCGATTCAATATGATTGTTCTTCTAACGTCATACCCTCAATGTTGTTTTAGGACTATCGTTACACTTAACGATGTCCTAAGGTCCGGAAAACATGATCACCAACAACACTTGAGCCAATCTTAGAGGCGAGACCGGGAACCTATCGTTTATCATTTATCATTTCACACGTGCATATGAGTTTTCCACTGAATCACATATTCCAGGATCATAGCAGTTATAGCATGAAATATAAACTCTTAATTATGAATAATGGAAATATAATAATACAATATTATTGCCTCTAGAGCATATTTCCAACACTTTTCACATCGATTTGATATAGAAAGATATCATTGAAATTAGCATATGCAACAAGAATGTGAATGGCCTCAAGGCGAGCAACAGGTGCATATGTTTCACCAAAATCAATACCTTCAACCTAAGTATAGCCTTGAGCCCAAGTTTGGCTTTATTTCTTACAACAACCCATTCTCATATTGTTTGTTATGGAAGATCCATTTTGTGTCGATAATATTGTGCTTCTTAAGATTTGGGCGATCGACCAATTCCCAGATATCATTTATCTCAAACTGCACCAATCCTTCTTGTATTGAATTCATCCAACCAAGGTCATGCATAGCTTCATCATACTTTATGGTTCTGAAATATAAACAAAGGAGAAACTCCCCCCAAAAATGTGTTAATCAATTACGGGAACAAGTTGTGGGACCTGGACCTGGATTGTTTATGTCATGGAGAATCAAGTCTGCGTCCACACGGTTTGCTACTCGACACAATGGAGGATTTTCATTTTGCTAATAACGGTTGTCAGCATTTCTTTCAGCATTGGCATTATTTTCGCCATTTGCATTTTCCTTAGGATTGCCATTATCTTCGGTATTACCATCATTTCCAGCATCACCATTACCATCAGAATTGCCATTGTTTTCCGCATTTGCATTGTGGTTGGCATTGGCATTCTCATCAGCAGTAGTTTGACGAGTTCTTCGTCGATAATCAGGGGCATCATCAGCAGAGGATTCCGAAGCATTTTCTACAACAGGTTTGATACCAACTATAGGAACCAAGTATGTTTACTAGAGGAGGTGAATGGGAGATTTAAAATTTCTACAGGAAACTTGAAATATCTCAAAAAGAACTAAACAGAGACTTAACTACGAAAGAAAACTACCGACACAATTCATAACGATACAAATCAGGTACAACCATCAAAGATAAATTACATGACTAACACACAGCAGATGATGAACAACCGAAAGTATTTCTAGGTAAAGATGAAACAAGTGGTGCTTAATGGCGACAAGGTATTTCGTAGACCAGTTCACTCTTTTGCAAAAGAGATGCATCTGGTTGGAGGGACTTGTGATTTAACACACAAGATAAACTCTCTTCGTCATGTTCTCCTCAAGAACAAGTTCATCAAATTGTGTCTATTACTCTAGGTAGATACTTCAGGGAATCTCCAAAACCTTCATAGATTGTCTTCATGAACCCCAATGACTCTTAGTTGCTGAAGACTTTGACGCCTAACCATCTAGAGAGTTAGCAGCGCTCAAGAGTAATAGGCTGTGTGTACTAAACTTAGATCTCTATGATGCTAAACCACTATCTAGTTTTTCAGCTGTATGGTTTTCTCTCAGTGGATTTTAAACTCAAATCTCTCAAGGAGTGGGTGCTCACACAAACTGTCAGCCAACCATCATGGTTGGAATGGGTGGCTATTTATAACTGGAGCAATCCCAAGGGGAAAATGACCATTCAGGACATGTCGTCTAGCCAATGGCCAACCGGCACATTTCCAACGGTCCTATTTCAAACGCATCCGGTAACTTTGCTTGAGGAACAAGCAAATCTCACTCCTCTGCTGAAACATATCTTCCGCAGCCCACAAGATCAACGTCCCTGACTTGCAAGTACTGTATCGAGGCTGGAAGAGATTTCTCTCAACTCTCATAGGTTTCGGTTTAGCATAAGAGAAACATAAGTTTTGAAACACTCAACCCCGCTTAATAGTATGGTGGTCCTATGACTCAAATAAGAGAAAGAGAACTACGAAAGAAAATACTACATCTTTTCTCTGTCTTCTTTATTCTTGGTTGCAGTCAAACACACGAACCAAGTACCAAAGCAATTGCTTCACGTCAATTTTAGGGGTCACTTCCATCACGCAATATCTTCGATATCAATCTTCTATGCAACACAGATGATAATCTTTGGAGTTTATAGCAAACTCCTTAGTACTTCAGGGACCTAATTTCTCTATGTGGACTAGCAAACATATTAGTCCCTCATTGTTTCCTTCAACAATCTCCAAAACATAAGGAGGTGAATTATTGCACTAGAAGGTATCTCGAGATTCCTCGGAGCCTCCAGGACAACCTACGTGCCAGGGTTGCAAACCTTCTTATGTCCCCTAGAGGTGCCCCGGAGTTTCTAGACCCCAAACCACATCCGGACCAACCTCCGGGCTGAGTGCAAACCATTTGTTGTACCATGGATCTTGCCCCGGAGCAACTGGATCCTGAACCCTCCGGCCTCTGCCCATGAGCAGTGATTGGGGTGAAACCCATGTACCATTTCCTTCCCACTTACCCCTTCATGACTTAGACTATAAATAATCGTCCCCTGCCTGCTCATTAGGGTTAGCAAAGTATGTTGGACTAAAACTAAAGAGGGATTTGCTCATCTATCATCTTCTCTTGGAGTTCAAGGCCTCCATCAGGAGAAGAGTCCCAAGGGATTATCAAGACCTCCTCTTCCTCTTATGAATTTGGGGAAGACCACATCCAAGACCTTATCTCCCTAGTGGATTTGGAAGAACTTACCCTAATACTTATTCCCCTTCTTGTTTGTGGATCTTGTGGTACTTGTGTGGATTTGCTTAAAGAGGGCATGTGTGATTGGATCTTGTCTTGAAGTGCTTGTTCCCTTTGCGCTCTTGTTTGTTCCTCTGATCTATCTCCAAGTGTGAAAGATTGGGCCACTTACGACTTTGCCTTACATCATAGCTCTTGCTTGATGTAGGGGTGGGGCAACGAGGGCGCAACCAAGCCACGCTCGCGGTGCGACTTCTCGATCATGAGCCACATAGCATGAAACTCCTCATCGGTATGTGTCGCCTCTGTGAGGAGGGGCGACGGCTGCTGTTGGTCGTCGTTCGAGGAGCAAAGCACCACCTCCTCCTTCATCGACAGAGCGGTGGAGGATGATGGCCTTGAAGATCGTGGACGCGATGCCATAACCCGGAGCTCCCTTTGGATCCACCCGTCGGCGCCGAGAACTAGCCCTTGTCACCAGACTTGTCCATCGCTTGGTCGAGGAGAGGAGAGGAAAGGAGAGGCGAGGATGGAGTTGGTCGATGCAGCCTGCCTGCTTAAATAGCCTGGTCAGGTGGCCAATGTCGCTTCAATGTAGCGCAACGGTCAGAGTAGGCTTCTCGGTAGCCTTGTGAACATTAAAGGGGCGCTACCCTCCCATCCAGTCACGTTCGTCTAACTACCATTCACGCCGTTTAGTCACATTCACTCTAAAGCGAGAGTGCGGCATGAATGCGCAAAAACGATCAGCGCGGGACGAGCAACGAGGACTATGGTTGGGGCCGGGCAATCAAACGCCTACGTAACGCAGGTCCAAACGCCAGTTTCACGTCCGGTTTGTGGGAATTCGAATGTACGGACAGGTCCGCACTGTCCACACGTTTAGCGGCGTTTCTATGCGTCGGAGATGCCCTAACCATCGCGTGGCCTCCTCAGGTCAGGGAAGCCGTGTAAGCTTCAGGCCTCCAACCAAACACACTTCCTGCAGGTCTCCACTCAAAATTTGGTCAGGGTGGCTGGCAACCAAACAGCCCTTCTTCAAACATAGTTTCAGAAGTTTGTACCGAAGGTGCAGGCGTGACAAGCGCCTCCACGCGGCGGCAATCATGGCCGCGGCCCTCCGCCCCCTGCTCCGCCGGCACGCAGTTCTGCCGCCATCTTCGATGCTGCGCTCTCTATTCCCCGCGCCGTACTCCAAGGTAAGATGGTTTCGCTGCTTGATTTCCCTTGGGCCCTCTCCTCGACTGGGCGCGCTAACTTCGCTCCCCTCTCCAGGCCGCCGCCGCCGCCAGACCCCCAGCCGTGTGCCACGCGCCCCTGCCGCCTCCCCTTCTGAGGGAGGTTACTCCAAGGAGGGCTCCTCCAATTCCAAAGGTAATGATTTGCATAGTCAGTTACTCCCTCCGTTTCAAAATAGATGATATAAAGTTAGTACAAAGTTAAATCATCTTATTTTGGTAGCGAGGGAGTAGAAAAGAAAAGGGTTCCGACCTCCCAAGTCCACCGAAATTGCTGGTCACTTTCCCGAGCTCGGAGAGGTTAGAAGGAATTGGGGGTGGAAATGAAATCATTTGCTTTTGCTTTTATCCCCCAACATTTAGGGGTTGGGAGATATGTCGATCTAGGCCCTGGCTCTGTCCCTCCTTTGCTTGTTCGAGAATCGAGACTGCCTTGATTTCATTTCTTTTATCTGCAACCTGATGCCCACGCTGGACTGGACTCTCGAAAACCCTTGAATTTCTTGCCTTCCATGATTCAATGCATAGCTCAGGCAGCAACTTCAGTTGGCAACTATGTACTACCTTCAGTGTAGCTATGGGGCCGTACGAATTCTCTGTGATTTTGCTTCAACTGGAGGCAGCATGATTCAGCGAGAGCACTCTCCAAACATGTCGCGTCAATAATTTACAGCAGAGCCAGAGCGCCATGTGATCGACAGTGCAATTGACACTGCCCGCGTCATGTTCCCGGGATATTTGTCCTTTGTATTTAGCCTTCCTTCGAAAGGCCAAACAGAGAAATACCTACACCTGGGGAATTACTTTAATGCAAATGTAGCTGTCTGATTTCCTATAAATGCAGAAATATGAAGTTGATATTGATTAAGTGTGTTATTTTTGTTAACATGATTTGAATGGTTTACATTTGACATTGATGTATCATCTACTTTTTTTTACTGAAGTCGATTAAAATGCAGGGTGAACCACGCCGCTGCACTGCTGTTCAAAGTACCATGAGTGACAGTACAAAGTCGTTGCTGGATAAACTGAAGGATCTCAAGGACAGTAAGAAGCCACTGGAAGACATGGAAAAGAATATTAAGGAGCGTAGGGAAATTATAAAGAAAGCGCTGCATGACTCTAGGGTTGCTAATGCTATGTTTAGGGTAAGACTGGATGGCCTTAGGAAACTTCTTGCCAAAATACGTGATGGCCGAGAGGATTCTGCCAGAATCAATGCAATATACCGCAGATTGGAGGATGACTATGACAAAGATTGGGCCATTCATGAGTCTAAGGGTCGCTTGATTGACGAACAGATGAAAATGTTAAGGAAGGAGGGAGATGACTATATCAATGCTTTGAGGTAAAGGGATTATAACAATCTGTTCTCATTGGCGTAAGAAGCAATTTATTATTGTTAGTTTTGATAACTCGTGTTGATCCAAACATGTATATCTCTTGTGTCTATTTTGGAAGGGAGTATCATGAATTGCAAATATCCATCCTGAAGCATGCGGAGGAGGTGGAGGAGGCGGAGAAGGTGGAGGAGGTAGAGAGCATGGAGAAGGTGGAGGAGGTAGAGAACATGCAGAAGGTGAAGAAGGTTGCAAAGGTGTGTGCCGCTGCTGGCCTCATGGGAGGGCTTCTGGTGATACTGGGAAAGATGTAGATTGGTTTTGTGTAGAACTGAGATGACAGATATGACTAAGCTGAGCTGGTATTTGGAGTAGCAGAGTAACATTTTACCATTTCTTGGTTTCTCTCTGTGTGCCGTTGTAATGGTGCATTCGTGGGAAGGCTTGCACGGATACTAGCAAAGATCTGGATTAGAGGAACATGGAGTGCTTCTTTTTGTTTTGGAGTGGCCAGATGACTATGTTGAGCTGGTATTTGGTGTAGTGTGGTAGTTATTGACTGTTTCCTTGGTTAGTAGTCTGTGTGCCATTTGTGGTGCTTTGTTAGAACCTGCAAGAGAAGCCAAGAGAAAGCCAAGTGATAGGATTGTCATATTGCAGTTGTCTCTATGTAACCTGAAGGCTTGGCTGACAAAAAGATGTGTTGGGGGTTTGTCTTGTGCTTACCGTTTGGTATCCTCATCTACGAATGAGGTTTGCTTTTGTGATGAATCTGAGCACCTGCAATACTTGGAGAAGAATTTTGCAGACTTGACTAGTTGATATTATGAAGCATGGACAGCTGTGATGGGAGGGTAACGTTTTTCACTGAATCTTACTTGTGGCGTGAGCATTTCTTCTTTTGAAAAGGGCTTCCCTCTAATTCAAATTCAGTGAATAAGTTGGCCCAGATTCATCCCCTTCTAAAAGAAATTTGCCTTATCTTCACTAAATAAAATAATAAAATTTAAATAGTGTCTTTACTTGTTTAGCTTTCTAGAATTGATAAGCACTGCTGTCAAATCAAATGTGCAGGTTGCTGCATGAACCTCTATATGAAACTACAGAAGTGACGTACGGATCAGTACACTTGACAGGAGTAAACTACAGAAGAACTTCGTATTTCAAAAGACAGGTGAGGGCACTCCTCTAAAGTTGGCTAATCTACTTGCAAAAGCAGATTCCATAATAAACAATGTAAGTACAGCACGGCGGCACTTGGCAACCAATGAGACATTGCCATCTGAACTTGCAGGCATCAAGTTGATGCCACACACCTACAGAAACACTAGAGTTTGAGGCACAAACTAACAGCACATGAGCATCCAACTCTAAAGCTACAGAATGATGGTGGCTAGCTAGATTGATGAAAGATCCTCGTATACAGACTTGATCCCAGGCCTTTCGGAGACCGGTCGGATGCATCTCAACGCAATGCCCAGCACCTCCTTCATGCCCTTCACCCCCTGCGGGTTCTCCGAGTCCGAAGCCATGGCCGGGTCAAAGCACTCCGATTCTTGGCCTTCCGCCACCCGCAGCCGCACCCAGTCGGTCAGGTCGAAGCCGCCTTCAGACCCCGTGATGACGTCGCCCGCGCATCGGCCAGTCAGGAGCTCCAGCAGCGCAACACCAAATGCGTAGACATCAGACTTGAACGAGGGGGATGGCTTCTTGGATGCCGCCAGCTCCGGGGCACGGTAGCCCAGCGCCCCCAGGTCGACAATCTGCTCGACGACGCCGGCCTGGGTCATCAGGCGGTGCAGGCAGTAGTCCGCGACACGGGCATTGAGGTCAAGGCCGTCCAGCAAGATGTTGGTGGCCTTGAGGTTCCCATGAGGCATTGCACGGTCGAAATGGAGGTAATTTAGGCCACGTGCCACATCAACTGCGATCTTGAGCCGCTGCGCCCAGGTCAGTGGAGGGCCTCTCCTCCCCGGCCGATCTGCTCAGTAACATAGACACAAGAAGGTTGAATTAATGGCTCAATAAGTTTATAGAATGAGGAGGTTCTTTATCAGATTATTAATGCATCTGCAGAAATTGGAAACCAACGAACTGAGAGCATTATAGTATTACCATACAAAAAGCTAGCCAGACTTCCGGGCGAAACATAGTCTGACAGGATGAGTTTCTCATGTGGTGTTGGACCCCAGTAGTATCCACGCAAGCCAACTACATTGGGATGCCGGATGTTTGCAAATTTCTTGGCCTCCTTGGTGAACTCTTTCTTGGGCCTCGCAACACCTTCTCTCAGCCACTTCACTGTCAAGAATACACCATTCTCCAACGTTGCCCTGTACGAAGTTCCGTGGCTGCTCCTCCCAAGCACTTCAGCTGGCGCCCTTGACAGCTCCTCCGGTGTGAGCGTGATGGTTTCATCCAGGAAGTGCAGCTCCCCTGCTAACCTGTCAGGTGACCTGACATCCAGCCGTGCTAGGCCTTCCTGTCCATACGCCTCTCCAGAATCCGGTGACCAAGAGAAGCGGCTCCCCTTGGATGGTGAAAATGCCCCCACACCTGACAACTTCTCTTCTTGGCTCGGTGCTTCAGACGTGGAGCCCTTTCGAGGAGCACCAAGATCATCCGCCGACACCTCCGAACTACCTTTGTTGTCCTTTCTTTTCATGCTCTCAATGTCTTTAGTAGCCCTGTGGAGGTTCTTGTCAGAGACCTTCTCTGAGCTAGGGAACTGCCGTGAGATCCGCTTGTAGTGGCATACAATAGCAATAAGGATAAGGATGACAAGAAGAACAATGCTAGCTGCTACAAGTCCTATTTTAGCACCTGTGCTGAGTGATTTGCCACCTGCTGAACCAGAGTGGGAATTGCCGGATCCAGATGAGCTAGCTGGATACTCTAATCTCGAGTTCCCAGGATGGAAAGAAGATTCCGGGAACTTTCTCAAGTTCACAGGCACGACACCAGATAGGTCATTATAAGAGGCATTGAGGGACTGAAGAGTATCCGGAAGTGCGTCTGGCAGTGGCCCCGTGAACTGGTTCGTTGATATGTCAAGCGCAGTAAGTGCTACAAGCTTAGTGACAGTGGCTGGTAAAGCTCCAGAGAAGTTGTTTGAGGATATGTCAAGGACACGGAGGCCAGACAAGGAGACTACATCATCAGGGAGGCTGCCACTAAAATGGTTCCCAGAAATATCAAGCACTTCAAGACTCAAATTTTTGGACAAGGATCCTGGGAACGACACGCCACCAGTAAGCATGTTATCCTGGATGTAGAGCTCATGCAGCATGGAGGAAGAGAGTAGATTAGCAGGAATAGGACCACTAAACTGATTGGAGCTGAGGTCAAGGACAGTAAGTTTGGGATACAAAACAACAGCTTCAGGTATGGTATCAGCTAGAGAATTATGAGAAAGGTTCAGGTAGTTTAGGCGAAGGAATTGTGAGCTCACATCAGGCATACTCCCAGTTAGATTGTTCTGGCTGAGGTCAACATATTCCAAGTCATTGCTCCATTTGGTAAAAACTGATAAATTTCCTCGAAACTGGTTATTTGATAGATCTAACACAGTGCAGCTTCCAGCAAGCAATGGTAGATCCCCAAAAAGAGCATTTGAGGACAAATTAAGGATCTGCAAGGTTGTTGATGTGATCATATTGATATGACCTGCACAGCACAGAGAACTACAGTTAGTAGGAAAAAACTAACACTTAGAAACTGATGGGCAGATACTGAAAGATTATCATCATAGACAATGCCATGCTACAAAAGTAAAACTGCAGATAATTATGCATGCATTTACACATGGATTTTCCACATTTTTCTAATGCTGAGAAAAGGAAAGATAATTTTACATCGGACGCATCTGTGAAGCGTCAGATGCCAGTGCCATAATTATGAAATGGAACTGTACGACACAACCATAGCTTAGCTCTGTACTGCATAGGGCTAGCCAACAACACACGGCCTAGCGCTGTCCTGCATACTGTAGGCCACTCTACCTTACAGTGGTAAATGATCTACCAAGAAAGGTGAATGAAGCATGGCATCTGATAGGAAATTAACCCAGCAGAAGATTACTAATGAAACAATACACATGAACATGCTACTCTCATGCAATATGTACTGACAACAGAAATGCCTATTGCAGTTTATTTAAACAAAACAGTTTGGTTTGGTTTGTTTGGTCATCCTCCTTCACTTCTCCTTCAGGATATATATCCTAACTAATCTGCTTCTCATCATGTCAAAAAATATGCACATAATTATCAGCAATCTAATAGGTTTGGTGCGATGCATGAAATGCATAGCATACTTAATTTCACTCAACATAACTTCTCCATATCATCTGTAGTGTTATGCCATATGATCAACTCCCAACTATGCTAATGGGATATATATCTCTGTAACAACTTGACTCTGCACGCCCAAACTTTATCATGCGAGCAATCCCCAATCAAGTAGTTGCAAAGGAGAAAATCAAATTTAGTTTGTAGGCAATGCCACAGTAGGCAGCAATATGCACATCCATTTGCGCACAGAAATGTGATTCTGAACAGATAATTTGAAATATAGAATTGACAAACTGGTACCATACTAAGTCAACCACTGACCAGTGAGAGATCAACTTGTTTCCAGTAATCACCAGCTAAGATCATATTTGTCATAACAAAATCAGCTGACATAAATAAAGAAAGAAACCAGGTGCGAGATAAAAACCCAAAGAGCTGTAAATAGATGGATCAAACTTCCAATATAATCAGAATGAGCATTGCATGCCATGCATAAAATGAAATAGCGAGAGGACCAAAAACATAAATGCTGAATTAGAGCTTATACCTGTCAGGTTATTTGCACTAAGGTCCAGTTGGTTCAACACCAGAGAATCTCCCTTTAGAAGTCCACTAGGTACAAACCCAGTGAATCCATTGTTTGCAAGGCGCAAAACTTCAAGATCATATACATAATTGAATCCTGGGAGGTCTCCAGACAGCTCATTACTACTCAGATCAAGCACCTTCAACCTCCCAAAAGTTGAGAGCTCAACTCCATCTATCAGTGACCCGGTCAACTTGTTGTTGCTAAGGTTCAGATATACAACTGTCTCTGAAATATCTGCGAGAAACTTGAGTTCTTTGGGGGTGGTGCTGGTGAGCAAGTTTCCACTGAAGTCAACATGAGTAACAGTTGACTCGATCAAGAATTTCCAATCGACACCACCATCCAATTGATTCCAGCTCAGATCCACAGACTGGAGGTTCACAAGGAGGCCAAGCCCAGCAGGAATGCCCTTTGTGAAGGCGTTATATGAGAGGTTCAGAGCAACCATGCTCCGAAGACCTTTCAGAGCTGCCGGCAATGGGCCAGAGAGAGCATTGCCGCTCACATCCAGCGACTGAAGCGACGCGAGCCCGTCAATGGAGTCAGGCAATGGACCTGAGAAGTTGTTCCCGGCAAGCGACATGTTCTGCAGGCTCCGGAGACTGCCAATATCATCAGGGATTGGACCCGAGAACCGGTTGTTGGAGATGTCCAGGAACTTCAAGCTCTTGAGACTAGCCACATTGCTAGGGAGGCTCCCGGAGAGATTGTTATTGGCCATGGAGAGCTTGACAAGCATGGTCAGGTTGGCAAACACGGAGAGATCAGCAACACCCGAGATCCGATGGCCGTCAAGCACAACTCCAGCCACGCTGGCGCCATTGCAGACGACGCCGTTCCAGGAGGCCGGGCAGCCATTGAAGTCAATTGACTCGTCATTCCAGGAGTCTGTGACGAAACCGGTAGGGTCATGAGTGATTCCCTTCTTGAAGGCCAGGAGCGCGAGGATGTCTTGCGACGGCAGTTGGCCCAAGGCAGGGGCGGCCACCAGCAAGAGCAAAAACAAAAATCTGCCGACGAACCCCATCGGATTGATGCTCCTCCACGGGAAAGATTGGAAGCTAGCAGGCCTCAAGAACGCAGCACCTGATGCATTTCCCGGGGCGAAAGATGGACTGAGCTTGGGACTGTACCTACTGTCACACAGGACTTCACAGGTACTAGTAGACACAGCTAGCACTTGTCCCTTTCAGCTTGATCTGCACTAGACAGCAGCCCACACTCACATAGAAGAAACAACAGATTAACTCCTTGGAACCTGAAATGGACACAGAAATGGCAACTTAACTACATGTCCTGCTTTCACGGTGCACTAATTCAAGAGCCAAATCTTTGAGCATCCAAGTAATAATAGGAAAACAAAGAATCTAGGTGTAACACTTAACTGCCAAAGAAAGAACACAAGGACAGTTAATAAAAACCCACAGCTTTTAACCTCCAATAATGCAGGTAGAAGAGGACTAAAAAGTGCGGAGCCCCGCCCACTAAACGCAAAACGCATCCACCCACCAGAGCTTCAGCCATGAACACAACACAGCTCAAAAGCAGCAGAAAGTCATTACCCCTCCCTCCAAGAAAGTGAGAAACCAATCCTCGAAATGCAGGGCAGCGGCGGAGAAAACAACTGGGAGCAGCTGCGTATGCATCTCCTTACCGCGCAAATGACAAGAACTCGGAAGCAAAGCGCCGGCACCGGCACGCAGGGCGCCTCCGGGGATGATTGGGCTGAGCTGGGTTGCAGGGGAGGCAAGGCAAGGCAACGCAATGCCGTGGGGCTGAGCGGGAGCCCTGGGTGAGAGGGCAAATGCGGAACCCTAACCCTAGCAGCCGGGGGTGGGGGAGCGGCTGCCGAGAAGAGGGAGGAGGAGAGTGGGGCGGAGGAGGGGGAGAGTGGAGTGGCAAGGGGGCAGTGGGGAATGGGGGTGTCTTTTCTCTGTGTTTGGCAGCGCAACCAAGAGATTTTTGTTTTTCTGCTTGCGGCACTTTATTGTGTCTTTTGCGTTATGGTCCTTACAAGAGGTTTACTTCGTGGGCGTTGGGGTCTTGGGGTGTTTATGTGTCATATTTTGGCCTCCTCATATGAGCATCTCCAACAGGCCTATAATAGGGCAGCTGCCCAACAAACCGCCCCTTCCCGTGCGCGTTTTC
>NC_041383.1:390669375-390714852 GCF_002162155.2 Triticum dicoccoides | reverse complement strand
GTCACAAAATTCGATTGCCCACGCCCCGCCTGCAAGGAATCTGCCGCCGTCGACCATCCATGCGGCAGATCCACCCCTCCCCTGCCTCTCTTCGCTCGTCGGCACAGTCGTATCCGCCTACATGAAATCCACAACCCGCGTCGGCCCTCCAAGCGGCAGTTCCACTGCCGTCTCTCCTCTTCGGTCGTCCTCAACTTCCGCCACGAGGGCCCGCAATGCTGCCCGCCACCGACCGAGGAGCTCCATTGGCTTCCACGACGTTCGTCAGCGGGACTCCCGTCGTTTCCCGGATGAGATCATGTACCAGGGCGTATGGTATTGGCTCGGCACGTACAATAAGCCAGACATCACCGCCTGCGCCTTCGACAAAACGTGTTGGCGGCTCGGCTGACCAAATCGGGACTTGAACTTCTCGGAGATCGAGACTGAGGCCAATGTGAAGTTCATCGGTTCTGACATAGAGATGACGACGGTCGCGGAGAAGAAGGAGATTTGAATCATTCTGGATCAGTGTGACCTTCGTCAGTAGGATGTGGCTGCCGTGGCGAGGTTTGTGGAGGAAATCCGCACCTCGTGCAAGTGGAATATGAGTTCTGGGTGCAGCGGAACAATGCAGTGAAAAAGGAGGTGAAGGGGTAGAATAAGAAGGCGAAGGAGGACGACGAGGTTGGCCCCTTGACGGTGATTGAACTCAGTTCGGACGAGGTGAAGAACGAGGATGATGGATCAGGTTCCGACATTGACTATGACAACCTGTGAGTAGTTTGTAGTCGAAGTATCTTTTTATCTACATTGTATTTTAAATTTGCATGTTCAAAACTCTTCGTGTTGTTGATCAAATTTGCAAATGGTTTTGATGTTTTGGTGCCCAGTGTAGGGCATTTGTTGGAGCAGTTTGGTGCCCTATTATAGGGCTGCTGTTGGAGAAAAAAAATCAGGTGATGCGAATCACCTTTTTATGCCCAATAGTAAATGTTTGGTGTCGTATTGTAGGGTTGCTGTTGATGCTCTAAGTGAAATTTGTGAATGGCTTTGATTGGAGAGAGAGGTTATTACCTATTAGTAGGACTTTTATACATACATAGCCGATGGTTGTGTCCTGAGTGGCTTTGACACATGTGAGCTTAAAAAGGATGGGTAGCAAGATCCATGTGAAATCTAGCAAAAAGTCAAATTTCCTCGTTATTTCCTGGATGGCCGCACCCATTTTCCTATACATAGCTCACGCATGCGGCAATGCTGAGATTTGTAGGTGCTTCCTTGGTGTATTATCATTATTTTTTATCATAGTAGTAGTAGTATTATGTTTGTACAGAAGGTGAAGGTGCTTTGACGCGTAGAAGAGGCACGAGAACGGGAGGAATCCTCAACGCGACTAGCAGCAGGTGGGGGTTCAAAACGTGAAACGGCAGCGAAAAGGTGTCCTCAACGCCTTTTCTTTCCCGCGGTGTCGCCGGAGCCGCACCCGCCAAAAACAGCGGCCTCGGGTCCTCTCTTTCTCTCTCTCTCCCTCGCGGACCCCAAACCTGCGGCTCAAGTGCAGCTCACTGCCCCGCCTCCACGCACGCACACCGTCAAAAGGCTCGTTCCACCGTGGGCCCCGCTCCGCAGATCCCGGTCTCCGCGGTAGCTCCGCTTCGGTTTGATTTAATTAATGGCCTAGGGGTCCGGCCCCAGAACAGCAGACGGGGGTGTTTTCCCTCCGTGCTCGTGTCCCTTGTTTTTCCCTTTCGCGCGTCGGGCCTTTGATGAACGAAAAGTAGCAGAAAAATGAAACAAATCTTCTCGCCATCCTTTCAAAAGAAAAACTTCTTGCATACCATATCTTGCCATGGCATCTTCAACGGCGATCCGCATATTTCCTCGCATTCGTTCATTGATATGTATGCGAGAGGCGGCAATCCAACGCTACCCGCATACATCTCAACTACCATCCGAACTAACCGGACGAAGTTCGGATATAATTTACATAAACGGACGACATCCATACAAACACGGCGGATTTTCATTACATTCCGAACATTTAGAAAGAAAAAAAAAGAAAACTACAGTGGCTGCCGGTGTCCAAGCCCTTGTTGTTCCCTTTCTCGGACCGTCGTCTTCATGAGCACCGGCGATAAGACCTGTGAAGTGAAGGTGCGGCCTTCGGCGAGGAAAAATAGAACACGGGTGACGTACCGCCCCACATGGGACACAAGGCCCTGCCGCCTCCCGTGCCCTATCATACTCGGAGGAGTCTGCGACCTGTCTGTCGTCGATGGACGTGAGGTCCACGATGGAAATGGTGCCGCCCGCGCTGTCGTCGTCCCACCGGGCCGACACACAGTTCGTCGGTGGCACATAGGAGGCGCAGCTGGCGTTGTTCTCCTCCACGATTGCCTGGAGTTGCGTCTCCGCGACAGTCGCTTCCTCGCGAGCGGCTGGTTGAGCATGGACGGCCTCATAGATCGCATGCTGCCTCTGTGATGAAGTTGGGGTACACCGCGGCCATGGCCGCCACGGCATCCTCGCTCGCGCGCTCACCGTCGATTGGGCCCTCCCGTCAGCCGGTGCTGCCCCTGAAGGAACAAGTTGTATCGTTGTTCCTCCCGCGCGTGCTGAAATGACGACATAGGCGTCGGCGTAGGTTGACATGGTGGCGTTGTAGTGCGCCTGTGCCTGCTCCATGGTGAAGCCGGCGTGCATAGGCGAGGTGCTGGTGTGGTGTTGTCGGAGCCCGTCTCCATTGTGGGGTCATCCTCGTCGTCCGAGACCTCGGGCAAGCTGGCCTCCATCCGCCTGGCATTGCGGCTCTGCCAGGCGGCCGCAAGGGCAGCCCCCTCGTGCTTCATCTCCGTGGAAAGGGTCTCCCACAGAGCTTCGCCACCTGCAGTCATGGCGGATGCGATGCAAGGAAGGAGGATATGGAGAGGCTTGTGTTGTGGCGTGGAGTTAGCTGAGTGCGGTCGCCTTTAAATAGCGGAATTCGGTGAGGCCATAGTCGGGGTGTGTCAATGCATGACGCCGGAGTGGGTTTCTCGAGCGGCGAGCCTGTTTAATGACGACATATGGACGGGCTGGGCATTGAACGGGCGTGGTACATATCCATCCTGTCCAGTAACGTGGCTCCGACATTGAACAGGTGCGGGCATCGGGGACGCGTCGGGGGTGGCACCCTCAGCTGGCGCGTCACTTCGATGGTGGAGGCAGTGAGAGGTTGCGTCCGCTCTGGACCGGCTTCAATGCGCCATGAATGCGGGTAGCTGGCGTCGAGCGGGAACGCGGGCGAGGAAGGAGGGGGGTTGGGTGGGCCAAGATGGTCAGAAGCGAACGCGGGTACTGCCTGGACGCCCGCAAAGGTCCCCACTTTTGTCTTCGATTTGCGAGAGAAAGTGCGTCCGTACCACGTTGGATGACACAACACGTCCGGACCACATGGTCCGGAGTGTTGCGACTTGCCAGCGGTTTGAAGGTCGGCGTTGGAGATGCCCTTATACCCTGCTATCTAGTGTATTTTTGAAGCACGGTACAGACGCAAATGCTCATACGTGCGCACATACACTCATCCCTATGAAAGCACGCACGCACACCCTACCCTACGAGCACCTTCGAGAGACTGAGTCGGCACATCATCTTGAGATTGATGAAGTCGTAGCAAACGCCTTCGTAGTCCACGAGAACGTCTCCTCCCACTTAATGCACATCGCCATAAGGTCTGAAATAAATTCAGAAAGATGCGAGCACCGGCCTCAAGTTTAGGACTTGAACCCTGATGGGTTGGGGATATCACTGTTCTTCTAATCATCCAACCACAGGTTGGTCCGCACTACCTAGTGTATTTTCCATGTATGCTTGCTGGTTTTCTATCTAGTTTATTGCATAGCATACCCACTTTATTCGCATTACCCTAAATTGAAAGTTAAGCTTAAAATGCGTAGTCTTCTATTCACCCCTCTCCAGTCGACCTCTCGATCCTTTCAAACGGCGATGACCCCACCACCATTGGTCCCTTCCACGGCGACAACGGCTCGTCCGACACCACCTAGGGCATCTTCCTCCTTCCGTTGCCGAGGATGAGCCGACGTCACCCATCGCCACAACCACTGGCGTCCACAACATGCTTAGTGAAATGATGGGAAGGTTAAAAAAACTTCTTTTTCTAGATTTTCTATTGATTTTTGTGCGCTTATAAATTTTGTATGCAATTGCGATGTGATGTGTATTTTCTTCAATTTTGACGTATGTAGTGTGGATGAAACTTTTTTACAATCCACTTGTGTCGCATCTCAAGAACATCCATCTCAAAAAATTCCAAATCAAGAATATGCATCGTAAGAAGAACACATTCTTGACATGGAAAAGGACTTTGTTGATGCAACTCAAAAGGGGAGAGGTACAAACTACACTACCAAAGAATTTGGAATGTTGTTGACCATGTGTGTTATGATGTTGCAAAGTTATAATTATCATTACATAGTTTATTTGAATATGTATGAAATTGTGGAGTAAAGAAGAAGAATGCCAAAATTTAGGGCACCAGCTTTAGGGCCGTTGGAAAACCAAAAACTTTTCTAGTGCCCCCAAACATTCTCTCTTCTCACTAAAACTAATTTTAAGACACCAAATTATAGGGCTCCTCTCTTATATGTCAAGGGGCCCATTCCATGACATGTGGACCCATAGGAACCTGTCTAGGAAGTGGGGCTAGTTAACCGTGCTTGCCCAATGCAGTTGTCAGTCCGCCCACCTATCATTCCCTAGCTAAGATCTCTTACAATGCATTGGTACTTTGGTGAGGTGTTAAGTGCATTAAAGGTTTAACAAGTTTTTCGATAAAGGGCACTTTATTACTTAAAAAAATTAAATATTACACCCGGACTCTGCATAACTGGCCCACAACCAAATAAGTCCAAAATCCAAAAAGTAGAAAAAAGGCCAAATACACGTAATCATGTAGAGATTGCAAAACGCCTAAGACTTCTGAGAAGGGTTTGCCATACACTAACTTCTGTAAGTAGCTTAAACAACCACTTGCCTAGTAGGGCTGCGCTTTTAACCGCAAGGTCGTGAATAGCCAACCCTCATTGGTCCTTAGGACGGCAAACAACATTCTATTTAGCCAATCGATACTTCTTAACAAAAAGGGCTTAACAACTAGTCTCCCCAATACATAGGGGCTTAGTTTTTGTAGTTGAGCTTCCTTCATTTATTGTTTAGCAACTAAACTCATCTATGCATTGGTTGGTGGGAATTTTGCGTGAGTTTGTGTGCTTGACACATTTGCTTTCCGCGTCAGCAAAGTACTCTCTCTCTTGATTGCTTTGACACATCGGTTTTTTGCCTATGTGACACTCTTAGTATGTCGACACCATGAAGCACTAAAAAAGGCCTAAATTTTTGAAGCTAGCAATCACTAACATACACCATTAAAAATAGCAACCATCAAAATAACAGGTTCCCCATGATTTGGTCAAACGGGGTAAAAGATCAGCAAGGCTTGACCTCATCAAGATCGGGTTATTACTAGCACCTACACCCGTACCACATCAACTATGATGTCCACATAACCCATGGGCTCAAAGACAGAGTTTGGTGTAACTGCATGTACTACTCTCTCCTTCCGGGTTTGTTAGTCCACTGTCAAATTGGATTTAAATTTAACAGCAACAAATAAATTATATCCACAAAAGTAGTACTTTTGAAAAATTCTTTCGAGTACAAATCCAACAATATATTTTTGTGACATACAACTTATATTATACTAGTAAAATTTATGTTTAAAGTTTGACATAAAATACGAGTGGACCAATAAACAAGACAAAGGAAGTACTATTTAGCCTTTGGACCATATAATACATCTATTACTTTTCTTTATTTTTGCCTGCAGATTTATCATTATAAATTTGTGGATAAGTTTTCAACTTTTTTTTCCTTTTAGTCAAGTAGTCTATTCAGGCTATACGTCTTACATTTGTTTACAGGGAGTAGTATCCAAGTAAGCATGGTAAACAAATTGTAGAAAACATGGTACTAACTTGATGACACATATCAATGATATCGTCTAAACGTTCAATCTATGCTAACAGAGTCTTTTCAGTTTTGCCATGTCGGTTTTTACATGACTTATACTCCCTCTGTTCCCAAATAATTGTCTTTCTAGCCATCTTAAATGGACTACAACATACGGATGTATGTAGACATGTTTTAAAGTATAGATTCACTCATTTTGCTCTGTATGTAGTCGCTTGTTGAAATCTTTAGAAAGACAATTATTTAGGAACGGAGGGAGTACTTTAATCTTTATAATATGAACGAGACATGTATTACCATGGAGAAAACACAAACATAAATGCATTTCTTTTACTAGCTGGTTTTACTACTCCATTCAATCCAAAACAAGTGAACTAAAACCATGACAATTATTTTGGATCAAATTGAAGAAAGTACATTTTGTCCATCCTTCCAAAAGGAAACTACATTTTTGTCGTGTTTTGCTACAATTTTTTTACTGACCGGAGAGCGAATAACCTCTTTTTGTTGACGCCCTGGATAACGAATAACATTTTAACCTTATGATGATTGTTCTTTTGAGGAAAAGGATGCATACTCGCTTTTGCTGCACACTTTTCTTCCCATGCCATTTGCATATTTTAAGCAAACAGGGAGCCATCTTTGTGTCATTAAGTAAAGTTGGCCCACTTTGAAGCACCTGTAATTTGCCATAGTTTACTCACACATACTCCCTCCGTTCCAAATTACTCGTCGCTGAAATGGATGTATGTAGAACTAAAACACATCTAGATACATCCATACGTGTGACAAATAATTCGGAACGGAGGGAGTATTTTGAAGCGCCAGAGGTAGTATTTGACAGTACTACTCTGGAAAAGATTCTGCTACTACTCTTGAGATCACATGAACTGTGATTTAAACAAAGTTTAACCTGTCAAATGTTACGACCTTTTCCTTTGGCAATGGAATAATGGGTTCTTTCCCCTAGCGCAGATCTTAGTTAACCTTTGCAAGTGCAAGCAGCAACAGCTAGGGATGGTGGTTACGCATCAGTAAAGGGTCAAAGGCTCAACAGCATCCAATGGAAAAAGTTCCTCCCTCTCGCTCTGTCCCGCCATGTGCATGTGCGAGCTGAAACATGCACCATGATTGTTCACCGCTGGCAGTGCAGTGCAGTGCAGCGCAGGTCAGGAAAGTGGTTGGGTTGATGCTTTAGAGGAACCAAATGCCCGCCACTTTTTTGGTTAATTCAACGCCAACATCATTCGCTTAATCAACTTGATCAGGATCCTGTGAGTACTTAATTAACAAGTGAGTGCTACTTTTACCCGCGGATGCAGCAACAACGTAGGCGAGACAAGACAAAGCTTGTGCCCAAGCACCAACGCGGCCAATTACAAGATCCTAATCAAGTTTTAAGTCGCTGCCAAAACTTGCGAAAGCAGCCACAGGCCACTACAGGCAGCTAAGGCCAAGCAGTCGAGGGCTGAATGGATTACAAGTGGGGACATCACCTAACACGTACAGTAGCATTCAGTTCTGTGTTGACGGCATTGTTTCCTCGGCTCCCAAAGATCACGTGCCCGCTCGAATCGCAGCAATCTCGTACGAATTTCGAACGCAAGACCTAATCCCTGTAGAGATATACTACTACGTAGTATGAAAAGAAATCGCGAATACCCAAGGGGCTTGAACGAGACAGTGGATTCAGTTAGGATTTACTCCCTCCGTCCCAAATATAAGAACATTTTTAACACTACACTAGTGTCAAAAATATTTTTATATTATGGGACGAAGGGAGTAGTAGTTAATAAAGCTGCAATAATTGTTATCTTTCTTACTTCTTAGCTCAGAGGTTCCACTTATAGAACGCTAACCTACTATCAATTGGCATTTCCATGCCAATCCTCTTGTCTCTTCACAAAATGGGTGGGGTGGAAAACTAGAAGGAAATGACGAACACCTGAAGGAAAACTCCAATAGGTGGCCAAAACAGAGAGCGCGTTAAGGTTTTAGCAGACCAAAAGAAATCCAACCGCATTCATACCTCTGAGATTCGACCATGCAACTATAGTGTAAAATATATTAGTAAAACCCACATTCGTTATTAGAAAACGATGAATATCATGTGTTTCCAGTGTGAAAAAACACACCCGAACTCAACAAGTTCGTAGTCCGTCCACATGCAACACACATGCATATTTTTTTCTACTGTCGAAAGGGAGGATCAACCCCCGACCCATCCAAATATATCGCTGTCAAACATACATGTGTATATTATAAATTCGTCAGTGCATCGCTGACGCAAGTCGAGGAGAGTTCTAACCAAATAGATGACGGTGGAGCAATTGCTTCACAATGGTGCATTCATGATGCGTCTAGTCCTTTTTCTTTCTCTCTTCACAATGTACTTTAGAAAGAAAGAAAGAACGAAGCGAAGAATGTACAAGCCAAGTGGCCACGCCGGCAAGAGCTCCTGCAACCGCAAAGCCCCACCCAGCCCTAGCCTAATCATGTCATGGGCCTCCGACTTGATTGATCTACCCAAGAGAGCATGCGAGATCTCTAAGCATTAGTGCACTAACACTTTTTCTATGGAATCAACACTTGAACAGTTTGCATGCACTTCCTACGAACTTACCTCTCTCTTCCTTTTGGCCTTTTGAGCATTGTTTTTGCTAGTGCATCCTTTATTGTGAGGTGCCACTATGATGCCATATCCTTATTGGCCAATGCATAATCACACAAAAGAAAAGTGTAAATCAACTGTAGCAATTGACTAAAATGGAAGACCAACAAGCCTACACAAAGGGAAAAAAGTCATGGTCAACAAATTTCGCCATGTGTAAGCAACCAAAGTACCAAAGTATGCTACTAACTCAAGAGAAAAAGCTCACCGAGGATAACATGGCAGGTTAAAAAGAAAGACTCATTTCTTCTCCACGTCCTTGATTTTCTGGTTTCTGTGTGGTGTGTGTGAACTGTAAGCCCCTTCACTCATGCTCAACCCTCCCAACACAAGATACACCCTGATCCGAGAGCATGAGACAAAATCAAGCACATAATGATGAAACGTTCCAATATCTCCCGAGATATCATCCCCTTTTCCACTAGAATGCGTCCATGTTGTTTGATTCATATTCTTCTTTTAGTAGATTACATGTTGTAGTATTTCCTTCATAGAAAAGCATCATCGATCATGGAGGTGCCAACTTTCAGCCCCTTCACGTCTTAGTTTTTTTCAAGGATCACCGGATGATGGATTCTCCCACCTGAATATATTGTTCAATGATGCCAAAGTCAAGAGTAGTTATCCTCTTAGTATTTAGCTGATCCAGCATATAAGCGAAACCAGACAAAAAATCTGAACAAGTTGACCCTGTTTACGAGGGAAACCGGGCCAAAAACCCTACAATTAATAAAGTAAAAGAAGATGAGAGGAAATTGATGCCCAGGAGGACGCACATCCTAGTTAGCAGACAAAAGGACCATCATCATGAGAGACTGAAGTAGCTGCGGGGTGTCGTTGAGGGATCGACCAAGACTTTGCAAACAACCTATCACACCGCACCGATGTGCGTATCAAACCCCACGGCGCAACATAGGAGCATCCACAATCAACGAGTGCCAAACCTGAACATGAACCTTGGCTCCACCACAGGAAGTTAAAACGTTTAGCAAGTTGGGGAGGCATCATTGCACCTGTCATGTGCAAAGGTGAACCGAGATAACACTAAGAGCCCAGAGCTCGCCGTAACACAAGAGCAATCATGGGAGGGCCTTGAGCATGCACAACAACAAGACAACACACCACGCAGCCGAAGAGTAACACATGCTGAAGAAGAACACACCACCGTTGACCCCAAGCTAGCCGCAACACCACCACCTAATTTTTTTTGGAAAAGGAGGATAACCCCCAGCCTCTGCATCAGATTGATGCATGCAGCCATAATATTAAAACAAATATGAACACAAGTCTGTAGTGCAAGTCTGGCTCACAAACGGAGCAAAGCAAAATGCAATAAAAAGATGTCACATCCGGCGAAAATAGCCACACGCCAGGATGTCTACACACCTAACCTATTAGTAGCTTGTCATCCAAATCGGTTGAAGATACCCCGTGCGACCGTCTCCCATCGATTGCACCCAGTATCCAAACGCTCCCTGGAGTCCTCATGAGTGAGCAACGACCACGTACGGATCCAAGCAGTAGCTCTGTAGATAACCTGCAAAAAGTTGATAAAGTTTTTTCGGTTAAAGACTATGTCATTCCTAGTGTTCCAGATAGCCCATAATAACGCGCATACTCCTATCCGAATATGACTCACTATGTTTGAATCCACTCCATTTAGCCATATACCAAATAACGTGTTCATGCAACTTAGAGGGTTAACGTTGAAGGCTATATGTATCGTACGCCATAATAATTTTGCCAATGGGCAATCGAGAAAGAGGTGATGAATAGATTCGTCCCGATCACAATAATTACAACGAGAGCTACCAACCCACTTTCGCTTAATCAAATTATCTTTCGTCAAGATCACTTCCTTGTGGACAAACCACATGAAAAATTTAATTCTTAGTGGAACTTTAACCCTCTATATGTGAAGTGATCTCAGAAGTGGCCCAGTATCAATAACATCCATATACAAAGACTTCACGAAAAAAGTACCATTCACTGATAATTTCCAAAAAGTGGTATCCGCCTGGTCAAAGAGTTGAACTGCCATCAATCTACAGACCAAATGTAACCAAGAAGTCCACCGTTCCCCACCAAAGCCCTCCTGAATTGGATATTAAGGGGGAACGAATTCAATACTGTAGCAACATAATCTTCCTTACGTTGTACAATATGATAAAGAGCGGGATATTGGAGAGCTAGGGCCGTCTCCCCTAACCATGTATCCTCCCAGAATTTGGTCGAAAGACCATTACCAACGATGAATTTAATCCTCTGGAAAAAGAAGAGTTTCACCTTCATCAACCCTTTTCAGAAAGGTGAGTCATTAGGTCTAGCATTGACCTGTGCCAGAGTCTTAGACTGAAGATACTTATTACGTAAAATTTGAATCCACGCACCCTCGGTCTCAGTGGATAAACGGAAAAGCCATTTAGAGAGAAGGCATTTATTTTTAACTTCTAAATTTTTGATCCCAAGCCCACCTTGATCTTTGACCTGCAAATGATATCCCATCTAGCTAACATGTATTTCTTCTTATCCTCATCAGATTGCCAGAAAAAGCAGGATCGATAGAAGTCTAATCTTTTGCGTATCCCTACTGGTATCTCAAAGAAAGATAGGAGGAACATCGGCAAACTCATCAACACTGAGTTTATTAGGACGAGGCGACCTTCATAGGACATAAGCTATGATCCTGTTCGTGGCAACCTTGGTAAATTTTTTGAAGCTCACGTTAAGCAGACATATCGGTCTTAACTGTTCAATGCGCACAACGTCCTCTTTCTTTGGCAACAAAGTGATTGTTCCAAAGTTTAAATGGAATAACTGTAGATGACCATTAAATAAATCCCGGAGCTTTGTGGTGCTTCATCTGTGATACCGCCTCAAACACCTCTTTCTCAGTAAACGGCACAGACAAAACCTCGTTTTCGTCTGAATTGAGCTGAGGTATGTTATCGATTGTGTGCTTATAAAGCCATACAAAATTTTCTCCGGGAGCCCCAAAGAGTTTCTTATAGAAATTGGAGACGTGCAATTTTAGGTTCTGTTGTCCCTCTTTCTATGTTTCCCCGTTCGCTATCATGTGAAAGAATTGTGTGTTATCATCCTCCTGGACGATCTTAGACATCTTGGCTTTGAGGGCCCATTTCAGCTCTTCTTCTCGAAGAAGAATTCTTAACTTCTACTCGATCTCATTCTTAACAGTTCGATCTAACATATTAAGAATAGAAGACTCAGCTTTCAAATCTAAATCATTTACGAGGTTAATAAGGCCCCGTTCGGATCTCCACCGGCTTCCTAAAATAGCTGGTTTCCCTGCTTCTAGCTGGCTTCTAGCTTCTGGGTGGAGCAGCGGCTCGTTCGAGTATTTAACCAAGAACTACCACAATTCGCGGAAACGTGACAGAAAACTACCACTTTACGATTTTGTCCCGAAAACTACCACTTTTTTAATAATCCGTGGCAAAAAACTACCAAGTGTGAAAACTGCACGCTTTGCCTGGGTTAAACCCGAATCTGACTACCCGACCCCACACATAAGCGGGCTAAAAATGCAATCGGGTCCCTAGTTTTTCTTAAAAAAAGCAATCCAGTCCGAGGTCAGCCCGAGGTCGCATATCTTCACCGCGCCCTCGCCGCCGACGAGGACGATGCCGCGCTCGTGCATCCTCGCGGCGCCGCTCAGGAGCTGCCGCATGACGCGGCGCGTCTCCTCCTCCGTGAACGGCCGGCGGCGAGCGCGCAGGACGTGGTCGAGGCTCGGGCCGACGTGCTCCAGGACGAGGCTGCACTGCCCGCTGCGGAGGTCCCGCGTGATGCCGTGCAAGCCGACGACCGAGGGGTGGCCGCGGCACGCCGCGAGGTAGCACGCCTCGCGCAGCAGGTCGTGGTGGAGCGCGTGTGCACGGTGGCGCCTCCTCTTGCCGCCGTCGGGTGAGCGGACTAGGAACTTGAGGGCGACGTCCTCTCCAGTGGCGCGGTGGCGCGCCTTGACGACGACGCCGAAGTTGCTTGGGCGCGAGGCGGTGCAGGACCGAGGGGGCCTAGCGGAGGAGCTTGGCGAGGCGGCGGAGGGAGCCGGAGAGCGGCGGCGGAGGCGAGGGCCTGGAGCGGTCGGCCTGCAGGGACTGGATTGCTTTTTTTAAGAAAAACTAGGGACCCGATTGCATTTTTAGCCCGCTTATGTGTGGGGTCGGGCAGTCAGATTCGGGTTTAACCCAGGCAAAGCGAGCAGTTTTCACACTTGGTAGTTTTTTGCCACGGATTAATAAAAAAGTGGTAGTTTTCGGGACAAAATCGTAAAGTGATAGTTTTCTGTCATGTTTCCGCGAATTGTGGTAGTTTTTGGTTAAATACTCGCGTATGCATGGACTGGTAGCCCAGGAAATCAGGCTAAGGCCTGTTCGGCCGTGGTTTGGGCCAGGTCATATTGGCCCAGTTCGGTGGATTAAGCGGGTTCTAGCGACCGAAACGGTACGTGAGGCTCACTTCGGAAGGGTAGTGGAATGTAATTTCAATCAACTCCTGCCTTCCATGTGTCGAGGGCCAGCTTGAAGCGATCGAAACGGTACGCAAGGTTCACTTCGGAAGGGCATTCCCATGTAATTTCGACCAACTCCTGCTTCTCTATTTCGCGAAGCTGGTCTGACGTTGCTCCTCATCTCTGTCAAAATTGCACCGCGTATTCTTTTTCTCCACGGAGCCGGCTCCTCGGAGCAGAGCCGTTCGGCTGGCTTCTCGGAGCGAGTTTAGGAAGCCAACTTCTGGAGAGCTTCCGAACGGAGCCTAAGCCTCTCTTTTTTTGCCTTGTAAATTCCACTCTGATTCTTGGCCCAGCCCCTCAAGAACCGACGCAAGTGTTAATCCTATTTTGCCATCCATCGACACTAGTAGTGCCACCACAATCTTTGGCCCATTGTGTAGCAATGAGATCGATGAATCCTTCCCTTTCGAACCATCCTAGTTCAAAAGAGAAGTGATTAATGTTGCCAACATGAGTTGCTTCCCCAGAGTCGATCAATAACGGTGTATGATCAGAAATTGCTCTATTTAAAGCCTGCACCGTTACTAGAGGGAACTTCTGCTCCCACTCAGACGCTGGTGAGTACTCTGTCCAGTTTCTCATAAACCGGAACCGGCAACGAATTTTCCCATGTAAACTGTCTCCCAGTGAGGTCAATCTCCTTCAAATCGAGACTCTCAATAATCGTATTGAACAATAAATGACCATCTTCCATCGAAGTTGTCATTACTTTTCTCGTCTCTCCTTCTAGTTATATTGAAGTCCCCCCCCCCACACACACACAAGTATAGGAAGCCTTTCATTCCCACAGACTCTCACCAGATCTGCGAGGAAATCAGACTTAAACTCCGGTTGGGCTGCACCATATACAACTACCAAAGCCCATCTGAATCCATCAAGCTTCGACCTCATCCGAAATTTGACGGCAAAATCTCCATACACCACATTTAACACTTCCAGTGACTCTCGCTGGCCGTCAGTAGGAGGTAGGAGAACTAACCAAGAAAATGGGCAGTGCTAGTCCCTTCCACGCTCTGTCGGTCATGCATTGGGAGTAGGGATAGGTGTTGGGTGACACTTAATATATTGTACTCCCCCGTCTCAAAATAAGTGACTCAATTTTATGCTAACATTATATTTAAGTTAGTGTTAAGTCGAGTCACTTAATTTGAGACAGAGGGTGTAGTATTTTACGTCTTGGGTGATCATTTCTTCTTTCGGCCATCTGAATGCGTGGGGCTTCAGAATTTTCCGCACCATCTGGATGCATGGGCATTCAGTTTTTTGGACACCACGTAAGCCTTGCTTGCAAATAATTTTTGACAGACCACTTTGGCTTACAAATAGCATTCCTTCTAATGTTACTGTTAAAGATAAGATGATCCAAAGTGGTACTCTCAAAATTGATCTGTGAGGGGACACCTGACCTGAAATTTCTCCACCAGGGAAACGATAAAAGGAAGGTGAAACCCCGGGCACTTATCCATTCCAGATTCCATAAGTGCGCCGTTTCTAATCAGCCAAGCAAGAGACAAGGGTTGTTCACGTGATCATGGACCCATGACAGACCATTATAGCCACCGTCCGATATGAAAATAGACCGTCAAATCCCTGTCACTCACTGTCTGCCACTCTCAGCCCCCCTGTATTTAAACCATGCATTAGCCATCGGAGGAACCAAGTTAAACTCAAAGAGAGTGAGTGAGCGAGTGTTGCACAAACAACATGTCTGCCTCTGTCATGGCACCTTTGGCTCCGAAACCATCTCCCTCTCCTCTGTTACAACGATCCAAGCTTCGAGGCCTGCGACCATCGGCGAGGCCAAGGCCGTCGTTGCTCATAGTGGCCAAGAAGGCCAAGACTGCCTAACCCTACGGTGTGCTATATATGCTGTAATATTCAGAGTTGAGAACTAGCTTCGCATGAATTTGTGTGTGTGTGTGTCTGTGTGTGTGTCAACTTGTAGGGCCTGGTGGTGGAGTGGTGTTCAAGGAAGGCGTCGATGCGTCTGGAAGGGTAGCCAAGGTCAGTCATAAGCTCAAGAAAGTAGACCTGACAAAATTAACACTGCTGTGCGTCGCTAAATAATTTCCCAATTTAACCAGGGGAAGGGTGTTTACCAGTTTGCCGACAAGTATGGAGCAAATCAGGGTAAGATACATACCGGGAGCACCCCAGCCTCCTCAGAGTTTAGCGATTCCCGGCCGTCGGATAAAAATGCAACACTGTGGATCGAAACAGTGTGCGCCCCGAGCTGCCACCGCGCGTAATTCCTAGATCCCTCCGAGGGTATTCTGGTCATTTCGCATACGACTATAAATAAACGGCGGCTCCCGTGCTAAAACCTAGCCGCCGCCTCCTCTTCCCTCGCTCGCTTTCACTCCTCCCGCAGCCGCCTCCCTCCGTTCCTCGCTCTCACTGTCGATCCCGTCTCCCCTATCCTCCCCGTTCATCCCTAGCCCGGCGCCGGCGGCGGCGATCGCCGTTCCAATCTCCACGGCCCCTCCTTCTCCACCGTGGCCCGTTACGTCATCAGCAACCTCTCGCCGGTCTGGTTCGAGCCGCTCCGCGCCACCCAGCCCCGACCCCTTTCTTCCAAGCCGGCGCGGCCACCGTTGACGGCGAGGATCAATACCGGCCGCAGGAGGAGCAGGAGCGCGGCGGGAAGGAGGAGGATGATCAGGGGAGGCCGCGCCACCATCCACCGCCGGCTGTCGACACCTCCTGTTCGACCACACAGAGGAATCACCGGACCGTCGTCCTTGCGTTCCTTCTCCTCCAGGAAGAAGACGACCCAAGGTGAGCCACCTTCGATCCATCTCGCGGAGTCAGCGGGGACTCCAACCTGAGGCTCCATGGCGGCGGCCAGCGAGTTCATATCTCCCTCGACGAGAGGATAGGTACGCGCCCTGCTGTGTTGGCTTCATATGCATTGCAGTTTCTGAAAGACACTCTTGTCGCCACCTTCTGTTCCTCATCGTGCCTGCCTCTGTTTGCTTTTTTTGGGTGTATATTCAGGCTCCAGGTTTGCGTCACAGGGCGTGTAGCTCCACGGCTTCTTCAGGGCCAGCATCAAGCTGCCCTCTGAGACTACGCCGCCGGCGTCGTCGTCGCCTTCTACGTGAGTACATACATACCACACCCCTACACTGCACCTCGCTTCTTGCAAACGAACCAATATAATGCAGAGAGAGTGACGAGAGAATTACTGTTAACAGACTTTGGCGTCCGGTACATGTCGAACGACGAGCTGGACTTGAGTTCCTTACAGGTACAATTCGCCTCTCCCTTATGTAATATGACTAGGCAAACAGTTAGTATACGACAAAGTGGAAGGAAAGAAAGAAAACAATAAACCAAATACTGCACTTGGGTTTTCTGGCGGATCTCTATTATCATTTAGCTGCTGCTCTTTTCATTATTTGATAAATGAAATAGTTGTTCTCAGCGCTAATAAACAATTACCAGATTAAATTACCATTGGAGATATTTGCCTTCAAAAATTAGTTTCACAAATATTCTTTATAGTCTTGCAGGATGTACTATAATAAGTCTATAAAAGTAAACTGGTTTTGGTTATACTTCCCATGTACAGCTTCTTATATCATAAGTATGTGCATTAAGTCTGTTTATATATTCCAGAGGTGCATGGGAGTAAGCTCGAGCTGCAGACGAGCTCAGACTCCATAGGAGGAGCGTGTTCTGCTGCGCCTTTCCCACCTCCTCGGCGCACAGGGGGATGGCTAGCTCCGCGCAGCAGTAGGGGGTTGATCACAAGATACTAAAGGATTTCTCTATTAGTAGAGGTCTGAAGGTAAGGAAGCAAAGGAGTTATTAATATGTCTCCCTGGTTTTGATTTCATAATGTAATATATGGTTAATCGTACACCATGTTTGCAGGTTCGAGAAGGGACGAAAGATGAAGAATTTGCCTGCAGAAAATATTGAACAAAAAGTACCTCTCTCTCTCTCTCTCTCTCTCGTGTATGCAGTGAAATTTGTTACTGCATTTTGATGTGATTGTGTTGTCACAGGCTCCAGATGGCTTCCTAGGGGTGATGCGCTTCAGATTGAGATTGGGATGTTGGCTTTCTCTAACCTGCCTTCCTTGAGTCTGAAGTTGGGGTATATATTTCAATGTTTTCATGGCTAAGCGATTCTAGCACCATTCAGCAAATAGGTTATGTTTTTGTATGAGTTTTTAGAGATAGTGCAAAATCATTTGTGCTTGTTTCCATCAAGAAAGGACTTTGGAGCCATCACGTTTGACACGCCCTAGGCACTCATCAGACTGACTCACCGACCATGCTTTTGGTTTCCAATTGCCCCTGCAGTTCACAAGCAAGCAGGCTGTAGAGGACATGGCACTGGCCGTGTTCAACCGTGCCCTGAAGCTTTCTGGAGTAGGTCTGTGCCTCTGTGTGTGTCTTCTCTAACTTCATATCGCTGGATCTATGGATCATTCTGCACGTTGGGCTTGTTGCTGGCTGCTAGCCTGGCTTGTAAGAGGATGCTCCCCTGCTCTGAGTCCAAGGTACACCAATGATCAAAAGAACACCTGAATGAAAAAAGCTCTTCCATTTGTAGTGAAGTTTCTGTAGGTGTAATCTCTATTTCTTTTACATGTGGATACTGTTGTTTTGGAGCAAATTTCACCATTAATTTTTCTCAGGTTTTGTAACCTATAATCAGTTTTTTTATCAGGTTTTGTTTGGTCTATTATCAGTTTTTCTCGCTTATTCTCTCTAATCAGAAAAGGAGCCTGAAAATCTGCATTTACATTTGCAGATACTGAGGGAAAGTCTAACATATCCAGAGGCACCAATTGGGAGAGGTACAACATATGCATTTCAAAGAGAACTGGACTCCGCTATTTCTGACTTCACCAAGGTTGAAATTTTAAATTCAGAATTCAGAACATTCCCTTTACCTTTGTGTAAAATGACCTTATGATCTTACTCTAAAGGGATGATCAATTCATGTTGTCTTGCATTTCAGTAGTAAAGCGTTATAGGTAGGTTGTTAGAGCACACTCTGAATTCCACCAATTTCTTTCCATGGCTTATATGTGACCAAATGCTCCAGATTGTATATGACATCCTTTTGTTTACACAAGCTTAACTGTTTCCTGTGAGGCAGCTACTGAGAGTGATGAATATAGCATTGCTTGGCAGTTGTGCTTTAGTCATTGGTATGATAGAAGCATTACATAGTGCATTGGTGATAAAACTATTGTTCTCTCAAACTGGTAATATTGATCTGTTCTCTTGAATGATGTAAACTTAACGGATCTTATGTCTTTCGTGATAGTTCACAATATTCTCTTAATTAACATTCTGAGTATAATATCTTAAACAATTTGGTTAGAAGTAAACTGGGATGAAAACATGTGTAGTTAAATATGAATGCATATGTTATTTCGAGTTAAATTTCAATCCACATACCGGCTGTTAAGAAGTATTACATTATTTTTATTTTCTCAATTGTATGGAAGTGTTAGTTCTTTCCAGGTCTTTGGAATAACAATTGTACATTTTCTTATTCATGCTATTTGGACCAAATTTGTAGAATCGTTAAAGTCTCAGCTAGGATTTTAACCTGGTTACCTGGTTCTGCCTAATCTTCTCTTTATTTTGGCTATGGTTGTCGGTGTAAACTAGGAACTGGTTATATGCACATGTTTTTAATGTTTCAGACGTAGTATATAGCAGATAGTTTGCTCTGTGCCACTTTCCTTTTCCATCTCTTCTTACAGCCAATATATATGTTTCTTGTGCCTATGGTTGGTGAGCTCAGAAAGACAGCAAACCAAAGGCATGTTACATAATTGTGTACTGTTTTGGTAAAGTCTGCGTGTGTGAATTTGATTATGAGAGGCAAGAGTGCCATGTTGCACGGGCCAAATATTTTCCCACGCGTGGTAGTTTGTCAACATTTTTCCGAAATCACGAATGAATTTTAAAAACCAGAATTTAAGATAAATAAGTAAACCTATACAAACACAAAGAAAGTAAATGAGAAACAGGAAAAAGATGGAAGAGAACTTCATGGGCCGGCCCAAAAGTCACAGCGGCGCTCCACCATTGAGCCTACCTTTGAGAAGGCCGTTGGGCAAGGCTATTTCGGTCATCTTCCTGTCTGATCTTCCTGTCTGATACATAGGTCAAACCTAGAAGGATTTACACGTTCTCTCTCCGACATTTTCCTTTGCTCATGCGAATACATCGTCTTCTCGGCGCGGCGGCGCCGCCTTGGATCAGACCTCTGTTGCGCCTCTTCGATTATCCCTTCGGAACTCAGCTCCAGCGACCAGGTCAGTCTGTGCTTATGTTCAATTACATCCATGGTTCCTTTTTCTTCTAAGCTCTAAAGGTGTGCCCACATCTGGGGATTTCTTGGATCCATATATTCTGTTCAGGTCACTATGGTGGAAGAAGAGCTCCAGGTTCACGGCTCGCCGGGTTCCGCTTCCCCCACTAACAGCTGTCTGCGAGCACTTGCCTAGGTCAGCTGAGCTCCATCGTGTCCCATCTCTGATTTTACTGAACGGCTGAAAAAATATGATCAGTATGTGCCTCGGCTAATGTTAGAATCAAAGAAAATGCTCACTGATGTAAATGTATCTAATCGAGAGATTGTTTAGGTGCTCACGGATAGCAGTAGAGAAATAGTGATGTTTAGATCTAGGGGGTGTGATAATTTAAACTCTATTTCTTTGACATGCTCTTCATGCAGTGAATAGCTTTATAGGTGTTTCCTCAATTGATTAGATGTTGTATAGGCCTTATATGTAATTACATTTTCTTTAGAAAGACCAAGCATCGTGACGATTAGCTTTCTATCTTTGAACAAGAGGTGATCATATAGATAATAGATCTTATCTTATCGACCGCTCTTGCTAAAAAAATTGTATTTTCAACTGGTAATTAACTAGATTGTTCTTTCAAAAACGCCGCACTTTCTTTTGTTCGACTGTTGAACTGGTTTCAGCTTCTTGTGCATATGTTGCACTTCCTTCTGTACGTGTCGTGTCATTGTTCCTATTAGACTACATTATGCCTAAGACTTTAGTTATCTATGAAAGTTGCGGATTGTTTGTAAGCTACCATGTGTTGTCGTATGCTCTATGTCAGGGATGTTTGCCACTAAACCTATCATGGAATGTGCCTTTTATGCTCATATCTTGCTTGGTGATTTTCCATTGTGTTTCATTATTTTTTTATCTCTATCGTGCATTGATAGAATAACGAGTGCAAAATTAAGTTTGTTTGGAACTGGTTGCTCGGCCGACAAAGATATGCATTTCTCTGTGCAGGTCAATTCAACTTTATCACCTTACCTTTCCTGGAAAGAAGTTGATCGACAAGGCAGCTGAACGGAGCCACTTATTAGTATGTTTAGTAGTTATGGCTCCGTAGTTGGCTCTCCTTTATTATGTTCTTGGTCTTATTACTTCCTCTCCTGTATTCTCGCTTTTGGTATCGAATTTCATGTCGAGTGGCTATCTTTTGTGCTCTTATGAACGTTCTTAACTTGATGCTGGCTTATACTTGATGCTAGCTTATAATCTGATGACGATATTGAGCTCCACTATGTCTTGCTTCTATCATGATTGAATGTTTCTTCTTCACTTTATTGTTTTTTTGTATGAGTGCATATGCTAAACCTGAATTCCTACTAACTTGGTATTACCTACTTGACCAAAACGTTCGGTTCGGCACCCTCGCGCCAAGGCGCGGTACCGATCTAGTGTTGATGGGTACAGGTAAAAACACGCAGACCCAAACCTACAGTTTTTGTCAGTAAAAACATAATTTAGGCATCTCTTTCAAAAAACAAAAACATAATTTATGCACTTAAAAGCGGTGACGTTTATGTTGGAGGTGCCTAAATTATGTTTTTACTGACAAAAAACAAACCTACGTTGCATCTCCAAGCGGTGACGTTTATGTTGGAGGTACGCGTAGACTGGTATCTTGAAACAAAAACAAACCTACGGCCACCTTTATTATAAAGCAAATAAGTTCAACAAAGGTCATGAAGTCTTAAACAAAAGAACCAGCTCACGAAGAGCGGAAAAGAAAAGCCCCAACCGGCAGGCAAAACATAGATAGGAAAACTAATTGCATATCTTATTACATGACCGCCATCCAAACCGGTTGAATATAGCCTGAGTTACCATCTCCCATCGGGTAGATCCAGTAACCAAACGCTTCCTGACCTCCGTCTGAGTGAGTAGCGACCACATACGGATCAACGCAGTGGCTCGGAAGATAACCTGCAAAAATGAGTATTTGTTGTTCTGTTAAAAACCAAATCATTCTTGCAGTTCCAGATTGCCCAAAGTAAAGCACATACTCCTACACGAATATGTCTCGCTGTTTGGGAATCTATCCCGTCAAGCCACGTCCCAAATAACGTGTTGATCGTATTCAGAGGAGTAATATTAAATGCAATATGAACAGTCCGCCATAGAACCTTCGCCATCGGACAGTCAAGAAAGAGGTGTTTGATGCATCCCGATCACAAAAACTACATCTCGTAGAACCAGTCTAGTTGCACTTTGTCAATTGTCCTTAGTTAAAATGACTTGTTTGTGTACAAACCACATAAACACTTTAACTCTCAAAGGCGCTTTGGCATTCCAAACATGTTCCGAACTAGGAATAGAGCTAGAGTTGATGACATCTAAATACATAGATTTAACCGTGAACTCTCCATTCTTGTTTAGCTTCCAGCATAACATGTCCGCTGTTGAGAAAGCTGCACATCCATCAGTCTTCTCACCAAATGGAGCCATGCTTCCCAACTGGTTCCGGCAAGTGTTCTCCTAAATTGGATATTGAGGGGAGTGGACTGAAGCACGGTTGCAACGAAAGCTTCTCTTCGTTGCACAATGCTATAAAGGGAGGGATATTGAAGCGCGAGGGGTGTTTCCCCTAGCCAAGTATCCTCCCAGAATCTCGTCGAAGTACCGTTTCCGACTAGAAACTTTGTTCTGTTGAAAAAGACTGATTTAATTCTCATCGGCCCTTTCCAAAAAGGTGAGTCCGTCGGCCTCACTGTCACCTGTGACAAAGTTTTCGAATGAAGGTACTTATTACGCAGAATCTGCGCCCACGTGGCCTCCGACTCTACAGATAGCTTATACAGCCACTTGCTGAAAAGACATCTGTTTTTAACCTCAAGATTTTCGATACCTAGACCCCCTTGGTCTTTCGGTCGACAAATAATATCCCATTTAATGAGCCTATACTTCCTTTTCAGGTCATCACTGAAGAAAATATGCCCTAGAGGCAATAATAAAGTTATTATTTATTTCCTTATATCATGATGAATGTTTATTATTCATGCTAGATTTGTATTAACCGGAAACATGATACATGTGTGAATACATAGACAAACTAAGTGTCACTAGTATGCCTCTACTTGACTAGCTCGTTTATCAAAGATGGTTATGTTTCCTAGCCATGGACAAAGAGTTGTCATTTGATTAACGGGATCACATCATTAGGAGAATGATATGATTGACTTGACCCATTCCGTTAGCTTAGCACTTGATCGTTTAGTTGTTGCTATTGCTTTCTTCATGACTTATACATGTTCCTATGACTATGAGATTATGCAACTCCCGTTTACCGGAGGAACACTTTGTGTGCTACCAAACGTCACAACGTAACTGGGTGATTATAAAGGAGCTCTACAGGTGTCTCCGAAGGTACATGTTGAGTTGGCGTATTTCGAGATTAGGATTTGTTACTCCGATTGTCGGAGAGGTATCTCTCGGCCCTCTCGGTAATGCACATCACTATAAGCCTTGCAACCAATGTAGCTAATGAGTTAGTTACGAGATGATGTATTACGGAACGAGTAAAGAGACTTGCCGGTAACGAGATTGAACTAAGTATTGGATACCGACGATCAAATCTCGGGCAAGTAACATACCGATGACAAAGGGAACAACGTATGTTGTTATGCGGTTTGACCGATAAAGATCTTCGTAGAATATGTGGGAGCCAATATGAGCATCCAGGTTCCGCTATTGGTTATTGACCGGAGACGTGTCTCGGTCATGTCTACATTGTTCTCGAACCCGTAGGGTCCGCACGCTTAAGGTTTCGATGACAGTTATATTATGAGTTTATGAGTTTTGATGTACTAAAGGAGTTCGGAGTCCCGGATGAGATCGGGGACATGACGAGGAGTCTCGAAATGGTCGAGATGTAAAGATTGATATATTGGACGACTATATTCGGACTTCGGAAAGGTTCCGAGTGATTCCGGTATTTTTCAGAGTACCGGAGAGTTACGGGAATTCGCCGGGGAGTATATGGGCCTTATTGGGCCATAACGGGATAGAGGAGAGAGGCCGAAAGGAAGGAGGGGCGCAGCCCCCCTCTTGTCCGAATTGGACAAGGGATGCAACCCCCTTTTCCTTCCTCCTCTCCACCTCTTTCCTTCTCTCCTACTCCAACAAGGAAGGGGGGGAGTCCTACTCCCGGTGGGAGGAGGACTCCTACTGACGCGCCCCTCATGGCCGGCCGACCCCCTCCCCCTGGCTCCTTTATATACGGGGGCAGGGGGGCACCTCTAGGCACAACAACAATTGATCCCTTGGATCTCTTAGCCGTGTGCGGTGCCCCCCTCCACCATAGTACACCTCGATAATATCGTAGCGGTGCTTAGGCGAAGCCCTGCGACGGTAGAACATCAAGATCGTCACCATACCGTCGTGCTGACGGAACTCTTCCCCGACATTCTGCTGGATCGGAGTCCGGGGATCGTCATCGAGCTGAACGTGTGCTAGAACTTGGAGGTGCCGTAGTTTCGGTGCTTGATCGGTCGGGCCGTGAAGACACACGACTACATCAACCGCGTTGCTCTAACGCTTCCACTTTCGGTCTATGAGGGTACGTGGACAACACTCTCCCCTCTCGTTGCTATGCATCACCATGATCTTGCGTGTGCGTAGGATTTTTTTTGAAATTACTACGTTCCCCAACAGTGGCATCCGAGCCTAGATTTTATGCATTGATATTATATGCACGAGTAGAACACAAGTGAGTTGTGGGCGATACAAGTCATACTGCTTACCAGCATGTCATACTTTGGTTCAGCAATATTGTTGGATGAAGCGGTCCGGACCGACATTACGCGTATGCTTACGCGAGACTGGTTTTACCGCCGTCCTTTGCACACAGGTGACTAGCGGGTGTCTGTTTCTCCAACTTTAGTTGAACCGAGTGTGGCTATGCCCGGTCCTTGCGAAGGTTAAAACAACACTAACTTGACGAACTATCGTTGTGGTTTTGATGCGTAGGTAAGAACGGTTCTTGCTAAGCCCGTAGCAGCCACGTAAAATTTGCAACAACAAAGTAGAGGACGTCTAACTTGTTTTTGCAGGGCATGTTATGATGTGATATGATCAAAACGTGATGCTATATTTTATTATATGAGATGATCATTTTTGTAATCAAAGTTATCGGCAACTGGCAGGAGCCATATAATTGTCGCTTTATTATATGAAATGCAAATGCCCTGTAATTGCTTTACTTTATCACTAAGCGGTAGCGATAGTCGTAGAAGCAATAGATGATGTAACGACAACGATGCTACGATGGAGATCAAGGTGTCGCGCCGGTGACGATGGTGATCACGACGGTGCCTCGGGGATGAAGATCCCAAGCACAAGATGATGATGGCCATATCATATGACTTATATTGATTGCATGTGATGTTTATCCTTTATGCATCTTATCTTGCTTTGATTGACGGTAGCATTTTAAGATGATCTCTCACTAAATTATCAAGAAGTGTTCTCCCTGAGTATGCACCGTTGCGAAAGTTCTTCGTGCTGAGACACCACGTGATGATCGGGTGTGATAGGCTCTACGTTCAAATACAACGGCTGCAAAACAGTTGCACACGCGGAATACTCAGGTTAAAACTTGACGAGCCTAGCATATACAGATATGGCCTCGGAACACGGAGACCGAGGTCGAACGTGAATCATATAGTATATATGATCAACATAGTGATGTTCACCATTGAAACTACTCCATCTCACGTGATGATCGGACATGGTTTAGTTGATTTGGATCACGTGATCACTTAGATGACTAGTGAGATGTCTGTCTAAGTGGGAGTTCTTAAGTAATATGATTAATTGAACTTTAATTTATCATGAACTTAGTCCTGGTAGTATTTTGCAAATTATGTTGTAGATCAATAGCTCGCGTTGTTGCTTCCCTATGTTTTTGCTTTCCTATGTTTTTATATGTGTTCCGAGAGAAAACTAAGTTGAAAAATGTTAGTAGCAATGATGCGGACTTGGTCCATGATCTGAGGTTTCTCCTCATTGCTGCATAGAAGAATTATGTCCTTGATGCACCGCTAGGTGACAGACCTATTGCAGGAGCAGATGCAGACGTTATGAACGTTTGGCTAGCTCAATATGATGACTACTTGATAGTTTTTGTGCACTATGCTTTATGGCTTAGAACCGGGACTACAAAAACGTTTTTGAAACTTCATGGAACATATAAGATGTTTCAAGAGATGAAATTGGTATTTCAGACTCATGCCCGTGTCAAGAGGTATGAGACCTCTGACAAATACTTCGCCTAAAAGATGGAGGAGAATTGCTCAACTAGTGAGCAAGTACTTAGATTGTCTGAGTACTACAATCGCTTGAATCAAGTGGGAGTTAATCTTCTAGATAAGATAGTGATTGGCAGAGTTCTCTAGTCACCATCACCAAGTTACTGGAACTTCGTGATGAACTATAATGCAAGGGATGACGAGAACGATTCCCGAGCTCTTCGTGATGCTGAAATCGACGAAGGTAGAAATCAAGAAAAGAGCATCAAGTGTTGATGATTGACAAGACCACTAGTTTCAAGAAAAGGGCAAAGGAAAAGAAAGGGAACTTCAAGTAGAATGGCAAGCAAGTTGTCACTCCCGCGAAGAAGCCCAAAGCTGGAGCAAAGCCTGAAACTGGGTGCTTCTACTGCAAAGGAAATGTTCACTGTAAGCGGAAATACCTTGGATATTTGGTGAATAAGAAGGATGGCATAGTGAACAATGGTATATTTGATATACATATTATTAATGTGTACCTTACTAGTGTTTATAGTATCCCATGAGTATTTGATACTTGTTCGGGTGCTAAAAACTAGTAACTCGAAACAGAAGATACAGAATAAACAGAGACTAGTTGAGGGTGAAGTAACGATGTGTGTTGGAAGTGGTTCCCAGATTGATATGATCATCATCGTACACTCCATATATTTTCGAGATTAGTGTTGAACCTAAATAAATGTTATTTGGTGTTTGCGTTAAGCATAAATATGATTAGATCATGTTTATTGCAATACGATTATTCATCTAAGACAGAGAATAAATTGTTATTTTGTTTACATGAATAAAACCTTCTATGGTCATACACCCAATGTTGATGGTTTATTGAATCTTGATCATGATGATACACATATTCATAATATTGATGCCAAAAGATGCAAAGTTGATAATGATAGTGCAACATATTTGTGGCACTGCCGTTTGGGTCATATCGGTATAAAGCGCATGAAGAAACTCCATAAAGATGGATTTTTTGAATCATTTGATTATGAATCATTTGATGCTTGCGAACCGTGCCTTATGGGCAAGATGACTAAAACTCCGTTCCCCGGAACAATGGAACGAGCAAGTAACTTATTGGAAATAATACATACTGATGTATGCGGTCCAATGAGTGTTGATGCTCGTGACGGGTATCGTTATTTTCTGACATTCACAAGATGATTTGAGCAGATATGAGTATATCTACTTAATGAAACAGAAGTCTGAAACATTTGAAAAGTTCAAAGAATTTCAGAGTGAAGTGGAGAATCATCGTCACAAGAAAATAAAGTTTCTACGATCTGATCGTGGAGGAGAATATTTGAGTTACGAGTTTGACCTTCATATAAAACAATGTGAATAGTTTCACACTTCACACAACCTGGAACACCACAATGTTATGGTGTGTCCGAATGTCGTAACCGCACTTTATTTGATATTGTGCGACCTATGATGTCTCTTATCGGTTTACCACTATCATTTTGGGGTTATGCATTAGAGACAGTTGCATTCACTTTAAATAGGGCACCATCAAAAACCGTTGAGACGACGCCTTATGAACTGTGGTTTGGCAAGAAACCAAAGTTGTCGTTTCTTAAAAGTTTGGGGCTACGATGCTTATGTGAAAAAGTTTCAACCTGATAAGCTCGAACCCAAATCGGAGAAGTGCGTCTTCATAGAATACCCAAAGGTAACTATTGGGTACACCTTCTATCACAGATCCAAAGGCAAGTTATTCGTTGCTAAGATGGATCCTTTCTAGAGAAGAAGTTTCTCTTGAAAGAAGTGAGTGGGAGGAAAGTAGAACTTGATGAGGTAATTGTACCTTCTCCTGAATTGGAAAGTAGTTCATCACAGAAATCAGTTCCAGTGATTCCTACACCAATTAGTGAGGAAGCTAATGATGATGATCATGAAACTTCAGATCAAGTTACTACAAAACCTCGTAGGTCTTCCAAAGTAAGATCCGCACCAGAGTGGTACGGTAATCCTATTCTGGAAGTCATGTTACTAGACCATGATAAACTTATGAACTATGAGGAAGCGATGATGAGCCCAGATTCCGCGAAATGGCTTGAGGCCATGAAATCTGAGATGGGATCCATGTATGAGAACAAAGTATGGACTTTGATTGACTTGCTCGATGATCAGCAAGCCATGTTAAATAAATGGATCTTCAAGAGGAAGACAGACATTGATAGTAGTGTTACTATCTACTAAGCTCGACTTGTTGTGAAAGGTTTTTCGACAAGTTCAAGGTGTTGAATACGATGAGATTTTCTCACTCGTATTGATGCTTAAGTCTGTCCGAATCATATTAGCAATTGCCACATTTTATGAAATCTGGCAAATGGATGTCAAAACTGCATTCCTCAATGGATTCTTTAAAGAAGAGTTGTATATGATGCAACCAGAAGGTTTTGTCAATCCTAAAGGTGCTAACAAAATGTGCAAACTCCAGTGATCCATCAATGGACTGGTGCAAGCATCTTGGAGTTGGAATATACGCTTCGATGAGTTGATCAAAGCATATGGTTTTATACAGACTTTTGGAAAGGCCTGTATTTACAAGAAAGTGAGGGGGAGCTCTGTAGCATTTATGATATTATATGTGCAAGACATATTGTTGATTGGAAATGATATAGAATTTCTGGATAGCATAAAAGGATACTTGAATAAAAGGTTTTCAACGAAAGACCCCGGCGAAGCTGCTTACACATTAAGCATCAAGATCTATAGAGATAGATCAAGACGCTTGATGAGATTTTTCAATGAATACATACCTTGATAAAATATTGAAGTAGTTCAAAATAGAACAGTCAAAGAAGGAGTTCTTGCCTGTGTTATAAGGTGTGAAGTTGAGTAAGACTCAAAACCCGACTATGGCAGAAAATAGAAAGAGAATGAAAAGTCATTCCCTATGTGATGTAGGGCGGAACCCTAAGTGGTCGATCTTTCACGTTTGGAGGAATCCTACGGGGAATCACGAAGAACACGCGGAAGAACTCGAGGGAAGAAACACGGGGAGAACCAGAGAAAACGCTAAATCGACATAGAATCAATCACACGAGTGCTAGATCACTGACAACATAGAGTAACATATGATCCACAATCAATAAAGGTAAGGATACAAAGGAACCGTTCTTCTCCTTACGGAGGCCTTGATGGTCTTCCCTAGAAAGGGATCTTGAATCTGCTTGGGGGATCTTCTCCGAAGAGGTCCTGAGCTCCGAGGAGAAGTAGCCAAGTGGATGAGCAAGGCTCTCACACAAAATATGAGCTAAACCTATGCTACCTTAACTAGGAGGAGGTGGAGGAGTATATATAGTCTAGAGCCACGAAGGGGTAAGCGAGGGCGAAGGGGTACACGGGCTCGGCCCAATACACTGTGCGCAGACAGGCCGGTTGTACCAGTCATGGGGGCGGTTGTACCACTGGCAACTCATGCAGGGCAGAAGTACCGAACGAGGAAGGCGGTACTACCGCTGGGAGGTCAGGCGCTGGCTTCAGGAGATGGACGTCATAGGGGCCAGCGGTTGTACCGGATGTCGGGGCGGTAGTACCGGTCATTTGGGAATTACCGGTACATCCGGGGCAGTACCGGCCTTGCACCGCACGATCACAGAATGGTGGTCGGTAGTTGGGCGGTAGTCGACTGGTTGTACCGCCCGGGCGGTTGTTGACCGGTTGTACCGCTCGTTCTGGAGCAGCCAGGTTCTCTTCCTCCTTCTCTTCCATGCTTGGCCTTGGTCCTTGGATTCTCCATGGTCGTCTCGGTCGTACCTGAGTATATGCAAGATCCATGCATGAGGTAGTAGCCATGTCTCACATGTAGAAAGTGAAGGTTCGGAGAGGAGCAAGTTCACCTTGTGTCCAATGGTGTATATTCGAGGTCTCGTCATATGTCCTCTTAGGGCTTGGGGAGTAGTCGGAGTGTACATGGGGATGAACGTGGGATGCTCCGCATCATCTCCCCCCCTGGGAAAGATCCAACCTCGGATCGTGATCCTCATCACCATGGAAACGGTTGTCATGGACGAACTTGTAGTTGGTCGAAGTTGAAGACATGGCGCAATCCAAGTAGTCCAAGGTGTCGCCGGAGTGATAGACATGCAAAAAGAGCAAACACAAGCAACACTCGGGAATACAATGGTTAGCGCACACAAAATGTCCATCATGTAAGAATGAGTCCGTGCGGCAAGATTGGTCGTGACAAAGCGCATGAAGCTTATCAAGATGATCTAGAATGAGATGCAAAGCATTCATGGGAGGAAATGCAATCATTGTGCACATAAATGTGTTGTAAGTATGATCAATGCAACCATGGTGCAAAATGATGTCATAGTGAGACGGTTTATCAATAGCATGAATATGGCAATGGATGCTCAACATGTGTATGTTATCATGCAATTGATGGTGGACAATATGATCATTATGAATATGCCATCAAGGAAGATCACAACAAATTTGCTAAGGAAATGCACAAGCTCATATATCATGGATGAAGTGGGAATACAAGATGCAACAAGGCAATCATAATGTGAGCCAATCCATGCATAGGGTGCAAACTTGTGGTGAGTATGATAAGTCCATCGAGCATGACATGTATGAGCACAATCAACAAATATGGAGGTGTTGGCGTACCGAAGCTCGATGTCGAGGCATGAGTGGAGTTTCGAAGGTGCATCCAATAAGTGTGAGCGCTCCTCAATGTGAAGGTCCATGTAGCCGATCTCCAATGCCGCTCCTCCGTTCACGAGATGTATCATGTAGACAACAAGAAGGAGACAACAATGAAAGAGTGACCCATCCAATATGCGCATTTGAGGATGGCTCAAAGAGAAGGAGTTCACTTTTAGGAGTGTCACAAGGATTGCGCATCTTGTATGCCTTCACATAACCAATATGCCGCGTGATGGTACCGCCTTGTGAATCCTTCAAAATGAAAGAACATGACAAACACTCGGAAAAACAAATGAGGTTAGCGGAAGTGCAAAACCTATCATTCGTGTGGTAAGATACCCAACAAGTGTATGCATCATGCTCATCATAAGAATGGACAAGGGAGCATTTCATAGTATGAAGGCTTATGATGTAAGAACAACCAAATACAAGAGGCTCAATCAAACAATCATGCATCATAAGTAAAGTGTCCAAGTCTCCAAGATCAATAAGCATAGCAAGTTGGCACTCAATACAAGGTGATATGAGAGATGCAACTAATGGAGACAAGAGGCAATGATTATGACAAATCAAGTGAGAGGCATGAGCATATATGTCATCAACCCAAGAAAGCGAGTAATAGTGGAACATGGGCGATGCAACATAGCAAGCAATCATAGCGATCAAGTCAAGCAAGCTAGTAGTGCAAAGGTGTAACATACTATAGGGAAGAATGACAAGCATGTCATGTGTGCTAATAGTGGGCATGAATAATTCACATGTCATAGCACAAGCATGAAAACAAGATATGAGGAAAGTAGGTTCATGGTGTTGGCAAGAAGTCCTATGTAAATAGCAATGTAACATCATGACTCTCCCAACACAAGAATCAACAATAGTATGAGGCACATGATAAACATGGCAATAGCAACAAGGATCTCCACCAAGCATGCAAATACACATAGAAGTATCATAATGGTGAATCATGGGTAGATGCAAGCAAGGGTCACAATTGCATGGCAAATGCATAGAAGCAAGTATAACATGCAAAGTGAACACGGGAAATGAGCATAAGGTGACAAGTGGTAAATAGCCCATAGCCGTGTGAGAGCCAAGTAGAAGAGATGCGCGTAGTCCTTGCGCGAAGGGAACGGTGATAAGGATAGTCCACGGGATCCCAAGTCATCGTTGCTCTCAAGAGCTCGTTTCGTCAACTCATGGGATTGTGAGGTTGACGAGTGTTTATAAGTACCTACACAAAACAAAGACAAAGAGAAAATTGTGTGTGCATGGTATATGTACACATCATCCATCATGATGCGCACGTGCATGTGTCGGTTAGCACAAAATAACCAATGCTCAAATAAATGAGATGCGTGATATAGAAACATGTCATCCATCATGATAGGTTTGTTGTTATGTATAGCATAATGGAGACTCAAATTGTGTAATGCATCACGAGCAATCTCTAAAGCATTGTTATTCATGGAATGCATATGGTGCACGCAATTATGGGAATCATGCAAAGTATGGAATGCATCAAAATCTCCTAATATGTATGAGGAAACTATGGGGGTCTCCACATGAGCATTAGTGGAAACATCACATGGAGAATATTGACAACATCCAAAACAATGCATATTCGGACCAATGTGCTCATGGCATGGTATAGGAGATGAATTGCACAAATCATGTAAAGGAAGCATGGCAATATCATCACAAGAGAAGCAAAAGCCAATGACCATCATCTCATCATCTATGCCATAAGTGCAAATGGGATTGATTTTAATGGGGTATGCATAGTTACTATGTTGAGATTGTAATGAGGCAATATGGGAGATCTCACTCATAGCATATGACAAGGTCAATGGATTGTCAAACATGAAGTGACCAATAGAATTTTCACAAGATATCCTATGAAGCATAGCATCACAACTAGGCAACTCAACATGCTCATCATAATATTCATCATAAATAGGTAATTCAAGGCATGAAGAAGTTTCACTAGCATGAAGCATGGTAATAGGTGGGTCAACATCATGGGAGCAATCAAGGTCAAGAGAGTCCACTAGTGGGACTAGAGCATCACCATCACCTTTGTTACCTTTGTCATTCCACTCAAGTGGTGTAGGTGAGGTGGGAAAGACCAAATGGTAGTCATCTTCATCTTGATGGAACCATGTGGGGGGTGCATCATGTTCCACCATGGCCATCGTCGTGTCCAAAGGGAGGACGTAGTCATCGCGAATCGGCGCGTCATCATATATGGGTCCTAGCACCAAAGAAGAAAACACAAGAGAGGTAGAGGTTAAGTTGTTAGAAAGCGAAATGGACTCATATGCCTCATCAACTATCTCACTCTCTCTATGTGGCGGTGGCTCACTCACTCCCTCAAGGTAGGTGTACTCAATATCGCATATGGTGGAGGCACTCAAATCACTCAAGTGGTGGTGGTGGTGGTTCTCCTCACATGGGAATTGGTGCGGCTCATCATATATGGGGCTAGTGGTGAAGTCACTCTCACTCTCAATATGGTGGCAAACGTCTCCATGCACGGTCTCGTAGGTTGACTCGGAGGATGAGTCCAACATGGGCACCATCTTCATGTTGTTGAAGAGGTTCGTGCTTGTCGCCGTAGTCAAAGGGGATGGCCCTTGCTCGACCGTCTTGTCGCCGTCTTGGTGTTGGAGGTCCATATGATGTGGCACCTCGTAGCTCGTCTCCATGACCGAAGGGAATTTCTCATGCTCGGCCATCTTCCTTGAGGGGCTTCCGAAGATGGAAGTGTCGCCCTCGCTTGTAGGTGGTCGCCTTGGACTTGATGAAGTCGATGTAGGCGTACTCATGGGAAGTAGGCGAAGATGTCGTACGTCCAAAGGCGAAGATGCCTTGATAGCACTTGGCGAAGATGCCGAAGTGGTTGTTGTAGCCGTAGCGCCGTCTTGGTGGTGGTCGTCTCGCGGTCTTCTTTTGTGCTCATGAAGCTTGGACTTGGCGTGACGTAGGTCTTGTTGGGACTTGTATGTTTGTGCTTGTGGAGCATCTTCATGATGATGATGTCGTTGTCGTGCTTGAGCTCCTTGGCGTTCGTCGTCGTCGTACACATGATGCTTGGAGGTGACTTGCCCTTCATGACAATGTGGATCACGAACGTGATGATGGTCGCCATGTAGATGTGGACGAGGACGATTTGCACTTGCATCTTTTTCGCGCTCCGAAGACTTGTGGCTTGAATGTCGCCGCCTTGAAGATGACGAAGGGGAAGTAGACTTGAGGAAGGTCCGAATCTCCTCCATCCTTGCATCTTGCTCCTCTTTATGTGCGACAAGCTTCTTGTCGATGTAGTCCCTTCTCCTTGCTTCGGAGTGGCGAATGTCGATGGAGATGTTCTCGATGCGCTCTCACAATCTTGATTGTGTGCCTTGCACTTGTCGTTGTAGATCGAAGATAGACGCTTTGGTGATGTAGTTGTTCACGCCGTCGTTGTTGTCGTAGACCGGAGAGGAAATGCCTTGCCTATCCATCACAAGACTCGAGCAAATGAGTGGGAGAAAGAAAAAACTTATACCAATGTACCTTGACCGATGTTGACAATGAATCAAGTTCACTCAAATGCGGACAATGAAATAGCACTATTGGTACCAATCCTTGTCGGTTCTCACACCTACACAAGTAAAGCTTATGGTGGAGCTCGGTGAGGATAGTGGCACAAAAATTTAATGCAAAATGTTAGCAAGAGTTAATAATGTTGAAAGAGATTCACAAATTCGCAAGCGAAACAAGTAGACCAATAGCAATATGTGGCACACGGAAACACACACACGGATAGATAAATGGGGTCGTGCAACCAAGGAATGAGCACAAAATGTGGAATCCATGGAAAACGCTCGTGTTGCACAACTCAAGAGAGACGCTAGCACGATTGCTCAATAGACGGATACGACACTTGTGCACAACCTATAACATGCAAAATGGATATACTTTCTATCCCAAGTATGCTATGTATGTATGGTTCCCGGTGTTTCTCACAAGATGATCCAAGATGATCGGATATGACAATCTTATGTGCAATGTGGTATGATGCTATGACACTTGCTTACAATCTTCTTTGCTCTCTTTCTTTTGCTTAAAAGCTTTATTTCTTTTTTTTCTATGGCCACTTTTGCACAATGCACAAACCAAAATAGCAATTGTGTATATGCGGGAACAAACTTGTGACACAAGATATGATACCAATATATGTACCACGATGATATGGTATGTATGCTATGGGAAGTATGATCACTAATGTGCACAAGTCACGTTGCCGGCAATACTCAAATGGCTAGTCTCGATAGGCAAGTAACGCAAAATGGGCTAGAGGTTATCAATGCAATGGCAAGGGTAATATACAATGGAGGAATACCACGATACCAAGATGATATGGAGGTTACCGTCCGTGGCGATGATGAGTGGCGGTGTTCTTGATGTAGATACCAAGATGATGGAGTCTCATCCCTAAGTAGCCGAAACACCTTAGGAAACGGAAAAACCGCAAACTCAAAATCTCAAACGTCAAATGTCAAAATGGTGGTAGCGGAAAGCGGTGGTGGTTTGCACTTGGCAATGCGGAAGTGGAGTGACGGGCTATACATGTGTCGGAGTTGAAGTTGCCGTCCCTAAGTAGCCGAAACACCTTAGGAGACACAAGCCACAACTCAAACAAAATTGGGTTAGGTTTGCGGAAGGCTATGGTGGATATGCGGATGATATGGTGGAAGGCCTAGGCAAACTTGCCAAATTTTCGAGAATTTTATGGAGTCAAATGATGTTGGTGGTATTTTTGTGGGATGGGGGATGTCAATAGCTTCAAAACGAGCTAAAGAACGTCAAAAACAGACTCCGGATGTGGAAGTTATGGGCAAAACGGTGAAACTCCGAACGCTGAAACTGGGAGGGGCGGTTGTACCGCTTGGGAGGGCGGTAGTACCGCTTGTGGAACTCAGCGGTAGTACCGCTCGGAGGGGCGGAAGTACCGCTCGTGTCAGGATTTTTCACAGATCGACTCGGGGCGCGATTTTGGGGCGGAAATGGATGATTTTGAGGCCAAAATTGGATGGATTTCATGGATGAGAAGAGGGGAAACTTGGGGGAATGCTAAATCCACTTGAAACCAAGCAAATCCACGGATCAAAATCAACAAAACATCATCAAACCAACAAATCACAAAAAAATTTGGGGGCTATTTTTGGTGGGGATTTTCGGATTTAGGACAAAAACAACAAAATCAAGCTAGAAAACACGGGGTAGGGGCTCCAAAAACGTGATCAACGTGGCTCATGATACCAAGATGATGTAGGGCGGAACCCTAAGTGGTCGATCTTTCACGTTTGGAGGGATCCTACGGGGAATCACGAAGAACATGCGGAAGAACTCGAGGGAAGAAACACGGGCAGAACCAGAGAAAACGCTAAACCGACATAGAATCAATCACATGAGTGCTAGATCACCGACAACATAGAGTAACATATGATCCACAATCAACAAAGGTAAGGATACAAAGGAACCGTTCTTCTCCTTACGGAGGCCTTGATGGTCTTCCCTAGAAAGGGGTCTTGAATCCGCTTGGGGGATCTTCTCCGAAGAGGTCCTGAGCTCCGAGGAGAAGTAGCCAAGTGGACGAGCAAGGCTCTCACACAAAATATGAGCTAAACCTATGCTACCTTAACTAGGAGGAGGTGGAGGAGTATATATAGTCTAGAGCCACGAAGGGGTAAGTGAGGGCGAAGGGGTACACGGGCTCGGCCCAATACACTGTGCGCAGACAGGCCGGTTGTACCGGTCATGGGGGCGGTTGTACCGCTGGCAACTCATGCAGGGCGGAAGTACTGAACAAGGAAGGCGGTACTACCGCTGGGAGGTCAGGCGCTGGCTTCAGGAGATGGACGTCATAGGGGCCAGCGGTTGTACCGGATGTCGGGGCGGTATACCGGTCATTTGGGAATTACCGGTACATCCGGGGCAGTACCGGCCTTGCACCGCACGATCACAGAATGGTGGCCGGTAGTCGACCGGTTGTACCGCCCGGGCGGTTGTTGACCGGTTGTACCGCTCGTTCTGGAGCGGCCAGGTTCTCTTCCTCCTTCTCTTCCATGCTTGGCCTTGGTCCTTGGATTCTCCATGGTCGTCTCGGTCGTACCTGAGTATATGCAAGATCCATGCATGAGGTAGTAGCCATGTCTCACATGTAGAAAGTGAAGGTTCGGAGAGGAGCGAGTTCACCTTGTGTCCAATGGTGTATATTCGAGGTCTCGTCATATGTCCTCTTGGGGCTTGGGGAGTAGTCGGAGTGTACATGGGGATGAACGTGGGATGCTCCACATCACTATGCCTCAGTCATAGGTTCTATAAAGTATGCTATGCTATATACCAGACCTATTGTATACCTTGCTCTAAGTTTGGCAAAGGAATATAATTTTGATCTAATAGTAGATCACTAGACAGTGGTCAAGAATATCCTTAGTGAGGACTAAGGAGATGTTTCTCGATTATGGAGGTGATAAAAAATTTCGTTGTAAAAGTTACATCGGTGCAAATTTTTACACTGATCCAGATGACTCTAAGTCTCAATCTGGATACATATTGAAAATGGGAGCAATTAGCTAGAGTAGCTCCATGCAGAGCATTGAAGACATAGAATATTTGCAAAATATATATGGCTTTGTATGTGACAGACCCGTTGACTAAATTTCTCTCACGAACAAAACATGATCATACCTTTGTACTCTTTGGGTGTTAATCACATAGCGATGTGAGCTAGATTATTGACTCTAGTAAACCCTTCGGGTGTTGGTCACATGACGATGTGAACTATTGGGTATTAATCACATAAAGATGTGAATATTGGTGTTAAATCACATGGCAATGTGAACTAGATTATTGACTCTAGTGCAAGTGGGAGACTGAAGGAAATATGCCCTAGAGGCAATAACAAAGTTATTATTTATTTTCTTATATCATGATGAATGTTTATTATTCATGCTAGAATTGTATTAACCGGAAACATGATACATGTGTGAATACATAGACAAACTAAGTGTCACTAGTATGCCTCTACTTGACTAGCTCGTTTATCAAAGATGGTTATGTTTCCTAGCCATGGACAAAGAGTTGTCATTTGATTAACGGGATCACATCATTAGTAGAATGATATGATTGACTTGACCCATTCCGTTAGCTTAGCACTTGATCGTTTAGTTGTTGCTATTGCTTTCTTCATGACTTATACATGTTCCTATGACTATGAGATTATGCAACTCCCGTTTACCGGAGGAACACTTTGTGTGCTACCAAACGTCACAACGTAACTGGGTGATTATAAAGGAGCTCTACAGGTGTCTCCGAAGGTACATGTTGAGTTGGCGTATTTCGAGATTAGGATTTGTCACTCCGAGTGTCGGAGAGGTATCTCTCGGGCCCTCTCGGTAATGCACATCACTATAAGCCTTGCAAGCAATGTAGCTAATGAGTTAGTTACGGGATGATGTATTACGGAACGAGTAAAGAGACTTGCCGGTAACGAGATTGAACTAAGTATTGGATACCGACGATCAAATCTCGAGCAAGTAACATACCGATGACAAAGGGAACAACGTATGTTGTTATGCGGTTTGACCGATAAAGATCTTCATAGAATATGTGGGAGCCAATATGAGCATCCAGGTTCCGCTATTGGTTATTGACCGGAGACGTGTCTCGGTCATGTCTACATTGTTCTCGAACCCGTAGGGTCCGCACGCTTAAGGTTTTGATGACAGTTATATTATGAGTTTATGAGTTTTGATGTACCGAAGGAGTTCGGAGTCCCGGATGAGATCGGGGACATGACGAGGAGTCTCGAAATGGTCGAGACGTAAAGATCGATATATTGGACGACTATATTCGGACTTTGGAAAGGTTCCGAGTGATTCGGGTATTTTTCAGAGTACCGGAGAGTTACGGGAATTCGCCGGGAGTATATGGGCCTTATTGGGCCATACGGGAATAGAGGAGAGAGGCCGAAAGGAAGGAGGGGCGCAGCCCCCCTCTGGTCCGAATTGGACAAGGGGTGCAGCCCCCTTTCCCTTCCTCTTCTCCACCTCTTTCCTTCTCTCCTACTCCAACAAGGAAGGGGGGGAGTCCTACTCCCGGTGGGAGGAGGACTCCTCGTGGCGCGCCCCTCCTGGCCGGCCGACCCCCTCCCCCTGGCTCCTTTGTATACGGGGGCAGGCACCTCTAGGCACAACAACAATTGATCCCTTGGATCTCTTAGCCGTGTGCGGTGCCCCCCTCCACCATAGTCCACCTCGATATATTGTAGCGGTGCGTAGGCGAAGCCCTGCGATGGTAGAATATCAAGATCATCATCACGCCGTCGTGCTGACGGAACTCTTCCCCGACATTCTGCTGGATTGGAGTCCGGGGATCGTCATCGAGCTGAACGTGTGCTAGAACTCGGAGGTGCCATAGTTTCGGTGCTTGATCGGTCGGGCCGTGAAGACATACGACTACATCAACCGCGTTGCTCTAACGCTTCCGCTTTCGGTCTACGAGGGTACATGGACAACACTCTCCCCTCTCGTTGCTATGCATCACCATGATCTTGCGTGTGCGTAAGAATTTTTTTGAAATTACTACGTTCCCGAACAATCACTATGCCAGAAAAAGCGGGATCGATAGAAATCCAGTCTTTTCCGAACTCCAACTGGTACCTCGAAAAACGACAAGAGAAACATAGGCATGCTTGTGAGTACCGAATTAATGAGAATTAGACGGCCCCCATACGACATCAGCTTGCCCTTCCAGCAACTCAATTTCTTTTCGAATCGATCCTCAATACACTTCCATTCTCTATTTGATAGCTTACGATGGTGAATTGGTATACCCAAATACGTGGAAGGTAAAGCCCGAAGTTCACACCCAAACAATTGCTTGTATGCCTCTTGTTCCTCTTTGGCTCTTCCAAAGCAAAACAATTCGCTTTTGTGAAAGTTAATCTTTAACCCGGTCAATTGTTCGAATAAGCATAACACCAGCTTCATGTTTCTCGCTTTTGCCAAGTCATGCTCCATGAAGATGATAGTATCATCAGCGTACTGTAGGATAGACACCCCTCCATCAACTAGATGAGGTACCGGGCTTCCTACTTGACCAACATCCTTTGCCCTACCTATTAGAATGGTCAACATGTCGACTACAATGTTGAGCAGAATAGGTGACATCGGATCTCCTTGTCTCAGGCCCTTATGTGTCTGGAAATAGTGACCTATGTTGTCATTTACTTTGATTCCAACACTCCCTTTTTGCGTGAAAGATTCAACCTGGTGCCTCCAAGCCGGGTCAAAACCTTTCATGCGCAAGGCCTGATGCAGAAATGGCCATTTGACTTTATCGTACGCCTTTTCGAAATCCACTTTGAAAACAACCCCGTCCAGCTTTTTTGTATGGATTTCATGGAGTGTTTCATGAAGGACCACAACCCCTTCTAGGATGTTTCTGTCCGGCATGAAAGCAGTTTGGGTCGGCTGCACCACAGAGTGCGCAACCTGTGTGAGTCTATTAGTCCCAACCTTGGTAAATTTTTTGAAACTAACATTAAGAAGACAGATAGGCCGAAACTGCTCAATTCTCACAGCCTTTTTTTCTTTGGAAGCAAAGTTATTGTTCCAAAATTCAAATGAAACAACTAAAGCTGTCCGGAAAATAGATTATGGAACATCGGTAACAAATCCCCTTTAATAATGTGCCAACATTTCTTATAGAACTCCGCTGGAAATCCATCCGGCCCCGGAGCTTTATTATTCTTCATCTGTGAAATCGCTTCAAACACCTCTTTCTTCGAGAATGGTGCAGTTAATACATCATTCTCATCTGCAACTAGCTGAGGCACGTCCTCAATCCTAAACTCATCCAAGGACACAAAATTATCCTCTGGAGGCCCAAATAGCTGCTTGTAGTAAATGGTAATGTATAATTTTAAGTTCTCATGCCCTAAGATCGTCCCCTCGTCTTGCTCAAGCTGAAAGATTATTTTCTTTTTATGCTTGCCATAGGCGATCATATGAAAGAATTGAGTGTTAGCGTCCCCTTGGACAACTTTGCGAACCTTAGCTCGCAATGCCCACTTCAACTCCTCTTCTCGCAACAGCTCTTTCAATCTCATCTCCGCATCTACTTTGGCATGAAGCTCCGAGGTTTATAGAATTGTGGACTCGGCTTTTAAATCTAGGGACTGGATAAGTGTAAGGAGCCTTTCCTTTTCAACCTTATAGATCCCACTGAGATGCTTAGCCCACCCTCGCAAGAAACTTCTCAAGTTTCTAATCTTATTCTGCCATCTCTCAATAGAAGACCTTCCTCCTGCATCTATCGGCAATTCCCTGGCTATCAGTCCAGGAAACCTTCCCTTTCAAACCACGCAAGTTCGAAAGAAAAGATATTTTTATTACTCACATGCGTTGCCTCACCAAAGTCAACCAGCAAAGGGGTGTGGTTAGAGATACCGCGAGATAAAGCTTGGACTGTAACCAGGGGGAATTTCTGTTCCCAGTCGACGCTCGCTAGGACTCGATCCAGCTTCTCATACGTCAGGTTTTGCAAAGTATTAGCCCAAGTGAATTTCTACCCGAAAGCTCTATCTCTCTAAGATCCAAGCTTTCAATGATGGTATTAAACATGAACGACCACCTGGCATCAAAATTATCATTGTTCTTTTCTTCTCTCCTTCTAATAATATTAAAACCTCCCCAACCAAGATTGGAAGCTGCTTAGACCCGCAAATACGGACGAGATCCGCCAAAAAGTCTGGTTTGAGTTCTGGCTGCGCGGCCCCATACACCGCTACCAGTGCCCAATTAAAACCATCGACTTTGGATCTGGCCCGAAATTTGACGGCGAAATCACCCATACCCACACTTCAGACTTCCAACACCTCACATCTTACCCCAAGTAGGATCCCCCTGATCTTCCTCTTGGGGGAAAGCAGTGCCAATCAAAATCGACACCTCCGGATAAAGTGCTCAGAAAATGATGAGAGAAATTGTCCCTTCCCGAGGGCAATGAAATCCAGTCTATGTTCAATTGAAGCATCTGCTAGAAACCTTCTTTTAGCCAAGTCCGCCAGACCTCCGCTATTCCAAAAGATGCCTCTCATAGTTCATCATGGAATTTTTTGGTAGTACGAACCCTAGCACTTCTACGCACCACGGATGTAGGATAGATCTTACGCCTCCACTTTCTCTTAGGCTTGTTCTGGTCCTCTACCCGGTCCTCACCACCGGGCTCCGTGGATCTAACCTCCTAACCCTTGACAGGGGCACTCTCCCCGAGGGGTATAGAACCATCATCCTCCTCTGTCTCAGGGACGGATGGGGCAAGATCCGCACAGAACGTATCTAGCACCCTGAATCCCAAAGCATCTATGTTTGAATCATTCATAGGTTTGACCGCTGTTAAGTTACAAATCAACTCTAAAGCACGTTCCGCTTCCAGTTCCAGGTCCAGTAAATCATTAACAGATTTAGAGATTTCACTATCATTACTACCTAGTGAAACTCCTAACTCATTTGCATTTTGAATGATCTCATCATTAGAAAAGTGTAAAATGGAATTGGAAGTGTTGACCGACATACCAGTAGTGACCTCCATGTCACGAAGCTTGGCCGCCCACATGGCGCACCTCAGCTGCATATCATCAACATCCGTCTGGTCCTGAAGGCGACAGTTCATCCGTCTTCCCTCAGACACAGGATCCAGAATACCTCCAAAAGCGATGACCTCCTCCCGGGTCGCCCCGTTGGGGGTAAGGCCTCCTGCCCCACCCCCAACGCACGACGGAAAGTAAAGTCGGAGAACCGCAGAGTCCGGCCGGCAAGCGCGGGGTTGGCGAGGGCTGGGCCACCTGCCCAGGCTCCACCTGGAGTCCCGCGAGGAGAAGAGAGGACGGGGGCCGCCTGCCCCCGCGCCCCACCCGACCCGATAGTCATACTGAAGTGCGCCGTGTCCACTCCTGTCGGCGTCAGGCAGGGCTCGGTGAACGCTCCAGGCTCGGCCCCCTGGACACACCAGGGTACGAGGTAGCCGGGGCCGCCTGCCCGATCGGTGACACAGCCATCACCGCGGCCAGTCTCAACGTAGTCCTCCCGTGCGGCGAAACAACAGTCAGGGTGGAAGTACGGGGGGGCACCTGCCCAAGATCATCCCTCCCCTCCAGAGATTCATCAGCCTCCGCAAAATCCAGGGGAGGAAGCGTGCGCTCAAGCACATCCTCAGACTCCACCCTGTCGCTCCACATCCTGGGAGGAGCGGAAGCTGGCTGAAAAGAGCCAAAACACAAAGTACTCATCGGCACCAAAGTAAAGGGTGCAATCCCATTCCCGGGCATCTGTGGGTCAGCCCCCGGGCCATTGGGCAACTCATGCCCAGCATCCTCCCCTCGCGCCTCTGAATTTCCTGATCCATCATTCTTATCATGCATGTGCACATCAGTCCCTGCTAGGGCCTCAGCGAAGTACTCGGAATCCTCAAACTTAATTTCAAGGTTGTAAACAAGGTCCTTATGTGTCCACTTGACCACGTCAGGAACAAACTCGATATCCAGAACACTCACTAGAAGCCGGGCAACCCCGTTAGCTCGGGTAAAAGCCATGTCCACCCTCTCAGTTTTCCCGACCAGAATTCCCAAGCTAGCAGCAACCCGGGCGTCCTGAATCAGCCTCGATGGAGCCCCCAAAAAATGCAACCAGACCTTAGTGAGAGGCTTGCCCTGTGGCTCTACCTTCTTCCACTCGTGAAACTCAAGAATGCACTCTGTGCCAGGAACTCTGCACAACCCAAAACCGAGAAGACGCTCCAAGTCCTCAGTAGTAGGGAAGTCAACCTTATACATGTTGGCCTCGAGACGAACAAGCTCCCGCTGAAAATCACCTGGATCCAAGTCCCTAAGCCTTTGCAGAATCCGAGCCTCAGACACATCACCTTTCTTGACTTTAACGATCCCCGTGGTCGTGTTTGGGGACTCCTCGGGGACGCCCCTCGCACAAGGAGACTCAAAGAACGTCAGCTCGGCACAACATACTCCATAGATAGTAATACTCGGCATCTGATCACGCAGTATCGGGCACTCACCCGTGTCATGCGCTGGCTTGAGGCAAGTATCACATAACTCGGTCACACATTCAACAATAAAGTGACCCCTCTCACCACAACGATAGCACAACATCCTCTCCTTTTTCCGAGCCCATTTGGAAGCTCTCTCACCATCTGCCTTGTCAACGGCACCTGAAGCACCAGAGGTCACTGGCTCAGTCACAGGGACCTCAGTAGTAGCCAGCGCCATCACCACCTCCATAGCCTCACCGGACAATTCCGGCGCCTGCCCGAAAGTAGCCACCTCCATGGACGCCGTCGGTTCCACAACAACCGACGACGGATGCTGGCGGTAGCGGTTTCTCCCACCGTGATGACCACGGTATCCACCTCTGTGTCGGTGATCAGAGCCAGATGCCCCCTCGATAAAGCCTCCTGGCGGACCAAGAAACGGTCTTTCAGCCATTCTCATCACTCTGCCAAGCATAGCCACGCCCGCCGCCCGACGACGACGAGCCACGATGATGCCCCTCCCCGTAAGCATTAATTCCATCGTTGCCCCACTGACCCCGAGGTGGTCCATTAGCGGCACGGTGGACTGGGGCTTGAGCAAGACTGGCGGTACCATCGCCCGCTTGCTGCGTGGGAGCATGATTTGGCATCGCACCAGCGCGCTTCTGTGCGGGCCTAGCAGCAACATGGGGAGGCGGCGCCCGAGGCTGCTGCCCTTGTGTCTGCACCTGCTTGCGTTGCGCCACCACGGCGGCCCCAGGCAGCGGTGGCCGAGGTTCCAACGAGCCAAAGCCTCGACCCGCTGCAGCCAGCGCAGCCACAGAGGCGCTCGGAGGCCGCTGACCCGGCGGGGCAGCACCACCCCGACCAGCCGGAGCCGGCCCCCTGGCCCCCGACGGTTGTTGCCCAGGCGGAGCCGCAGCGGCATGGCCCACGCCCGTAGCACCGGCGTCCGCCGGTTGCCTCTGGCCCGAGGGAGGCACCGCTCCATGCCCGGGCGGCAAAGTCCCGGCAGCACCCGACGGCTTCGGCCCCGGCGGAGTACCCCCACGCCCGGTCATGGTAAGAGGGAGAATGCGAGTGGCGCGGCTGGCACCGCACTTGGGAAAACCAGGAAGAAAGCGTCGCGATGGAACCCTAGGCGGCGGCAACGATGGAGTTCGATTACAGTCAGACGAGTCCCTGCATGCGTCTACGTAATCGCCAGAGTTGGGCACCAGTTTTGCCTGGACCTCATGACCAGCTAGTCCCGGCCCATCCCCCAACGTCTCGCCGCGGGCCGCCAACTCGAAATCAGGTCGGCCCATACCTTCCGCCGCCAGAGACAGCCCCTCTGGGCCAGCAATTGATTCAAACGCCGTGCCCGGTCGTCTTTGATCCCGATCTCCAGGATCCTCGGCGCAGACGCCGCGGTGACCGTCGGCGGTGGCCGAGCCATCGCCCAACGACCACTTTTCCTCCTCACAACCTTGATCCAAGACTCCGGACGAATTAAATCAAAAAGCGTAAGATTTGGAAGACAAACCTTGGGGAGGGGGCCCTTCCATGGCCGGACCGCTGTTGCCACCGTCCGTCGATAAACTACCCGTCGGATCATCTCCTTCTTCTCCCCCGCGTGTAAACCAATCCTAGCCGGATCATCTAGGGGTAGCACTTTGTCGATCGTCGAAGCCACCTCCTCCTCATCGTATCCCGACTGGAAAAAATTGCAAATAAGGTCAGACGGCGTCGACGACGGTGGAAACTCCGGCGAGTCCGCGCCTGTTTCCCCGTCCGCATCATCTGCATCTTCAAGAGCGAGCGCCCAGAAGCGGCCTCTGACGCGCCGCAGGGCATCGAGGCCTGGAGATGGAGATCGAGGACTGGCGGCGGTCGCCCCCTT
>NC_041383.1:390642190-390668955 GCF_002162155.2 Triticum dicoccoides | reverse complement strand
AGTCGCCTCCCGCATCAAGGTCCCGTTGGCCTCATGTCTCGTGCCTATTTGATTTTATTGCTTATTTTCTATTTTCAGGTATTGCTATTTTAAACTATATGGTCATAAAGCATTGTGCACATCAGGAAAATACATGTCCTCCGCACCTCAATAGAAAAAAAGAAAGATCCGTACAATATTTATGGCAATGTTTCTGCAACTGAAAGTTATAGCCTTACCAACACTAAGACATTAAGAAAAAGGATTTACAATACATACGTTCTGAAACCTTCGCGATAAAGGACGGGTCAGAGATTCGTTTCTGGGAGGATAAGTGACTAGGAAACGCCAGTCTCCGAGAACAATATTCAGCCTTATACCCTATTGCTCGGGATAAGCATGATACGCTGGCACAGGTGCTCAGTTCATCTCCGCCGAATATTTCCTTTCGGCAGGATTTGGTTGGCCCTCGTCTCATGTAATGCAAAATCTCCTATCCCGATTGGAATTGATTAACATGACACAAGGACGAGATGTGTTTCGCTGAAACCTCATTACATTTGGGTCCTTCACTATCGACTCTATGTACCATGCTCTCACGCATTCTGAGGTCTCCGTGGATAATAACAAGAAAAATTGGAAGTCAAAGATCCTAACAAAAGTTCAATTTTTCACGTGGTATCTTTGGAAGGGTGTTGTGCTAACCAAAGACAATCTTGCGCGTAACCGGCAAGGAAGCAAGAAGTGTATCTTTTGTGCCCATGATGAGACAATTGAACACCTATTTTTCCAGTACAAGTTTGCGCACTCTACATTGTCAGTCATCCAAATAGCGTCCAATTTATATTCACCCACAACCGTGGCCAATATTTTTGGTCATTGGTTGGACGGTATCTCAAATAGATTCAAAACGCTGTTAAGGGTGGAAGCGTATGCCTTATTATGTTCACTTTGCCTATATAGAAATGATTTGGTTTTTAGTGGCATAAATTCTTCTCCTTTGTAGGTTATTTTCCTTTGTACGCATTCGCTTCGTACGTGGTCTATGCCACATCGTATGAAGTACCAACTGTTGTTCAAGACGATGTGTACGCGGTTGGAGCAGGTGGCCAGAGAGGTTTGTACCCAAATGGGTGGCAACATAATCTCCAGATCGTTCCATCACCTCCTTCGACACAGGCATAATGTCGGTTTTACATGACTCTATTGTGGCCTTATGTCAGTTTTTTATTTTATCTTCTTTTGTCAGACTGTCGAATTTTGGCTGTGTGCATCTTGGTCATGCAAAAGCCTGGTGTGACTCATTGCTTTGTATCCACTTGATGCTACACTTTAAGTTTAAAAAACATCCTTTATCAGAAGCAATAATAAGATAAGGTTTCACGAAATAATTCTAAGAAATACATTGTTTTAATTTACAAATGCTATCCAAGATGATTCTCCTCGAGTATTGTTTTAATTTACAAATGCTGTCCAAGATGCTTCTCCTCCAGTATTGTTTTAATTTTAGTCTATGTGGATAAATGTGGTGAGTTATTTGTCTCTTGTTTTAATAATACAATAATAAATAGCTGATGCCAGGATGCTACTCCCTGTATCAGTTATCCATCATCATAAATTCATAACCACAAAGTTTTGCCGTTTTGTTGCAAGATCAAAAGACTACGATACTTTCCATTTTTTTATGTCACTTACTAGGATGGCTGTGTGCATCACAATGATGGAAAGGCCGGATTTAACACCTTTTCGAAAAAGAATGTTACCTACCAGGAGTAGAAAGTTTCCTACCCTCATGTATACTAATCTTTTATTTATATATGTTATAAAATAGAATAAGTGTTGTCTGTCATACAACATGCAGGAATACTCGAACAAAACTATGGGGAAAATAAAATGTCATCATAAATTCACGACGTTGCATCATAAAGGCCTCATTCTGATGGAACAGTCTAGCCCGAGAGAACCGTAAAAAGATGCAACGGATAATCTTCTTCTACATAGTAAGAAAAATATTTGGATTATGATGTCTCAGTTGCAGCTAGGTTATCTGAAACTCGAACTGCCATGAAATTATTCACAAACAAACAAAATGCATATCTCTGTCAGGGAAGATGGAAGCAGAACTCTCAGGACTATACGGTCACGACCTAGATGTTTCCTTCAAAATCTATCATCTTCAGTTGGTCATGTGAAGAACAACGATTGGTCACATGGTAGTAATCCATTAGCCTATTGGCACCAGACAACAACTGACACTTGTCAAACTAAGCTTAATCACTTGCTGCTACATCCAACCTGTTTTCTTGTATTTAAGGCAAGTATTGCACATGATTTAGCGAAGCAAATTAGACTAGCAGCAAAAAAGGAAGAGCGAGAGCTTACTGTCATTCGCATGGCGACCTCGATCATGGCTTCTATGGCTCTGAAATCATCTCCATCGCCATTTTCTGGGCAGTCGCAGCTCCAGCGCATCCAGCCTTCAGCACGATCATCATCTTTCAGAGTAATGTCCAAAAAGGCAAAGAAAGTTCAGACTTCTCAGCCTTTCGGTCAGTACATGCTATAAAATCCACCTTCTGTCATACGGAATTTCTAGGAATAAAAAGGAACTATTACTGGCCTATTGGATAGCATTTTTTTTGTTTATCAATGTAGCTCAGTATATCCTACAAAAGCTATGAAATTGTGCTTTCTTAACATCTAGGGCCCGGGGGAGGATTGGAACTGAAAGATGGTGTTGATGCATCTGGAAGGCTAGCCAAGGTTAGTTTTCAGGCTGAAGAAATGTGTTTTCTTAGTAATAAGTATCATTATTCGTCACTTAATATTGCACATTTTTATCAGGGGAAGGGCGTCTACCAGTTTGCCAGCAAGTATGGAGCAAATGTTGATGGGGCAGGTAGAACATTCACCCCAATATAAAAATAAATAAATAAATATATAATATATATATAAGCAGGCTGTACTGTTTAGATGATAAAAATGTTCAAGAAGATGCCAGTGAAAATAATAGCATTCAGAATTCATCTACTGCCCTCAGTTTTCATTGCATATATGATATTTGCGATGTCTTTAATGTAGCCCAATATATAACCCAGAAGAATGGTCTCCAAGTGGTGACTACTATGCGGGAGGTAAGCACACACAACTATCCGGAAACAATGATCTTAAAGCTCTCGCCGCTACATTTAAATAAATAGGCGTTTCAGTTGCCTCTTTTCTTTGGGAAATAAATAACATTCATGCCTTGGTTTATGCAGGAAAGACATGGTTGTTGCTCTGGGTGGCTACTCTTGCTGGAATTCTGCTGGGTGGTGCTCTGCTTGTTTACAATACTAGTGCTTTGGCTTCTTGAAGCCTGGTATCGGAAACCAGATTATGTACCATGCAAGGATTTACATCATCTAGGGTAGATTTTCGGACACCTATATCCCTATACTTAATTACCAAAAGCGATAAGTTTCCGATATGCAAATAATGGTCTTATATGTTGTGCAATTGATGTAATCAAGACTAAATAATCAGCAAAATGCTACACCTTCAACTAACAAGGCAGTGGATATATGAGTGCACAGAGCCTGACTTGAATAAAATAGCTGAACATGACACAACTGAAATATGGGACAGCTCATGAGGAAATTGTTCAATTTGTTTTCTCTTAGCACGTCTCCGCTAATGCTCTGCATAGCATTTGGTTCCAGCGTGTTACGAAGAATCAATCAAATTGACATCATAAACCATTTTTTGCACTAGCAAAACAGAAATATTTTTGCTCTTACCAAAAGAATTTCAGTATATTGTAGGGACCTCAACATATGGCGTTACAGTACTACAAGTGACATGCACCTAAGCATGTTGTTAGCTGGACACCCGCCCTATTCATTTTGCTTGAAACTTCCAAAGCCCTTCTGTATCATGGCACCTCAATCTTGACATCAACAACTTGCCCATCTGAATCGTGGGAGCCTGGACGAGTGGATTGCTCAACTTCTTTGATGCACGCCACACGGGTAGGTACATCAGAAGGCTTCAGTTGAGGGTCTGAGCAACCATCACCATTTGTGCTTTGCGGATGACCTTGTTCCAACTGCAAAGCACTCTCTAGGTGCCAGAGGACTTCGCCCATCGAAGGCCGGTTCACCCCCTCATCTGCGAGGCATTTTTCTGCTATCTCGCTGAATATCTTGATGGACTCCAGTGTGTAATTTCCATCCAATCGAAGGTCGATTATGGTCTCAAGTAACCTGTGCCTTTGCCTGTTGAGAGCCCAGTCAGCAAGGTTTATTTGGTCTCTTGGCAGGGTTGGATTTATGACTGGTCGAGCACACAGCACTTCAAACAGCACGACACCAAAAGAGTACACATCTGAACTTGGCGTTAACTGCTGTCTCCTATAGTACTCTGGATCGAGGTAACCAAAACTCCCTTTGACAGCAGTACTAACATGAGTATGATCTAAAGCTGGACCATCTTTTGAGATGCCAAAATCTGCCATCTTGGCAACAAGGTTGTCGTCCAACAAAATGTTGGTAGTCTTGACATCCCTGTGGATTATACCCCTGTCAAGCCCAGTGTGAAGGTAGTGAAGCCCTCGTGCTGCGCCGATACATATTTCGAGCCTTTGCTTCCATGTAAGAGCAGGAAGGTCACTTCCATAAAGATGGCTCCTTAATGTGCCATTTGCCATGTGCTCATAAACTAAGACCATCTCGTTTTGCTCATCACAATAGCCAATCAAGGGCACAAGGTGCCGGTGCCGCAACCTTGAGAGCATCTCGATCTCAGTTTCGAATTCCTTCACACCCTGACCCTGGTGAGAATCTGTATAACCCCTCTTAATTGCCACCCGAGTGCCATCCTCCATTATACCCCTGTAGACCTTGCCAAAGCCTCCAACCCCAATCACCAAGGACTCATCAAAGTTCACGGTGGCTGTTCTGATTTCTGCAATGGTGAACCGCCTGCCCATCCTTTTGCTCCCAAATGCCCCAGCCGTGCGAAGAGTTGGAGAACGGGTATGTGTAACACCATGGAGATTGTCCTTGGCTTTGTTGGCCGAACTATTTTTCTTCCTTTGCAGATTGAAACAGAAATAAAGAGCACCAGCAATTGCGATAAAAATTATCAGACCGGAAGCAGCACCAATTAGCACCCACTTGGGGCTCCGTTTTGGTTTCCTTGCGCCGCCACTGATGCCTCCAATCCTGACGGTTGGATGGGCAAGATTTCCTTCCCGGCTGACCTTAAAGATCTCCATGCCATTCAGAAGAGCATCAGCAGCCGCGGAACCTGCTGAAGACTCAGACCCCAGCTGAACCCAAAGAGTGTCCATCTGCGGTGAGGCAGCATCAAGGAAGTCTTCATAAAAGGCCTTGTTCTTCCCTCCAGCTCTGGCAAACACATCATAGCCCTCTGCAGCGGTCTTGTTGTTTATGTAAATCTTGAACTTGCGTTGCTCAGCCTTGTCATACTGCAGCTCGCAGAAATGCAGCCGGACCAAGTAATCAAAGCCAGGGTCAATGTTAAAGCTCCATGAGACATTGAACTTCTTTCCCAAGACCGAACTCTCTGTTGGCACCCTTGCACTCTGATAGAGCCTCAAAGGGGCTACTGTGGGATCATCAGCAGACACATAACTTATGTTGGAAGAGTTGAAGATGGAACTCGCGGCGTTGAGAGAGAATATGAAATGCTCATCTTTATCCCACCTCCTCCACAATTCTGGATCCTCTTTCCTCGCCAGTACATCGATGCATCCCACACACAGCCTGTACATGGTCTCGATCCCGCCGCCGTCGAGGCTAAAAGGGCCTTTCAACCCATGACCGTCCACCTTGTTGACTGAATCAAAAATTGAGGTGCCAGACACAGGTAGAACCTCCATGGCATTGATGAAGGCGAAGGATCCTTCATCGGGGGTGAACTCAATGCCCAGTTTACCAGAAGTGACATTGAGAAGGTACTCCTTGACGATGACGCTGCTAGTTGAATTGATCTGGGAATCCCTCCAAGAAATCTCTCCGTGGACACTGAACTTGGAGAGCAGCCTCAGGCCATTTGCCGCGACATTGAAGATGGGCTCCTGGGCGCCGAGATTGGCGAACTGCTGGCTGAAATGGAGGCGGAGGAAGTAGCTCCCGGGGGCGACGGCGAGCCTGTAGCTGGAGGAGGCGTTGAAGACACGGGCGGTCTTGTACAAATCTCCGTACGGGTCCTGTTCTCCATCAACTCCCGGAGCCGGAGCCGCCGAGGCGATGGCTCCCGGGAAGCTGAGCGTGAAGTTGTTGGAAGGGGAAGAATCCCCAATCCATGTCCTGGCATCGACGCTGGTGGTGGAATCCGAGCCGCAGTTGATGAGGATCGGCTGGGGCTGCGCTCGCGCATTCCCCGCGGCCAGGAACACCAGCAGCACCAGGATCGACAGGAAATTCGCGGAAGATTTCATCTCTCCCCTGGACGACCCTCCGTCGCCGCAATTTGGAGCGGATAAACCCTACTCGGGTCACCAGTTTTTTATTTTATTTTATTGCTCGTCCGTCGAGAAATCGCAACCTGCGAGAGCCAAGCAGAACCGCATTGGTAAGTAACTAACCTAGAGTGATAATAAGGCTACGGATGGCCAGAGATTAAGCGTAAGAGAACAAGAACAAGAACACGACTCTCAGGAACCGGAAGGCGAGAAAGAAAGAAAGGTTCCACTGACCTGAGGAGTCGTGGGTTCTTGCTCGATCTTCTCTCCCCCAGCAAAGCAAAGCAAAGCAAATCAAGGCAAGAGCAGCTAGCGCTGGAAGAAGAAAGAAAGCTCCAAGCCCAGAGACACAGAGAGCAACAAATGGCAAGCCGTCCTCTTCTGTTTAAGCTAAGCTAGCTTCGGAGGGAGGGAAGAGGCCCCAAACCAAACGGTTGCCGCTAATAGTACTAGTATAATTGGGAAATCAGGCGCAGGCCTGCAGCTGATTCATTGATTAATCCTGTCCTGGACCTGGAGAGGAGACATGGACAGGGAGCGGTATCTATCAGCTCTCAGGAGGAGGTGGGGATTGCGATTCTTGTGTGGATTCGGCTAGCTCCCACATGACCTGTGGGGCTATTTTTGAAACCGAGCTCACCAAAACAAAGTTGCTGTTAGCTGGATGGTGATGCTAGCTGGGATCCATACCAGTACCACTGGGCACTGCCATTCTGCACCGTCTCTTGGCTGTTGCTCACCTTTTTGCTCTCTACTTTGCACAAACAAACTCCTTTCCCCCCTGTTTTTTTAAGGGTTCTCTTTTCTGTTTTTAGTTAGCCAGTTCTTTTTACGGCTTAAAAAATAAGCCGCCTCCTCTTCAGATTTTCCGATAAGTCGTCTCCCTCATCCATTGGAGCTTCTGAACTAGTTATGGGATTACTAATTTAGTAGCCTCAACGAATTTTGGGAGCGGCTTATCTTTTAAGCCGGGGAGTGGCAGCTTATTTTTTAAGCCTCCCAAAAGAACTGGATTGCGCATTTTTTTTTCCGAAATGGAGGCAAAAGATTTGCCTCGTCTATTAAATAAGGAGAGAATAGAGATTAGAGTTTTACAATACACCCCACAGGCATTAAATTAGAACGTATGTGCAGTCACATACTCCTAAAGTTTCAAAGATTGGAGGTTACTGAACTCGTCATCAAATTTCACTTTGATCATTGGACTTACGAGTACCAAAAACCGTCATAAAAGTCACATCTATGGACATCGAAGGTCACCACATACACTTTGGCTCCATATTCAACCTACGTCACGTCTTATTTGACTAATTAGCCATTCGAAAGGGTGTTAAAAAGGCTGGACGTTTATAGGTCTAGGTTCTTCTAGCAATACGAGGACAAGTACAGACTTGCTAAATGAGACCTCCTACGTAGGCCCAAGGATCAGTGAGGGTTGCACGTTAAAAACCTTGAAATAAAAAACAAATGCTTACTCGGCAAATGGTTGCATAAGTTGGTTAACGAGGAAGGTGCTTGGCAAGAGTTGTTGCATAACAAGCACCTGTATTCAAAATGCTATTCCAAGCCGATGCAAAGCCTATTAACTCGCCGTTTTGGAAGGGCTTGATGAAGATCAAGTCTTCCTTTCTTATGTGTGGTTTCTTTAAGTTAGTGATGGCCAATCGACAAGTTCCTAGGAAGATAGCTGGTTGGGTGTCACTCCATTAGCTCTTCAATACCCGACCCTTTCAATATTGCATTTAGATGCCCCATCGGCGTTTGTTTACAGGATTGACCCATTGAATATTCAATTTCGCAGAGCTTTATTTGGTGACATATGGACTAAGTCGATCCATTTAGTTAGTAGGTTGGTGTCGATCAATCTAACTCAAACGCCAAATACGTTCCCATGGAGGTTGACTAGTACTGATGTCTTCATGTCAAGTCTATGTATGTGGGTCTCATGAATTATGGGCCTATTTTTCGAATAAAACATATCTGGAAAAAAACCTCCCTTCTAAAATCAAAGTTTTCATGTGATTTTTGTAGAGGGAGGTAGTTCTTACCAAAGATAATCTTGCAAAACATAATTGGCAGGGTAGCACAAAATGTTGTTTATCAGGAGGACACGATTCATCATTTATTACTATCATGCATGTTCGCTAACTTGACTTGGCATAATATTCATGTTACGTTCCATATACCATTGCTCTCTCTCTCGTAAGAGTGGTTGGGTAACCCCAAGTCTAAGTATTTCCCTCAGCAGAGAACTAAGGTTATCGAATCAGAAGGAGTTCTCCCAACAAACAAAGTCACTTGCACCTACACACAAGACACAACACAAACTTGTCCCTAACACGTCAAGAAGGTTGTCAAGCTTCTTGTCTTGCTAGTTATGAGGTTAAATTGCACGGGATAATGATAGTTGTTAGAAAGGTAAACATTGCAGCAAATAATAGTAATTGTAATGAAGATACCAATAATAGAGAATAGACCCAGGGGCATATTTTCACTAGTGGCATCTCTCATAAGCATAGCAAAGTAGTGTGGTAAACAAATTACAGTTGGGCAACAATTAAATCGCAATATCTATATTTATGACTATGATATTTCATTGTATAATCTCATATGGGCATCTTTGATATGTAGACCCTTATCCAATTGCATCTAAACTAATACTCCACCCCAAGACCGCTATCCAACATTCATCTTGAAGTGTTAAATTCATGATAAATAGAGCATTGCAATAAGCAAGATGAGATAGTGTAGATAGTAAAATATCAAGCAATGTGATAAGAAACCATCGTTTTATACTTAGTGGCAATAATACAATATGTGTCTTGTCCCTTTGTGTCACTGGAATATAGAACACTACAAGATTAGAACCCACTATAATGCACCACTCCCTCTGAAAAAATACCCATCAAACTTGGCCAAAGAAGATAGATAGATCAGAGTGTATACAAAGCTATTCAATTATACAATAACTAAACATCAGCATATATAATTGAATTAAATGAACAATATGATCATAAAGATATAATTCATCATATCCCAACAACACACCACCGATTACACTGAATTGATCCCGATCATGTGAGGCAGCTCCCGGGAACTTGGTATTGAAGATCAAAGAGAGAGTGAGCTATCTTGCTACTACTATGGACCCTACGATCCTAAGGTAGGGTGCAAGAACAGGCCTATAGATTGGATCTTCTCGGAACAGAAACTTGCGACGACGAAAAAATTGAGAGAAAAATCTTGTGAGGGTTTCGTGAAATATGGAATTTATAGGCGGAAGAATGGACGTAATGCGATGCTCATGGGCCCCACATGACCATGGGGCGGGGCCTAGGCCCTGGCTATGCCACCAGGCCGTGTGGAGGCCATGTGGCCCCTCTCATTTCCCTCTGATGCTTTCTGTAACCTCCATGACTCCAAAAAATCGTATTAAATCCTCAGGTTTTTTTGACCTCCATAGATATTATTTTTTGTAAAGTAAAAAACGTGCAGAAAACAACAATTGACACTGGCATTAAATTGATAGCTAGTTCAAAAATATAATATAAAATGCTATTAAAGTATACAAAAGTGATATTATAATAGCAAACAATCAAAAATTATAAATACGTTTGAGATGTATTGGCATCCCCAAGCTCAATCCTACTCGTCCTCAAGTAGATAGATGATAAAACAATGATATTTTTTGATGTTCAATGCTACCTAGCATAATCTTGATCAAATGATGTAATGTGTTGTGAACTCAGGATAAAAGTGATCCGAAGCAATAATCTATAACTGATAACAAGCAAGTAACATCCAGATGTGCAAATAAAATTACTCTTGCTTTTCATGGTTCAATGTTTTCATGTAATACCAATCAATACTCGTATGAATCAAATTCATTGTTCCCATCACTCAAGGATTTATCATATTCAAACATCTTATCATAACACAACCTGGAGCATCGGTCAAATAACCAAATCTGTGACTCCCCTTTTCAACTACTCAACACTTTTTTAATACCAGGACCACGAGCATCATCACTCCCATAATCATCAAAATTCATATTGCAAAACATAGATCTAATCGGAGACACATCAATAACTTTAAGATCCTCGTCATTATTTTCACGGAGACTAGAGGAACACGCTTTTATAAAGCTTTCTTTTTTAGCACGCAATATAGCGGTTCTTTCCTTGCACTCGTCAATGGAAATTCTCATTACTTTGAGAGACTCATTGATATCATGCTTAGCAGAACAAGATCCAAGTTTAAGAGAATTAACATCAAGCGGAAGTCTATCAACGTTCCTAGCCAAATCATCAACTTTGAGCAATTTTTCTTCAAGCAAAGCATTAAAATTCTTTTGAGAAATCATAAACTCTTTCACACTATTCTCAAAATCAGAGGGCATCTTATTAAAATTACCATAAGAATTATTGTAGGAATTTCCATAATTATTAGAGGGATTACTAGAGAACGGTCTAGCATTAAAATTTCCTCTATAAGCATTGTTTCCAAAACTATTCCTACCAACAAAATTCACATCCATAGATTCATTATTATTCTCAATCAAGGAAGACAAAGGCAAATCATTGGGATCAAGAGGAGTATTTTTAGTAGCAAACATCTTCATAAGTTCATCCATCTTTCCACTCAAAACATTGATTTCTTCTATAGCATGCACTTTTTACTAGAAGATCTTTCGGTGTGCCAATGAGAATAATTAGCCATAATATTATCAAGCAATTTTGTAGCATCTCCTAACGTAATTTCCATAAACGTGCCTCCCGCGGCCGAATCTAAGAGATTTCTAGAAGCAAAGTTTAAACCGGCATAAAATTTTTGTATGATCATCCATAAATTTAAACCATGAGTAGGGCAATTACGAAGCATCAATTTCATTATTTCCCAAGATTGGGCAACATGCTCATGATCAAGTTGTTTAAAATTCATAATATCGTTCCTAAGAGTGATAATCTTAGCGGGAGGAAAATACTTAGAGATAAAAGCATCTTTGCACTTGTTCCAAGAATCAATACTATTTTTAGGCAAAGACGAAAACCAAACTTTAGCACGATCTCTAAGTTAAAACGGAAATAACTTCAATTTAACAATATCATTATCCGTATCTTTCTTATTTTGCATATCACACAAATCAACAAAAAAATTTAGATGAGTAGCGGCATCTTCACTAGGAAGGCTGGCGAATTGATCTTTCATAACAAGATTCAGCAAAGCGGTATTGATTTCACAAGACTCAACATCATTAAGAGGAGCAATTGGAGTACTAAGGAAATCATTATTATTGGTATTCGAGAAGTCACACATCTTGGTATTATCTTGTGCCATGGCAACAAGTAATCCAACACACAAGCAAACAGAAAAACGGCAAGTGAAAAGAGAGAGGAGGAGATTGGGAAAGAGAGGGCGAATAAAACGGCAAGGGTGAAGTGGGGGAGAGGAAAACGAGAGGCAAATGGAAAATAATGTAAATGCGAGGGAGATGGGTTTGTGACGGGTACTTGGTATGCCTTGACTTGAGCGAAGACCTCCCCGGCAACGGCGCCAGAAATCCTTCTTGCTACGTCTTGAGCTTGCGTTGGTTTTCCTCAAAGAGGAGAGGGTGATGCAGCAAAGTGTAGCGTAAGTATTTCCCTCAGTTTTGAGAACCAAGGTATCAATCAAGTAGGAGGCTCCTCAAAAGTCCCACCCACCTACACAAACAAACTGAGAACTCGCAACCAACGCAATAAAGGGGTTGTCAATCCCTTCACGGCCACTTGCGAAAGTGAGATCTAATAAAGATAGTATGATAAGATAAATATATTTTTGGTATTTTGTAATATAGATGCAAAAAGTAAAGATGCAAATAAGTTGATGGAAAGCAAATATGATAAGAGATAGACCCGGGGGCCATAGGTTTCACTAGAGGCTTCTCTCAAGATAGCATAAGTATTACGGTGGGTGAACAAATTACTGTTGAGCAATTGATAGAAAAGCGCATAGTTATGAGATTATCTAGGCATGGTTATGTATATAGGCATCATGTCCAGAACAAGTAGATCGACTCCTACCTGCATCTACTACTATTACTCCACGCATCGACCGCTATCCAGCATGCATCTAGAGTATTAAGTTCATAAGAACAGAGCAACGCGTTAAGCAAGATGACATGATGTAGAGGGATAAACACATGCAATATGATATAAACCCCATCTTGTTATCCTCGATGGCAACAATACAATACGTGTCTTGCAACCCTTTCTGTCACTGGGTAAGAACACCACAAGATTGAACCCAAAGCTAAGCACTTCTCCCATGGCAAGAAAGACCAATCTAGTAGGCCAAACCAAACTTATAATTCAAAGAGACTTGCAAAGATAACTCAATCATACATAAAAGAATTCAGAGAAGATTCAAATATTATTCATAGATAAACTTGATCATAAACCCACAATTCATCGGATCTCGACAAACACACCGCAAAAAGAGTTTACATCGAATAGATCTCCACAAGAGAGGGGGAGAACATTGTATTGAGATCCAAAAAGAGAGAAGAAGCCATCTAGCTAATAACTATGGACCCGTAGGTCTGTGGTAAACTACTCACAACTCATCGAGGGGCAAGGATGTTGATGTAGAGGCCCTCCGTGGTTGCTTCCCCCTCCGGCAGAGTGCCGGCAAGGGCTCCAAGATAGGATCTCGCGGATACAGAAGGTTACGGCAGTGGAAATTGGGTTTCGTGGTGCTCCTGGTTGTTTTCGGGGTCCGTAGGTATATATAGGAGGAAGAAGTACGTCGGTGGCCGCCCGAGGGGCCCACGAGACAGGAGGCACGCCCTACAGGGGGGCGCCCTCTTATCTCGTGGGGCCCTCAGAGGCTTCTTGACTTACACTCCAAGCTCTCCGGATCAGATTTGTTCCAAAAATAACGCTCCTGAAGGTTTCATTCCGTTTGGACTCCGTTTGATATTCCTGTTCTTCGAAATACTGAAATAGGCAAAAAAAACAACAATATGGGTTAGGCCTCCGGTTAGTAGGTTAGTCCCAAAAATGGTATAAATGTGTAAAATAAAGCCCATAAACATCCAAAATGGGTAATATAATAGCATGGAACAATCAAAAATTATAGATACATTGGAGACGTATCAAGTACACACCGGCTTTCCTCCATAAAAGAATTGTATCCGGCTTTTCATAATGAACACAACCCTTAGCCGCGAAGGCAGGATATATAAAAAATAAGAACAATGTCTTTTACTGGCAACTTTTTTCAACGAAGCGTCAGACTTGACCCTTCGACATTTTGAACCGTTTTACACCCCGCGTTCCTAGTTTCGAGACTCAGCCCCATTGGCCCGTCCTGTCAAAAAAGTGATCGTGCCCACTTAATATGGGATTGCTCATCTATAGAATTTGGGTAATCCAACCGTTTACGGCGCACACTTTTATCGGGAATAGGCGAGATTCAAGGCACGAGTGGGGGCGGTTGGCATTTTTACCGCCTATAAGAGGGCAATGGATCTTTACGTTGTCCTCCACGCCTTCACATCTCCTTAGCCTTCCAATCTCCCAAGCTCTCAACGCCCGAAAAGTTTCCTTCTTCCTCACCACCACCACCACCTCCTCCGACCATGGCCGGATCCGGTTCCAAAGGCAAGTGGGAGGCCTCCTCCGTCTCGGAGAAGGAGATTAAAGATCTCTGGAGTGCGGGATACCTCGCCGCTAACATCGCGCACAGGCTCCCCCCATGGGTCAAGTCATTCCCACTCCGGAGCCCGACGAACGGGTCGTCTTCCTTCCTCATTTCCTTAGAGGGTTAGGTTTTCCACTCCACCCACTCCTCCGTGGACTCATGTACTACTACAGACTAGATTTCCATGATCTTGCCCCGAACTCTTTCCTCCACCTCTCGGCGTTCATCGTCGTGTGTGAGGCTCTCCTCTGCATCCACCCACACTTCGTCTTGTGGCTCAAGGTCTTCAACGTGAAGCTGAAGGTGCTCGACGGGCAGCACACGGACGCGGTGGAGCTATGATCAGTAAGCTTCCCAACACCACGTGGCCCAAGGGGGCCTTCATGGAGACCGTCAAGATCTAGCAACATGAGTGGTTCTATATCACTGAGCCGCGCCGCACTAAGTGGGCGGCAATTCCGGAATTCAGATCCGGACCCCCCATGAGGCTAGTCTCCTGGACCGCGAAGGGCCACGACTGGGGGTCTCAGACGGAGGTGCAGACGCTACAGATGTGAATCACCAACATGCTGGGCAAAAGCGTTTGTTTAACCAATGTGGTACAAATTATGCTCTTCCGCCGCATTCTCCCATGCCAGCGTCGGGCTTCCCCCATGTGGGAGTTCAATCTGGAGGCGTCGCAGACTCTGCAGCATTTCCTCGGCACCACGCATGAGGGAATTTGGAAGCTGGTCTTCAAGGCGCAGAAGAGCTGGCCCATGGAGACCGAAGACATCGGCCTCAATGCTAAGAATCTGGCTGAAGGAAATATGCCCTAGAGGCAATAATAAAGTTATTATTTATTTCCTTATTTAATAATAAATGTTTACTATTCATGCTAGAATTGTATTAACTGGAAACATAATACATGTGTGAATATATAGACAAACATAATGTCACTAGTATGCCTCTACTTGACTAGCTCGTTAATCAAAGATGGCTGAGTTTCCTAGCCATAGACATGAGTTGTCATTTGATTAACGGGATCACATCATTAGAGAATGATGTGATTGACTTGACCCATTCCGTTAGCTTAGCACTTGATCGTTTTAGTATACTGCTATTGCTTTCTTCATGACTTATACATGTTCCTATGACTATGAGACTATGCAACTCCCAATTACCGGAGGAACACTTTGTGTGATACCAAACATCACAAAGTAACTGGGTGATTATAAAGGTGCTCTACAGGTGTCTCCAATGGTACTTGTTGAGTTGGCATAGATCGAGATTAGGATTTGTCACTCCGATCGTCAGAGAGGTATCTCTGGGCCCTCTCGGTAATGCACATCACTATAAGCCTTGCAAGCAATGTGACTAATTAGTTAGTTGCGGGATGATGCATTACGGAACGAGTAAAGAGACTTGCCGGTAACGAGATTGAACTAGGTATTGAGATACCGACGATTGAATCTCGGGCAAGTAACATACCGATGACAAAGGGAACAACGTATGTTGTTATGCGTTCGACCGATAAAGATCTTCGTAGAATATGTAGGAGCCAATATGGGCATCCAGGTTCCGCTATTGGTTATTAACCAGAGAAGTGTCTCGGTCATGTCTACATAGTTCTCGAACCTGTAGGGTTTGCATGCTTAACGTTCATTGATGATATAGTATTATATGAGTTATGTATGTTGGTGACCTAATGTTGTTCGGAGTACTGGATGAGATCACGGACATGACGAGGAACTCCGGAATGGTCCAGAGATAAAGTTTGATATATGGGATAATAGTGTTTGATCTCCGGAAGAGTTCCGGAATTCACCGGAAGGGGTTCCAGATGTTTCCCGAAATGTTTGGGTACGAGAACACATTATTTGGGCCAAAGGGGAAAGCCCACAAGGCTGTTGGAAAGTGCAAAAGGAAGTTTTGCGGAGACCAGAGGCTAGACGCCAGGAACCCTGGCGTCTAGTGGGGTAGACACCGGGAACCCTGGCGTCTAGCCCTGGAGTCCGTGTAGGACTCTTGCCTATCTGGCAAAACCGACTTTGAGGAGGCTTTTACTCAAAGTTTCGACCCCAGGGCTCAACATGTAAATAGAGGGGCAGGGCTAGCACTAAAGACACATCAAGAAACACCAATCCGTGTGTCGGCAACCCCGTCCCCTCTAGTTTATCCTCCATCATAGTTTCTGTAGTGCTTAGGCGAAGCCCTGCGGAGATTGTTCTTCACCAACACCGTCACCACGCCATCGTGCTGCCGGAACTCATCTACTACTTCACCTGTCTAGCTGGATCAAGAAGGCGAGGACGTCATCGAGCTGGACGTGTGCTAAACGCGGAGGTGCCATACATTCGGTACATGATCGGGGTGGATCGTGAAGGTGTACGACTACATCAACCGCGTTGATAAATGCTTCCGCATAGCGATCTTCAAGGGTATGAAGATACACTCTCCCTCTCGTTGCTATGCATCACCATGATCTTACGTGTGCGTGGGAATTTTTTTGAAATCACCACGTTCCCCAACAGTGGCATCCGAGCCAGGTTTATGCGTACATGTTATATGCATGAGTAGAACACAAGTGAGTTGTGGACGATACAAGTCATACTGCTTACCAGCATGTCATACTTTGATTCGGCGGTATTGTTGGATGAAGCGGCCTGGACCGACATTACGCGTACGCTTACGCGAGACTGGTTCTACCGACGTGCTTCACACACAGGTGGCTGGCGGGTGTCAGTTTCTCCAACTTTAGTTGAATCGAGTGTGGCTACGCCCGGTCCTTGTTGAAGGTTAAAACCGCACCAACTTGATGAAATATGTTGTGCTTTTGATGCGTAGGTAAGAACGGTTCTTGCTCAGCCCGTAGCAGCCACGTAAAACTTGCAACAACAAAGTAGAGGACGTCTAACTTGTTTTTGCAGGGCATGTTCTGATGTGATATGGTCAAGACATGATGGTAAATTTTATTGTATGAGATGATCATGTTTTGTAACAGAGTTATCGGCAACTGGCAGGAGCCATATGGTTGTCGCTTTATTGTATGCAATGCAATCGCCCTGTGATTGCTTTAATTTATTACTAAGCGGTAGCGATAGTCGTAGAAGCAATAGTTGGTGAGACGACAATGATGCTACGATGGAGATCAAGGTCTCGCGCCGGTGACGATGGTGATCATGACGGTGCTTTGGAGATGGAGATCAAAGGCACAAGTTGATGATGGCCATATCATATCACTTATATTGATTGCATGTGATGTTTATCCTTTATGCATCTTATTCTGCTTTGATTGGCGGTAGCATTATAAGATGATCTCTCACTAAATTTCAAGGTATACGTGTTCTCCCTGAGTATGCACCATTGCGAAAGTTCTTCGTGCCGAGACACCACGTGATGAACGGGTGTGATAAGCTCTACGCTCAAATACAATGGATGTAAGACAGTTTTACACACATAGAATACTCAGGTTAAACTTGACGAGCCTAGCCTATGCGTGAATCATATAGTAGATATGATCAACATAGTGATGTTCACCATTGAAAACTACTCCATCTCACGTGATGATCGGACATGGTTTAGTTGATTTGGATCACATGATCACTTAGATGATTAGAGGGATGTCTATCTAAGTGGGAGTTCTTAAGTAATATGATTAATGGAACTTTAATTTATCATGAACTTAGTCCTGATAGTATTTTGCAAATAATGTTGTAGATAGCTCGCGTTGTTGCTTCCCTATGTTTTTATATGTGTTCCTAGAGAAAACTAAGTTGAAAGATGATAGTAGCAATGATGCAGACTAGGTCCGTGATCAGAGGTTTATCCTCATTGCTACATAGAAGAATTATGTCCTTGATGCACCGCTAGGTGACAGACCTATTGCAGAAGCAGATGCAAACGTTATGAATGTTTGGCTAGCTCAATATGATGACTACTTGATAGTTTAGTGCACCATGCTTAACAGCTTAGAATTGGGACTTCAAAGACGTTTTGAATGTCATGGACCATATGAGATGTTCCAGGAGTTGAAGTTAATATTTCAAGAAAATACCCGAGTTGAGAGATATGAAGTCTCCAACAAGTTATATGGCTAAAAGATGGAGGAGAATAGCTCAAGCAATGAGCATGTGCTCAGATTGTTTGGGTACTACAATCGCTTGAATCAAGTGGGAGTTAATCTTCCAGATAAGATAGTGATTGACAGACCTCTCTAGTCACAATCACCAAGTTACTAGAACTTCGTGATGAACTATAGTATGCAAGGGATGATGAAAGCGAATCTCGAGCTCTTCGTGATGCTGAAATCGACGAAGGTAGAAATCAAGAAAGAGCATCAAAGTGTTGATGATTGACAAGACCACTAGTTTCAAGAAAAGGGCAAATGGAAAGAAATGGAACTTCAAGTAGAATGGCAAGCAAGTTGTCACTCCCGTGAAGAAGCCCAAAGCTGGACCAAAGCCTGAAACTGAGTGCTTCTACTGCAAAGGAAATGGTCACTGGAAGCGGAAATTCCCTGCATAATTAGTGGATAAGAAGGATGGCAAAGTGAAGAAGGGTATATTTGATATACATGTTATTGATGTGTACCTCACTTGTGTTTATAGTATCCCCTGGGTATTTGATACTTGTTCGGTTGCTAAGATTAGTAATTCGAAACATGAGTTACAGAATAAACAGAGACTAGTTGAGGATGAACTGATGATGTATGTTGGAAGTGGTTCCAAGATTGATATGATCATCATCGACTCTCCCTATACTTTCGAGATTAGTGTTGAACCTAAATAAATGTTATTTGGTGTTTGTGTTGAGCATAAAATATGATTAGATCATGTTTTATTGCAATACGATTATTCATCCAAGGCAGAGAATAAATTGTTATTCTGTTTACATGAATAAAACCTTCTATGGTCATACACCCAATGTTGATGATTTATTGAATCTTGATCGTAGTGATACACATATTCATAATATTGATGCCAAAAGATGCAAAGTTAATAACGATAGTGCAACTTATTTGTGGCACTGCCGTTTGGGTCATATCGGTGTAAAGTGAAGAAACTCCATACTGATGGACTTTTGGAATCACTTGGTTATGAATTATTTGATGCTTGCGAACCGTGCCTTTCGGGAAAGATGACTAAAACTCCGTTCTCCAGAACAATGGAACGAGCTACTAACTTGTTGGAAATAATACATACCGATGTATGCAGTCCAATGAGTGTTGATGCTCGTGGCAAGTATCGTTATTTTCTGACCTTCACAGATGATTTGAGCAGATATGAGTATATCTACTTAATGAAGCGCAAGTCTGAAACATTTGAAAAGTTCAAAGAATTTCAGAGTGAAGTGGAGAATCATCTTAACAAGAAAATAAAAATATCTACGATCTGATTGTGGAGGAGAATATTTGAGTTACGAGTTTGGCCTTCATTTAAAAACAATGTGGAATAGTTTCACAGCTCATGCCACATGGAACATCACAGCGTAAATGGTGTGTCCGAACGTCGTAACCGCACATTATTGGATATGGTGCGATCTATGATGTATCTTACCGATTTACCACTATCGTTTTGGGGTTAAGCATTAGAGACAACTGCATTCACTTTAAATAGGGCACCATCAAAATCCGTTGAGACGATGCCTTATGAACTGTGGTTTGGCAAGAAACCAAAGTTGTTGTTACTAAAAGTTTGGGGCTGCGATGCTTATGTGAAAAAAATTCAACCTAACAAGCTCAAACCTAGATCCAAGAAGTGCGTCTTCATAGAATACCCAAAGGAAAATGTTGGGTACACTTCTATCACAGATCCGAAGGCAAGATATTCGTTGCTAAGATGGATCCTTTCTAGAGAAGGAGTGTCACATCCCTAGTTCTGGTATGACCTAGACTAGCTAGTCATGTGTGCATCATGTTTAAATTCCATTTAAATTTGAATTGGGGATTTGTGAAACCCTCAGAATCATCTTTGGAAATGACCCAGATAAAAATTGCTCCAAAAAGGTCCAAGAAAATGCTCATGTTGCTCTCTGAAAATATTGGACAGTGATAAAAATCAAACCAATATTTTTAGGAGCTCATAAGTATTTATTTTGGGCATTTGAAATTAATGCATAATTATTTGCATTGGATATATATATGTTATATATATATATATAATAAATGTCCAAAAATTATGCTAATTGTTGAGGAGCTCTGGAATAATACCACCAGTCCCTACAAAAAATGGCATAAGATAATAAATTGGTTTAGTATTCTTATTAAACTAAAACAAATGTCAGAAAATCAAAAAACAGAAACAAAACAGAAAATGAGAAACCTACCTGGCGCCTACCTATGCGGCCTGCTGCTGAAGCCGGCCCAGCCCATCTCCACCTCGCCCGTCGTCTTCCTCCCCTCGCCCCTAAGCAGCTGCGTGCCAATAGCAGCGCAATCCTGGCCACCTCATGCCTGCCTGTCCTCCCTCTTGTCGCTCTGGATGCCAAGCACGACGCCACGCGCCGCCTTGTACCCCTCTCACTCTCCCGTGCCCATTCCTCTCCTCTCCCTCGTTTTCTCTCTCACAGTCGAGTGGAGCCGTCGCTGCCGTTCACCGCCGCCACGGCTACCGCACCCCCCTCGCCTCTCTGCTGTGTCCCCGAGCTCCGCATCGTCGTCCGCTTCGCCCACGCCGAGCCAAGCGACTAGGGACGCGCTGCATGGCTGCCACCATCGTCGTCTTCACCTCTGGCCGCCTGAGATCGCTGTCGTCGTTCCGGCTGCACCCGTGCATCCCCGAGCTCGCGCACGACGCCTTCGAGACCGCTGTGAGCCCCGCCATCGAACCCCCTCTCCCCTGCTCTTCTGGCACCCTCTAGCCCCTCTGCCGCTCGAAGCCAAACTCCAGCTGCCGTCGCGAGCTCTGCTCCGGCGAGCTTCGGCCTCCCCGGCTCCTCCCCCCTGCCCTAGTGGATGCGCGCGAGCTCCAGCTCGTCGTTGATGGTCTCTGCCGCCCTTTTGGTCACTGGAGACGCGGTCCCGAGCCCTCCGCCGCATCCGGCCTCGCCGGCGCGTTTTGACCCGTTGTCCTCGCCGGCCTGACGTGCGGGCCCGGCCTGCCAGGTGACTAGCTTAAGGCTAATCACCACCTAACCTAACCCCCCTCTGACTCACTGACGTGTGGGCCCTAGGCCACTAACTAAACTAGGTTAGTGTTAGTTTAACGCTAACTAAACTAGCTTAGTTAGGTTAGTCACTGACAGACGGGACCCACAGGTCAGGGTTGACCTGGACCGTCTCCGTTGATTGCTGACGCAGGCATGACGCAATGCTGACACAATTAACCTTTTCTGGTTTAAATTTTAATCAGGAAATTCCAGAAAATGGTAAAAACTTCAAAAAATATAGAAATTCAACCGTAGCTCAGATTGAAATAATTTATATATGAAAAATTATCAGAAAAATTTAATCTTTCCATCTGTACTAGTTTCATGCATGACAAACCAACCTAAACCTGTTGTATAGGTGAAAACATATGAATGGCATTTATAAATGTTAAGTTTGGAGTTGCATTTGAACTCTTGGTTCAAATGAACTTCAACCAAATGAATGCCAGTTGCATTAGCTCAAACAGCATCACATCTACATGCCATGTTCATGCATCATATTGTTGCATATGCTTGTGTATTGATTGCCGACACCGTTCCTTCTTGATAGGTCCTGCTCCGGAGACCGTTCCAGAGTACCTGTCTGAGGAGCAGTGCCCCCTCTGTTGATCTACCAGGTAAGCAAACCCCCTTGTCCATTCCGATACAATCCTACTCTCTTGCTCCTACTCTCTGTTATTGCATTAGGACAACCACGATTCAATTGCTACTTTGTGTTGCGGTAATTGAACCCATTCCTCTGCATGACCTGTCATTGGCACAGTAATTAATTGAAACCCACTAGCATGTGTAGGAGTTGATTGAGCCATGTTGTGTTCCTACCATGCCATGCCTGCTATTGCTTAGAGTTGTGTCAGGTCTAATTCATTGGGAATGAATTGGAGTGTTACGATATGTGCTGGTGCTGAGAGTTAAGTGTGTGAATACGATTTGGTAAAGGTAGCGGTGAGAGGCCATGTAGGAGTACTTGGTGGGTTGTCTCACTGGAACCGTCCTTAAGCACTGAGTTCTGTGTATGTTGTCCAATGACCAACTACTACCACACATTGGGTTCCGGTAACTCGGCTCCTCTCGACTTATTAACCAACTTGATCTCTGTCCAGGAGTCGCAACTAGTTTCTGGTGTTTGTAGGTAGTGCTATTTTTCTACCAAGTGGCACCCGGCAGGGTGGGCTTGGAACAGAGTAGGAACACGTGGCCTGGTGTACCGAGTAGCACCCGGATGGTGGGCTCAAGAACCCTGCACACATCGTTTGGGGCCGTGAGCGACACCCCGGCCTGATCTCCTTGCGGATGGAACCTGAATAGGCGATAAACCTGGACTAGAGTCTTGTGTGGTTAGTTAGGTCGTGGCCGACACCCTCGCCAGGCTTCCGCTTGAAGGTTGCCGAGATACATGACGTGTACATGGCGGTAAGTGGCGAGAGGGTGTGTGAAGAAGTACACCCCTGCAGGGTTAACATGATCTATTCAAATAGCCGGGTCCGCAGTTATGGACTTCTTGTTTACTTACGTGGTACATAGACAACTTGAAGTGGATACTCTAAAAAATGCTCAAGACAAGTGTGAGTGCTATGGATGGCCTTCTCATGGGGAGACGGGGATGAATCCATAGTAGTGTATTGCATGGTGATTAGTAGACTCATGTGCGCCATATCACCTCAAATAAGTTCTCGTAGTCGTAGAACAGGATAGCCACTGAGTCAAAGCTGGCTTGCTGCAACTAAACCCCACATTACCTTCTTGATACAAGTGCATGTATGATAGGATCTGATGTAAGTCTTGTTGAGTACCTTTGTACTCATGTTGCTTTATTTATGTTTTTGCAGCGGAGACTTCAGTCTTACTAGTGTTCTCGTGGACTTCGACAAGTAGCTTGTACCTCAGCTACGATCTTGATAGGATGTTGTAGATAGTCAGGCTTTTTAGCCTTTTTCATTTGTAGATGTCTGTACTCAGACATGTAATGCTTCCGCTTGTTGCTTGTGTGCTCTGAATGTTGGGTCATGTGACCCCTGTTTGTAGTAAATGCCATGATGGCTCTTTGAGCCTTATCTATATGAGTTGTTGAGTTATGCTGTAATGCCATGTTGTACAACACATACTTGCATGTTATGCGTACGTGTAATGTGTATTGCTATGTGTGGGATCTGACTATCTAGTTGTTTATCCTTGGTAGCCTCTCTTACCGGGAAATGTCTCCTAGTGCTTCCACTGAGCCCTGGTAGCTTGCTACTACTCCAGAACACTTAGGCTGGCCGACATGTGCCCTTCTTCGTTCTTGTGTCTGTCCCCTTGGGGAGCTAATCCGTGAACAGCTAACCATCATACTGTCAAAATGGGATAGGTTCGATCTATGGTCATGGAAGGCCTCCTAAAAAGATCGACTAAATTCATCGAGTTGTTCCAAAGAATCAAAGCGCCCAGTTATTAAGAAAATCAATGTCACACGGTGTCTACCGGAGTCCTGTTAGCCTGCTATAGCCCGGTTTACCGGAGTCCTGCTAGCCCAGTTGCTACAGCCCGGATTCACTCGTTGATGACCGACACGTTCGATGCTGGGTCATGTATGCATGTCCCTGTAAGTTAGTGCCACTTTGGGTTCACGACTAGCCATGTCAGCCCGGGTTCTTGTCATATGGATGCTAGCGACACTATCATATACGTGTGCCAAAAGGCGCAAACGGTCCCGGGCATGGTAAGGCGACACCCGTGGGAATACCACGCGTGAGGCTGCAAAGTGATATGAGGTGTTACATGCTAGGTCTGTGTGGCATAGAATCGGGGTCCTGACAGCTTTGGTATCAGACCTGACTGCCTGTAGGATTACCAAGCCAAACTGGTCGAAGTTGAGTCTAGAAATTCTTTAGTTATGTAAGGGAATTGATTGTGGGAAGGAACGTAAGGCTCTTTTTACTCCTTATACCTCATGGCTTTCTGATCCGAGTCATCCTACCTTTCCTACGGGGTTAAGGAACTAGGATTTCTCTTCCGTCTATCAGGATCACGTGTTACTACTCCGTAGTCCCATAGGATTGGTTGATCAGAGTCATATCCCAGTTTCGAGTACTTCCGGTGTAGCCTCTTTAGCATTATCCCAGAACCTTGAGTGGTGATGTTGAGTTGTTATACTACCCCATTTTTGGCAGGATGTCTCATTCTGAGCATTTTACTACCGTTATGCTGCCGGAATTACCCTAGTAGTTCGAGAGATACTAATTTCTTTGTCCTACATTCTATAGTCTATAGTTGATGCTGATCCGTCCCTGGTTTCGTTTCTCAGGATGTCATCAGTTAATCGAAGTTCTGTTGCTCGTAGCCAAAACCACGGAGATGGTAGGGATGAGGATCCTCCCGACCAACCTCCGTTGGCAGAGTTCATGTTAGAGATGGAGAGGAACAAGCATGAGTCTAACCGCTTGTTGGCACATATCAAGGAGAACACCGCACATCAGTTCAAAGGGTCTGCAACCATTCATGACTTCATTTGCTTGCACCCACCTACCTTTCATCACTCCATCGAGCCACTCGATGCAGATGACTGGCTCCGTAGCATCACTCATAAGCTGCATTCCGCGAACATAGATGAAGATGACAAGGTCACCTATGCTACATACCACCTGGAAGGTCCTGCTAGTCTTTGGTGGCAGAACTATGAGGCTATGCTTCTAGCTGGCCAGATTCCTACCTGGAGAGATTTCACTGAGGCTTATAGCGAGCATCACATTCCTCAGGCCCTCATCGATCACAAAAGAGAAGAGTTCTGTAGTTTCATCCAGAGTAAAATGGATGTTGATGCTTACAGTAGAGAGTTTGAGAACCTTGCCCGCTATGCTTCAGAAGAGGTGTCCACGGACGCCAAGAAGCAGGCTAGGTTCCGGAAGGGTCTCAACCCCAAGTTGCGTTGTGATCTCCACCTGCATCATTGTGATACATTCCAAGCTCTTGTGAACAAGGCCATTAATGCAGAGACAGCTCAACTCACTTACGAGGAGTCTCGTAAGCACACCCATGATTTGGGATCTTCTCCCGGTTCTGGTTCTCAGAAGCACCGGATTTGGGTTCCAAACTCCGCTCTTCCTTTCGGATATGCACCGAGACCATCCTATGTGGTGCCTCCCCAGCTCAGTCGTATGCTCCACCCAGGCTTACTGGTAGACCGCTTGTCAGTGCGGGTCCACGTTCAACTTCAGGGACTTGCTTCACATGCGGGAAGCCAGGACACTATGCACGTGACTGCTCTCAGACTAGTTATGCTCCACCCTAGCCCGAGAAGACTGTTGGCTGTGTTAAGCCATCAAGCAAGACGATCAGTGCCAAGCCAGCTCGCACTAAACATGGACGTGTGCATCATGTCTCAGCTAAAAATGCTCATGATGATCCGGATGTCGTTCTTGGTACACTCCTTGTCAATTGCCATCCAACATCGGTTCTATTCGATAATGGAGCATCCCATTCTTTCATATCTGAAGGCTATGCTCGTTTGCACGACATGTCATTTTGTGATATGCCAACTCCGCTTGAAATCCAAACCCCAGGGTCGAGATGGCAGACCACCAGAATAAGCTATGGAAATGAAATCCTTGTTGACAGACTTGTATTCCTTGCATCACTTGTAGCCCTCAAGTCCTCAGATATTAACATCATCTTGGGTATGGACTGGATGACAGCTCATCACGCCAAGATTGATTGTTATACCAGGTCTGTTCAGCTTACACACCCATATGGCAAGATAGTCACTGTCTCCACTAGAGTTGCAAAGCGTCAGCTCTATTCTCTTAATGCCAGCCCTCTTCCAGACCTTGAAGATATCCTGGTAGTCCGTGACTTTCCGGATGTTTTTCCAGAGGAACTGCCAGGTGTTCCACCTGACAGAGATGTAGAGTTCGTCATAGATCTTATCCCAGGAACCGCTCCAATCTCTAGGAGACCTTACAAAATGGCACCTTTAGAACTAGCCGAGCTTAAGAAACAACTTGATGAGTCCTTGCAAAAGGGTTTCATCCGTCCAAGTTCTTCTCCTTGGGCTTGCTGTTGGGGAACATAGTAATTTCAAAAAAAAATCCTATGCACACGCAAGGATCATGGTGATGCATAGCAACGAGAGGGGAGAGTATAGTCTATGTACCCTCATAGACCAAAAGCGGAAGCGTTATGACAACGCGGTTGATGTAGTCGTACGTCTTCACAATCCGACCGATCCAAGTACCGAACTTACGACACCTTCGAGTTCAGCACACGTTCAGCTCGATGACGATCCCCGGACTCCGATCCAGCAGGGTGTCGGGGATGAGTTCCGTCAGCACGACGGCGTGGTGACGATGATGATGTTCTACCGATGCAGGGCTTCGCTTAAGCACCGCTACGATATGACCGAGGTGGAATATGGTGGAGGGGGGCACCGCACACGGCTAAGGAACGATCACGAAGATCAACTTGTGTGTCTAGAGGTGCCCCCTGCCCCCGTATATAAAGGAGCAAGGGGGGAGGCCGGCCGGACCTAGGG
>NC_041383.1:390634888-390641870 GCF_002162155.2 Triticum dicoccoides | reverse complement strand
CCTCCTAGTAGGAGTAGGACTCCCCTTTCCTAGTCCAACTAGGAAGAGAGGGGGGGGGGAGGAAAGAGAGGGAGAGGGAGAGGGAAAGAGGGGCCGCGCCCCCTCCCCTAGTCCAATTCGGACTCCTCATGGGAGGGGGCGCGCCACCTTCTGGGCTGCTGCCCTCTCTCTCCCCTCAGGCCCACTAAGGCCCAATACTTCCCCGGGGGGTTCCGGTAACCCCTCCGGCACTCCGGTTTTCTCCGAAATCACCCGGAACACTTCCGGTGTCTGAATATACTCGTCCAATATATCAATATTTATGTCTCGACCATTTCGAGACTCCTCGTCATGTCCGTGATCATATCCGGGACTCCGAACAACCTTCGGTACATCAAAACTCATAAACTCATAATAAAACTGTCATCGTAACGTTAAGCGTGTGGACCCTATGGGTTCGAGAACTATGTAGACATGACCTAGAACTGTTTCCGGTCAATAACCAATAGCGGAACCTGGATGCTCATATTGGCTCCTACATATTCTACGAAGATCTTTATCGGTCAAACCGCATAACAACATACGTTGCCCCCTTTGTCATCGGTATGTTACTTGCCCGAGATTCGATCGTCGGTATCCAATACCTAGTTCAACTCGTTACCGGCAAGTGTCTTTACTCGTTACGTAATGCATCATTCCATAAATAACTCATTAGTTACATTGCTTGCAAGGCTTATAGTGATGTGCATTACCGAGAGGGCCCAGAGATACCTCTCCGACAATCGGAGTGACAAAACCTAATCTCGAAATACGCCAACTCAACATGTACCTTTGGAGACACCTGTAGAGCTCCTTTATAATCACACAGTTACGTTGTGACGTTTGGTAGCACACAAAGTGTTCCTCCGGTAAACGGGAGTTGCATAATCTCATAGTTGTAGGAACTTTGTATAAGTCATGAAGAAAGCTATAGCAACATACTAAACAATCAAGTGCTATGCTAACGGAATGGGTCAAGTCAATCACATCATTCTTCTAATGATGTGATCTCGTTAATCAAATGACAACACATGTCTATGGTTAGGAAACATAACCATCTTTGATTAATGAGCTAGTCAAGTAGAGGCATACTAGTGACATTAAGTTTGTCTATGTATTCACACATGTATCATGTTTCCGGTTAATACAATTCTAGCATGAATAATAAACATTTATCATGATATGAGGAAATAAATAATAACTTTATTATTGCCTCTAGGGCATATTTCCTTCAGTCTCCCACTTGCACTAGAGTCAATAATCTAGATTACGCTGTAATGATTCTAACACCCATGGAGTCTTGGTGCTGATCATATTTTGCTCATGGAAGAGGCTTAGTCAACGGGTCTGCAACATTGAGATCCGTATGTATCTTGCAAATCTCTATGTCTCCCACCTGGACTTGGTCCCGGATGGAATTGAAGCGTCTCTTGATGTGCTTGGTCCTCTTGTGAAATCTGGATTCCTTTGCCAAGGCAATTGCACCAGTATTGTCATAGAAGATCTTCGTTGGTCCCAATGCACTAGGTATGACACCTAGATCGGAAATGAACTCCTTCATCCAGACTCCTTCATTTGCTGCTTCCGAAGCAGCTATGTACTCCGCTTCGCATGTCGATCCCGCCACGACGCTTTGTTTAGAACTGCACCAACTGACAGCTCCACCGTTCAATATAAACACGTATCCGGTTTGCGATTTAGAATCGTCCGGATCAGTGTCAAAGCTTGCATCGACATAACCATTTACGACTAGCTCTTTGTCACCTCCATAAATGAGAAACATATCCGTAGTCCTTTTCAGGTATTTCAGGATATTCTTGACCGCTGTCCAGTGATCCACTCCTGGATTACTTTGGTACCTCCCTGCTAAACTTATTGCTAAGCATACGTCAGGTCTGGTACACAACATTGCATACATGATAGAGCCTATGGCTAAAGCATAGGGAACATCTTTCATTTTCTCTCTATCTTCTGTTGTGCTCGGGCATTGAGTCTGACTCAATTTCACACCTTGTAATACTGGCAAGAACCCTTTCTTTGCCTAATCCATTTTGAACTTTTTCAAAACTTTATCAAGATATGTGCTTTGTGAAAGTCCAATTAAGCGTCTTGATCTATCTCTATAGATCTTGATGCCCAATATGTAAGCAGCTTCACCGAGGTCTTTCATTGAAAAACTTTTATTCAAGTATCCCTTTATGCATCCAGAAATTCTATATCATTTCCAATTAATAATATGTCATCTACACATAATATCAGAAATGCTACAGAGCTTCCACTCACTTTCTTGTAAATACAGGCTTCTCCAAAAGTCTGTATAAAACCATATGCTTTGATCACACTATCAAAGTGTTTATTCCAACTCCGAGATGCTTGCACTAGTCCATAAATGGATCGCTGAAGCTTGCACACTTTGTTAGCACCTTTTGGATCGATAAAACCTTCTGGTTGCATCATATAAAACTCTTCTTCCAGAAATCCATTCAGGAATGCAGTTTTTACATCCATTTTCCAAATTTCATAATCATAAAATGCGGCAATTGCTAACATGATTCGGACAGACTTAAGCATCGCTACGGGTGAGAAAGTCTCATCGTAGTCAACCCCTTAAACTTGTCGAAAACCTTTCGCAACAAGTCGAGCTTTGTAGACAGTTACATTACCATCAGCGTCAGTCTTCTTCTTGAAGATTCATTTATTCTCAATGGCTTGCCGATCATCGGGCAAGTCAACCAAAGTCCATACTTTGTTCTCATACATGGATCCTATCTCAGATTTCATGGCTTCAAGCCATTTTGCGGAATCTGGGCTCATCATCGCTTCCTCATAGTTCGTAGGTTCGCCATGGTCAAGTAACATGACTTCCAGAATAGGATTACCGTACCACTCTGGTGCGGATCTTACTCTGGTAGACCTACGAGGTTCAGTAGAAACTTGATTTTAAGTTTCATGATTAATATCATTAGCTTCCTCACTAATTGGTGTAGTTGTCACAGGAACCGGTTCTTGTGATCATACTTTCCAATAAGGGAGCAGGTACCGTTACCTCATCAAGGTCTACTTTCCTCCCACTCACTTCTTTCGAGAGAAACTCCTTCTCTAGAAAGGATCCGAATTTAGCAATGAAAATCTTGCCCTCAGATCTGTGATAGAAGGTGTACCCAATAGTCTCTTTTGGGTATCCTATGAAGACACATTTCTCCAATTTGGGTTCGAGCTTATCTGGTTGAAGTTTCTTCACATAAGCATCGCAGCCCCAAACTTTAAGAAACGACAACTTTGGTTTCTTGCCAAACCACAGTTCATAAGGCGTCGTCTCAACGGATTTTGATGGTGCCCTATTTAACGTGAATGCGGCCGTCTCTAAAGCATAACCCCAAAATGATAGCGGTAAATCAGTAAGAGACATCATCGATCGCACCATATCTAATAAAGTACGATTATGACGTTTGGACACACCATTTCGTTGTGGTGTTTCGGGTGGCGTGAGTTGTGAAACTATTCCGCATTGCTTCAAATGTAAACCAAACTCGTAACTCAAATATTCTCCTCCACGATCAGATTGTAGAAATTTTATTTTCTTGTTATGTTGATTTTCCACTTCACTCTGAAATTCTTTGAACTTTTCAAATGTTTCAAACTTGTGTTTCATTAAGTAGATATACCCATATCTTCTCAAATCATCTGTGAAGGTGAGAAAATAACGATATCTGCCGCGAGCCTCAATATTCATTGGACCACATACATCAGTATGTATGATTTCCAATAAATCAGTTGCTCGCTCCATAGTTCCGGAGAACGGCGTTTTAGTCATCTTGCCCATGAGGCACGGTTCGCAAGTACCAAGTGATTCATAATCAAGTGATTCCAAAAGTCCATCAGGATGGAGTTTCTTCATGCGCTTTACACCGATATGACCTAAACGACAGTGCCACAAATAAGTTGCACTATCATTATCAACTCTGCATCTTTTGGCTTCAACATTATGAATATGTGTATCACTACTATCGAGAAAAAATAGATCACTCTTCAAGGGTGCATCACCATAAAAGATATTACTCATATAAATAGAACAACCATTATTCTCTGATTTAAATGAATAACCGTCTCGCATCAAACAAGATCCAAATATAATGTTCATGCTCAAAGCTAGCACCAAATAACAATTATTTAGGTCTAAAACTAATCCCGATGGTAGATGTAGAGGTAGCGTGCCGACCGCGATCACATCGACTTTGGAACCATTTCCCACGTGCATCGTCACCTCGTCCTTAGCCAACCTTTGCTTAATCTGTAGTCCCTGTTTCGAGTTGCAAATATTAGCAACAGAACCGGTATCAAATACCCAGGTACTACTGCGAGCATTAGTAAGGTACACATCAATAACATGTATATCACATATACCTTTGTTCACTTTGCCATCCTTCTTATCCGCCAAATACTTGGGGCAGTTCCGCTTCCAGTGTCCAGTCTGCTTGCAGTAGAAGCACTCAGTCTCAGGCTTAGGTCCAGACTTGGGTTTCTTCTCTTGAGCAGCAACTTGTTTGCTGTTCTTCTTGAAGTTCCCCTTCTTCTTCCCTTTGCCCTTTTCTTGAAACTGGTGGTCTTGTTAACCATCAACACTTGATGCTCCTTCTTGATTTCTACCTCCGCAGCTTTTAGCATTGCGAAGAGCTCGGGAATAGTCTTGTCCATCCCTTGCATATTATAGTTCATCATGAAGCTCTTGTAGCTTGGTGGCAGTGATTGAAGAATTCTGTCAATGACACTATCATCAGGAAGATTAACTCCCAGTTGAATCAAGTGATTATTATACCCAGACATTTTGAGTATGTGTTCACTGACAGAACTATTCTCCTCCATCTTACAGCTATAAAACTTATTGGAGAATTCATATCTCTCAATCCGGGCATTTGCTTGAAATATTAACTTCAACTCCTGGAACATCTCATATGCTCCATGACGTTCAAAACATCGTTGAAGACCCGGTTCCAAGCCGTAAAGCATGGCACACTGAACTATCGAGTAGTCATCAGCTTTGCTCTGCCAGACGTTCTTAACATCATTAGTTGCATCAGCAGCAGGTCTGGCACCCAGCAATGCTTCCAGGATGTAATTCTTCTGTGCAGCAATGAGGATAATCCTCAGGTTACAGACCCAGTCCGTGTAATTGCTACCATCATCTTTCAACTTAGCTTTCTCAAGGAACACATTAAAATTCAACGGAACAACAGCACGAGCCATCTGTCTACAACAAACATAGACAAGCAAAATACTATCAGGTACTAAGTTCATGATAAATTTAAGTTCAATTAATCATATTACTTAAGAACTCCCACTTAGACAGACATCTCTCTAGGCATCTAAGTGATCACGTGATCCAAATCAACTAAACCATGTCCGATCATCACTTGAGATGGAGTAGTTTCAATGGTGAACATCACTATGTTGATCATATCTACTATATGATTCACGTTCAACCTTTCGGTCTCCGTGTTCCGAGACCATATCTGTATATGCTAGGCTCGTCAAGTTTAACCTGAGTATTCCGTGTGTGCAACTGTTTTGCACCCGTTGTATTTGAACATAGAGCCTATCACACCCGATCATCACGTGGTGTCTCAGCATGAAGAACTTTCGCAACGGTGCATACTCAGGGAGAACACTTCTTGATAATTAGTGAGAGATCATCTTAAAATGCTACCGTCAATCAAAGCAAGATAAGATGCATAAAGGATAAACATCACATGCAATCAATATGAGTGATATGATATGGCCATCATCATCTTGTGCTTGTGATCTCCATCTCCGAAGCACCGTCGTGATCACCATCGTCACTTGCGCGACACCTTGATCTCCATCGTAGCATCATTGTCGTTACGCCATCTATTGCTTCTACGACTATCGCTACCGCTTAGTGATAAAGTAAAGCAATTACAAGGCGTTTGCATTTCATACAATAAAGTGACAACCATGTGGCTCCTGCTAGTTGCCGATAACTTCGGTTACAAAACATGATCATCTCATACAATAAAATATAGCATCACGTCTTGACCATATCACATCACAACATGCCCTGCAAAAACAAGTTAGACATCCTCTACTTTGTTGTTGCAAATTTTACGTGGTTGCTACGGGCTGAGCAAGAACTGTTCTTACCTACGCATGAAAACCACAACGATAGTTCGTCAAGTTAGTGATGTTTTAACCTTTGCAAGGACCGGGCGTGGCCACACTAGGTTCAACGAAAATGTGAGAGACAGACACCCGCTAGTCATTTTTAAGCACGAGTGCTCGTAACGGTGAAACCAGTCTCGCGTAAGCGTACGTGTAATGTCGGTCCGGGCCGCTTCATCTCACAATACCGCTGAACCAAAGTATGACATGCTGGTAAGCAGTATGACTTGTATCGCCCACAACTCACTTGTGTTCTACTCGTGCATATGACATCTACGCATAAAACCAGGCTCGGATGCCACTGTTGGGGAACGTAGTAATTTCAAAAAAATTCCTACGCACATGCAAGGATCATGGTGATGCATAGAAACGAGAGGGGAGAGTATAGTCTACGTACCCTCGTAGACCGAAAGTGGAAGCGTTATGACAACGCGGTTGATGTAGTCGTGTTCACGATCCGACAGATCCAAGTACCGAACGTACGGCACCTCCGAGTTCAGCACACGTTCAGCTCGATGACGATCCCCGGACTCCGATCCAGCAGGGTATCGGGGATGAGTTCCGTCCGCACGACGGCGTGGTGACGATGATGATGTTCTATTGATGCAGGGCTTCGCCTAAGCACCGCTACGATATGACCGAGGTGGAATATGGTGGAGGGGGGGCACCGCACACGGCTAAGGAACGATCACGAAGATCAACTTGTGTGTCTAGAGGTGCCCCCTCCCCCCGTATACAAAGGAGCAAGGGGGGAGGCCGGCCGGCCCTAGGGCGCGCCAAGGAGGGG
>NC_041383.1:390612565-390634418 GCF_002162155.2 Triticum dicoccoides | reverse complement strand
GGGGGGGGGGGAAGGAAAGAGAGGGAGAGGGAGAGGGAAAGAGGGGCCGCGCCCCCCTCCCCTAGTCCAATTCGGACTCCTCATGGGAGGGGGCGCGCCAGCTCCTGGGCTGCTGCCCTCTCTCTCCCCTTAGGCCCACTAAGGCCCAATACTTCCCCGGGGGGTTCCGGCAACCCCTCCGACACTTCGGTTTTCTCCGAAATCACCCGGAACACTTCCGGTGTCCGAATATAGTCGTCCAATATATCAATCTTTATGTCTCGACCATTTCGAGACTCCTCGTCATGTCCGTGATCATATCCAGGACTCCGAACAACCTTCGGTACATCAAAACTTGTAAACTCATAATAAAACTATCATCGTAACGTTAAGCGTGCGGACCCTACGGGTTCGAGAACTATGTAGACATGACCTAGAACTGTTTCTGGTCAATAAACAATAGCGGAACCTAGATGCTCATATTGGCTCCTACATATTCTACGAAGATCTTTATCGGTCAAACCGCATAACAACATATGTTGCCCCCTTTGTCATTGGTATGTTACTTGCCCGAGATTCGATCATCGGTATCCAATACCTAGTTCAATCTCGTTACTGGCAAGTCTCTTTACTCGTTACGTAATGCATCATTCCGTAACTAACTCATTAGTTACATTGCTTGCAAGGCTTATAGTGATGTGCATTACCGAGAGGGCCCAGAGATACCTCTCCAACAACCGGAGTGACAAAAAATCTTGAAATACGCCAACTCAACATGTACCTTTGGAGACACCTGTAGAGATCCTTTATAATCACCCAGTTATGTAGTGACGTTTGGTAGCACACAAAGTGTTGCTCCGGTAAACGGGAGTTGCATAATCTCATAGTTGTAGGAACTTTGTATAAGTCATGAAGAAAGCAATAGCAACATACTAAACGATCAAGTGCTATGCTAAAGGAATGGGTCAAGTCAATGACATCATTCTTCTAATGATGTGATCCCGTTAATCAAATGACAACACATGTCTATGGTTAGGAAACATAACCATCTTTGATTAATGAGCTAGTCAAGTAGAGGCATACTAGTGACATTAAGTTTGTCTATGTATTCACACATGTATCATGTTTCCGGTTAATACAATTCTAGCATGAATAATAAACATTTATCATGATATGAGGAAATAAATAATAACTTTATTATTGCCTCTAGGGCATATTTCCTTCACTTGCCCCATCCTCTTTGTCAAGAAGAAGCATGGTACGGACCGGATGGTTGTAGATTATCGCCCCGTTAATTTGGTTATGATAAAGAACAAATATCCGCTCCCCAGGATCAATGACCTGTATGATCAGCTCGCTGGATCCTCAGTCTTCTCCAAGATGGATTTGAGGTTAGGCTACCACCAAATCAAGATCAGGAACAGGGACATCCCCAAGACAGCCTTTGTCACTTGTTATGGCCAGTACGAGTACACCGTCATGTCCTTTGGTCTAACCAACACTCCAGCTACATTCTCTCGTTTGATGAACTCGATCTTCATGAAGTACTTAGATAAATTCGTCGTGGTTTACCTTGATGATATTCTTATTTACTCGAAGAACGAGGAAGAGCATGCCGAACATCTTAGACTTGTGTTAGAAAAACTCAGAGAGCACCGCCTTTATGCCAAGTTCTCCAAGTGTGAATTTTGGTTGCGAGAAGTGACCTACCTAGGCCACGTAATCTCTGGTAAGGGCATTGTTGTCAATCCCAAGAGAGTTAAGGCCGTTCTCGATTGGACTCCACCTGAAACAGTTAAACAAGTTAGGAGTTTCCTTGGTCTAGCCAGCTATTGTCGCTGCTTTGATGAAAACTTCTCTTAAGTGGCCAAACCCCTCACGAAACTTCTCAAGAAAGATAAAAAGTTTGAGTGGTCCCCACAGTGTGAGTACAGTTTCCAGGAACTAGAAAGACGCCTGACTTCTGCTCCCATACTTGTGCCACCGGATTTCATTAAAGACTTTGTTATCTACTGCGATGCCTCACGACAGGGACTAGGTTGCATTCTTATGCAGGATTGTCATGTGATTGCCTATGCATCTCGACAGTTGCATCCACATGAGGAGAATTATACCATACATGATCTAGAGCTTGCAGCCGTAGTCTATGCCCTCAAGACCTGGCGATATTACCTTCTTGGTAAACGTTGCGAGATCTACACTGATCACCAGAGTCTCAAGTATATCTTCACACAACCAGATCTGAACCTTAGGCAAAGACGTTGGTTGGAAGTGACCTCAGATTATGATCTAGGGATTACTTACACTCCAGGCAAGGCCAATGTCATGGCTGATAAGTCGTAAGTCCTATTGCAACAATCTGATGTTGCAGCGGGGCCAACCACTTCTCCATGAGGAATTCTGTAAGCTCAACCTTCACATCGCTCCTCACGGATTCCTTTCTACCTTGGTGGCGAAGCCTACTATTGTGGATCGTATCATAGAAGTCCAGAAGCATGATACGGGAATCTCTCGAATCAAGAAAAATATCTCCAAGGGAGTAGCTGGTTGTTTCTCTATGGATGAACGAGGTGTTGTTTACTTTGGGAACCGCTTGGTGGTTCCCAAGAGTCAGCAGATGCAGCAATTGATTCTTAAAGAGGCGCATGAATCCCCTCTCACAATTCATCCCGGTAGTACTAAGATGTATCAGGACCCGCGCTAGAGGTTCTGGTGGGCTAGGATGAAGAGAGAAATTGCCGACTTCGTTGCTAATTGTGACGTTTGTCTTCGCGTTAAGGCAGAGCATCAGAGACCTGCTGGCACCCTTCATCCTTTAGCTATTCCTGAGTGGAAATGGGATAAAGCTGGTATGGACTTCATCACCGGCTTTCCCAGGACCAAGAGAGGGAATAATGCTATATTCATAGTCATTGATCGTCTCTCCAAAGTGGCGCACTTCCTACCTGTTCGAGAGAGTATCACTGCTAGCCAGCTTGCTGACTTATATATTTCTCAAATAGTGTCACTTCATGGTGTCCCACTAGAGATCAATTCAGACCGTGGCAGTCTTTTCACTTCTCATTTCTGGGAGAGTTTCCAGATTGCCATGGGAACCCATCTTTCTTTCAGTACCGCTTTCCACCCTCAATTGAGTGGTCAGGTGGAACGGGTCAATCAAATTCTCGAAGACATGCTTAGAGCTTGTGTTATCTCATTCGGTATGGATTGGGAGAAATGTCTTCTTTTTGCCGAGTTTGCTTATAACAATAGCTACCAATCCAGTCTTAAGAAAGCTCCTTTTGAGATTCTCTATGGACGAAGAGGTCGAACACCTTTGAACTGGTCAGAAACCGGTGAAAGACAATTCTTTGGACCAGACATGATCCAGGAGGCAGAAGAGAAAGTTCGCATCATTCGTGAGAATTTGAAAATAGCCCAGTCTCGTCAAAAGAGCCAGTATGATCATCATCATAAGGATATGACTTATGAAATTGGCGACAAGGCTTACCTTCGGGTTACTCCTTTGAAGGGTACCCATCGTTTCGGTATCAAGGGCAAGTTGGCTCCTCGTTACACTGTTCCTTTTCGCATTCTCGCTAAACGAGGAGAGGTTTCCTACCAGTTGGAACTACCCCCACATCTTTCCAGAGTGCATGATGTCCTCCACATCTCTCAACTCAGGCGTTGCTTCTCGGATCCTATCCGCGGAGTGGACCACGAAACGCTTGATCTCCAAGATAACCTCACATATCGAGAGTACCCTGTTCGCATTCTTGATCAAGCAGAGCGTGTCACTCGATGTCATAACATCAAGTTTCTCAAGGTTCAGTGGTCTCATCATTCCGAGAGAGAAGCTACTTGGGAGCGAGAAGATCGTCTTCGACTGGAGTACCCCACTTTCTTTCCGTCGACCCCTGAATCTCGGGACGAGATTTTTTCAAGTGGGGGCGAGTTGTCACATCCCTAGTTCTGGTATGACCTAGACTAGCTAGTCATGTGTGCATCATGTTTAAATTCCATTTAAATTTGAATTGGGGATTTGTGAAACCCTCGGAATCATCTTTGGAAATGACCTAGATAAAAATTGCTCCAAAAAGGTCCAAGAAAATGCTCATGTTGCTCGCTGAAAATATTGGACAGTGATAAAAATCAAACCAATATTTTTAGGAGCTCATAAGCATTTATTTTGGGCATTTGGAATTAATGCATAATTATTTGCATTGGATATATATATGTTATATATATATAATATGTCCTAAAATTATGCTAATTGTTGAGGAGCTCTGGAATAATACCACCAGTGCCTACAAAAATTGGCATAAGATAATAAATTGGTTTAGTATTTTTATTAAACCAAAACAAATGTAAGAAAATAAAAAAACAGAAACAAAACAGAAAGGGAGAAACCTACCTGCCGCCTACCTATGCGGCCTGCTGCTGAAGCCGGCCCAGCCCATCTCCACCTCGCCCGTCGTCTTCCTCCCCTCGCCCCGAAGCAGCTGCGTGCCAGCAGCAGCGCGCGACCCCGGCCACCTCCTGCCTACCTGTCCTCCCTCCCGTCGCTCGGGATGCCCCGCGCGATACCACACGCCGCCCCGTACCCCTCTCACTCTCCCGTGCCCAATCATCTCCTCTCCCTCGTTTTCTCTCTCACAGCCGAGCGGAGCCGTCGCCGCCGTTCACCACCGCCACGGCTACCACACCCCCCCTTGCCTCTCCGTCGCATCCTCGAGCTCCGCCTCGTCATCCGCTTCGCCAACGCCGAGCCAAGCGACCAGGGACGCGCTACATCGCCGCCACCATCATCGTCTTCACCCCCGGCCGCCTGAGATCGTCGCCGTCATTCCGGCTGCACCAGTGCATCCCCGAGCTCGCGCACGACGCCTTTGAGACCTCTGTGAGCCCCGCCGTCGAACCCCCCTCTCCCTTGCTCTTCTGGCGCCCTCTAGCCCCTCTGCCGCTCGAAGCCGAACTCCGGCCGCCGCCGCGAGCTCTTCTCTGGCGAGCTCCGGCCTCCCCGGCTCCTCCCCCCTGCCCCAGTGGATGCGCGCGAGCTCCAGCTCCTCGCTGATGGTCTCCGCCACCCTTTTGGTCGCCGGAGACGCGGTCCCGAGCCCTGCGCCGCATTCGGCCTCGCCGGCGGCTAAACGCCGGTGGGTTTTGACCCGTTGACCTCGCCGGCCTGACATGCGGGCCCGGCCTGCCAGGTGATTAGCTTAAGGCTAATCACCACCTAACCTAACCCCCCTCTGACTCACTGACGTGTGGGCCCCAGGCCACTAACTAAACTAGGTTAGTGTTAGTTTAACGCTAACTAAACTAGCTTAGTTAGGTTATTCACTGACAGACGGGACCCACAGGTCAGGGTTGACGTGGACCGTCGCCGTTGACTGCTGATGCAGGCATGTCGCAATACTGACACAATTAACCTTTTCTGGTTTAAATTTTAATCAGGAAATTCCAGAAAATGCTAAAAACTTCAAAAAATCATAGAAATTTAACCGTAGCTCAGATTGAAATAATTTATATATGAAAAATTATCAGAAAAATCCAAGATTTCCAGCTGTACTAGTTTCATGCATGAAAAACCAACCTAAACCTGTTGTATAGGTGAAAACATATGAATGGCATTTATAAATGTTAAGTTTGGAGTTGCATTTGAACTCTTGGTTCAAATGAACTTCAACCAAATGAATGCCAGTTGCATTAGCTCAGACAACATCACATCTACATGCCATGTTCATGCATCATATTGTTGCATATGCTTGTGTATTGATTGCCGACACCATTCCTTCTTGATAGGTCCTACTTCGGAGACCGTTCCAGAGTACCTATCTGAGGAGCAGTGCCCCCTCTATTGATCTACCAGGCAAGCAAACCCCTTGTCCATTCCGATACAATCCTACTCTCTCGTTCCTACTCTCTGTTATTGCATTAGGACAACCACGATTCAATTGCTACTTTCTGTTGCGGTAATTGAACCCATTCCTCTGCATGACCTGTCATTGGCACAGTAATTAGTTGAAACCCACTAGCATGTGTAGGAGTTGATTGAGCCATGTTGTGTTCCTACCATGCCATGCCTGCTATTGCTTAGAGTTGTGTCAGGTCTAATTCATTGGGAATGAATTGGAGTGTTACGATATGTTCTGGTGTTGAGAGTTAAGTGTGTGAATACGATTTGGTAAAGGTAGCGGTGAGAGGCCATGTAGGAGTACATGGTGGGTTGTCTCACTGGAACTGTCCTTAAGCACTGAGTTCTGTGTATGTTGTCCAATGACCAGCTACTACCACACATTGGGTTCCGGTAACTCGGCCCCTCTAGACTTATTAACCAACTTGATCTCTGTCCAGGAGTCGCAACTAGTTTCTGGTGTTTGTAGGTAGTGCTATTTTTCTACCAAGTGGCACCCGGCAGGGTGGGCTTGGGACAGACTAGGCACACGTGGCCTGGTGTACCAAGTAGCACCCGGATGGTGGGCTCGAGAACCCTGCACACATCGTTTGGGGCCGTGAGCGACACCCCGTCCAGATCTCCTTGCAGATGGAACCCGAATAGGCGATAAACCTGGACTAGAGTCTTGTGTGGTTAGTCAGGTCGTGGCCAACACCCTCGCCAGGCTTCCGCTTGAAGGTTGTCGAGATACATGACGTGTACATGGTGGTAAGTGGCGAGAGCGTGTGTGAATAAGTACACCCCTGCAGGGTTAACATGATCTATTCGAATAGCCGGGTCCGCGATTATGGATTTCTTGGATGCTTACGTGGTACATAGACAACTTGAAGTGGATACTCTAAAATGCTCAAGACAAGTGTGATTGCTATGGATGGCCTTCTCGTGGGGAGACGGGGATGAATCCATAGTAGTGTATTGCGTGGTGATTAATGGACTCGTGTGCTCCATATCACCTCAAAGAAGTTCTCGTAGTCGTAGAACAGGATAGCCACCGAGTCAAAGCTGGCTTGCTGCAACTTAACCCCACATTACCTTCTTGATACAAGTGCATGTATGATAGGATCTGATGTAAGTCTTGTTGAGTACCTTTGTACTCATGTTGCTTTATTTATGTTTTTGCAGCGGAGACTTCGGTCTTACTAGTGTTCTCGTGGACTTCGACAAGTAGCTTGTACCTCAGCTACGATCTTGATAGGATGTTCTAGATAGTCAGGCTTTTTAGCCTTTTTCATTTGTAGATGTCTGTACTCAGACATGTAATGCTTCCGCTTGTTGCTTGTGTGCTCTGAATGTTGGGTCATGTGACCCCTGTTTGTAATAAATGCTATGATGGCTCTTTGAGCCTTATCTATATGAGTTGTTGAGTTATGCTGTGATGCCATGTTGTACAGCACATACTTGCATGTTATGCATACGTGTAATGTGTATTGCGATGTGTGGGATCTGACTATCTAGTTGTTTATCCTTGGTAGCCTCTCTTACCGGGAAATGTCTCCTAGTGCTTCCACTGAGCCCTGGTAGCTTGCTACTGCTCCGGAACACTTAGGTTGGCCGGCATGTGTCCTTCTTCATTCCTGTGTCTGTCCCCTTGGGGAAATGTCACGCAGTGTCTACCAGAGTCCTATTAGCCTGGTACAGCCCGGTTTACCGGATTCCTGCTAGCCCAGTTGCTACAGCCCGGATTAACTCGTCGATGATCGACACGTTCGATGTTGGGTCATGTATGCCTGTCCCTGTAAGTTAGTGCCACTTCGGGTTCACGACTAGCCATGTCGGCTTGGGTTCTTGTCATATGGATGCTAGTGACACTATCATATACGTGTACCAAAAGGCGCAAACGGTCCCGGGCATGGTAAGGCGACACCCGTGGGAATACCGTGCGTGAGGCCGCAAAGTGATATGAGGTGTTACATGCTAGGTCGGTGTGGCATAGAATCGGGGTCCTGACAAGGAGTTTCTCTCGGAAGGAGTGAGTGGGAGGAAAGTAGAGCCTGATAAGGTAATTGTACCTTCTCCCGAATTGGAAAGTAGTTCATCACAGAAATTAGTTCCAGTGATTCCTACACCAATTAGTGAGGAAGCTAATGATGATGATCATAAAACTTCAGATCAAGTTAGTACAGAACCTCGTATGTCTTCCAGAGTACGGTCCGCACCAGAGTGGTATGGTAATCATGTTCTGGAAGTCATGTTACTAGACCATGATGAACCTACAAAATATGAAGAAGCGATGATGAGCCCAGATTCCGCGAAATGGCTTGAAGGCCATGAAATCTGAGATGGGATCCATGTATGAGAACAAAGTGTGGACTTTGGTGGACTTGCCCGATGATCGACAAGCCATAGAAATAATGGATCTTCAAAGAGGAAGACGGACACTGATAGTAGTGTTACTATCTACAAAGCTAGACTTGTCGAAAAAAAGGTTTTTGACAAAGTTCAAGGTGTTGACTACGATGAGATTTTCTCACTCGTATCAATGCTTAAATCTGTCCGAATCATGTTAGCAATTGCCACATTTTATGAAATCTGGCAAATGGATGTCAAAACTGCATTCCTTAATGGATTTATTAAAGAAGAGTTGTATATGATGCAACTAGAAGGTTTCGTCAATCCTAAAGGTGCTAACAAAGTGTGCAAGCTCCAGCGATCCATTTATGGACTGGTGCAAGCCTCTTGGAGTTGGAATAAAAGTTTTTGATAGGGTGATCAAAGCATATGGTTTTATACAGTCTTTTGGAGAAGCCTGTATTTACAAGAAAGTGAGTGGGAGCTCTGTAGCATTTCTAATACTATATGTAGAAGACATATTGTTGATTGAAAATGATATATAAATTCTGGATAACATAAAAGGATACTTGAATAAGAGTTTTTCAAAGAAAGACCTCGGTGAAGCTGTTTACACATTGAGCATCAAGATCTATAGAGATAGATCAAGACGCTTGATAAGATTTTTTCAATGAGTACATACCTTGATAAGGTTTTGAAGTAGTTCAAAATGGAACAGTCAAACAAGGAGTTCTTGCCTGTGTCGCAAGGTGTGAAGTTGAGTAAGACTCAAAACCCGACCATGGCAGAAAATGGAAAGGAATGAAATGTCATTCCCTATGCCTTAGTCATAGGTTCTATAAAGTATGCTATGCTGTGTACCAGACCTATTGTATACCTTGCTCTGAGTTTGCCAAGGGAGTACAATTTTTGATCTAGAAGTAGATCACTGGACAACGGTAAAGAATATCCTTAGTGAGGACTAAGGAAATATTTCTCGATTATGGAGGTAATAAAAGAGCTTGTCGTAAAGAGTACCTTTGGTGCAAGCTTTTACACCAATCTAGATGACTCTAAGTCTCAATCTGGATACATATTGAAAATGGGAGCAATTAGCTAGAGTAGCTCCGTGCAGAGCATTGTAGACATATAATATTTGCAAAAAACATATGGCTCTGAATGTGACAGACCCTTTGACTAAACTTCTCTCACGAGCAAAACATGATCATACCTTAGTACTCTTTGGGTGTTAATCACATAGCGATGTGAACTAGATTATTGACTCTAGTAAACCCTTTGGGTGTTGATCACATGACGATGAACTATAGGTATTAATCACATACATATGTGAATATTGGTGTTAAATCACATGGTGATGTGAACTAGATTATTGACTATAGTGCAAGTGGGAGACTGAAGGAAATATGCCCTAGAGGCAATAATAAAGTTATTATTTATTTCCTTATTTCATGATAAATGTTTATTATTCATGCTAGAATTGTATTAACTGGAAACATAATACATGTGTGAATATATAGAAAAACATAATGTCACTAGTATGCCTCTACTTGACTAGCTCGTTAATCAAAGATGGCTGAGTTTCCTAGCCATAGACATGAGTTGTCATTTGATTAACGCGATCACATCATTAGAGAATGATGTGATTGACTTGACCCATTCCGTTAGCTTAGCACTTGATCGTTTTAGTATTACTGCTATTGCTTTCTTCATGACTTATACATGTTCCTATGACTATGAGACTATGCAACTCCCGATTACCGGAGGAACACTTTGTGTGCTACCAAACGTCACAACGTAACTGGGTGATTATAAAGGTGCTCTACAGGTGTCTCCACTGGTACTTGTTGAGTTGGCATAGATCAAGATTAGGATTTGTCACTTTGATCGTCGGAGAGGTATCTCTAGGCCCTCTCGGTAATGCACATCACTATAAGCCTTGCAAGCAATGTGACTAATTAGTTAGTTGCGGGATGATGCCTTACAGAACGAGTAAAGAGACTTGCCGGTAACGAGATTGAACTAGGTATTGAGATACCGACAATCGAATCTCGGGCAAGTAACATACCGATGACAAAGGGAACAACGTACGTTGTTATGCGGTTCGACCGATAAAGATCTTCATAGAATATGTAGGAGCCAATATGGGCATCCAGGTTCCGCTATTGGTTATTGACCAGAGAAGTGTCTCGGTCATATCTACATAGTTCTCGAACCCGTAGGGTCCGCACGCTTAACATTCATGGACGATATAGTATAATAGAGTTATGTATGTTGGTGACCGAATGTTGTTCGGAATCCCGGATGAGATCACGGACATGACGAGGAACTCCGGAATGGTCCGAAGATAAAGTTTGATATATGGGATAATAGTGTTTGATCTCCGGAAGGGTTCCGAAATTCACCGGAAGGGGTTCCGGATGTTTCCCGAAATGTTTGGGTACGAGAACACATTATTTGGGCCAAAGGGGAAAGCCCATGAGGCTTTTGGAAAGTGCAAAAGGAAGTTTTGTAGAGACCAGAGGCTAGACGCCAGGAACCCTGGCGTCTAGGGGGTAGACGCCGGGAACCCTGGCATCTAGCCCTGGAGTCCGTGTAGGACTCTTGCCTTTCAGGCAAAACCGACTTTGAGGAGGCTTTTACTCCAAGTTTCGACCCCAGGGCTCAACATATAAATAGAGGGGCAGGGCTAGCACCAAAGACACAGCAAGAAACACCAATCCGTGTGCTGGCAACCCCGTCCCCTCTAGTTTATCCTCTGTCATAGTTTCCGTAGTGCTTAGGCGAAGCCCTGCGGAGATTGTTCTTCACCAACACCGTCACCACGCCGTTATGCTGCCGAAACTCATCTACTACTTCGCCCGTCTTGCTGGATCAAGAAGGCGAGGACATCATTGAGCTGAACATGTGCTGAACGCGGAGGTGCCGTACGTTCGGTACTTGATCGGGGCGGATCATGAAGGTGTACGACTACATCAACCGCGTTGATGAATGCTTCCGCTTAGCGATCTTCAAGGGTATGAAGATACACTCCCCCTCTCGTTGCTATGCATCACCATGATCTTGCGTGTGCATTGAATTTTTTTTGAAATTACCGCGTTCCCCAACACCGGCCACTCCGGTAAGTATTTGACTTTCCGAAGACATATCTTGTTTATATATTCGATCGACACAAAGCTCATCAGCTCGTCTTTTTTACAAGGCTGGATCAAGAAATCAGAGCGGAGTAAGAGTCCGGCTCTGTTGCCCAAAGACCCAGTCACTCCTCCGCTAGAGGAGATGCTGGTCCCGGCGCCTTATCAGGCACCTTAGAAGAAGGGCAAGGGGCCCAAGGACGGGCCCTGCTACATCTTGAGCTTGCATTGGTTTTCCTTGAAGAGGAAATGGTGATGCAGCAATAGTAGCGTAAGTATTTCCCTCAGTTTTTGAGAACCAAGGTATCAATCCAGTAGGAGGCTGCTCAGAAGTCCCACGCACCTACACAAACAAACAAGAACTCACAACCAACGCAATAAATGGGTTGTCAATCCCTTCACAACCACTTGCGAAAGTGAGATCTGATGGAGATAATATGATAAGATGAATATATTTTTGGTATTTTTTATGATATAGATTGGAAAAGTAAAGATGCAAATAAAAGTAGATTGAAAGCTTATATGATAAGAGATAGACCCAGGGGCCATAGGTTTCACTAGTGGCTTCTCTCAAGATAGCATAAGTATTACGGTGGGTGAACAAATTACTGTCGAGCAATTGATAGAAAAGCGAATAATTATGAGATTATCTAGGCATGATCATGTATATAGGCATCACGTCCATGACAAGTAGACCGAAACGATTCTGCATCTACTACTATTGCTCCACACATTGACCACTATCCAGCATGCATCTAGAGTATTAAGTTCATAAATAACGGAGTAACGCATTAAGAAAGATGACATGATGTAGAGGGATAAACTCATGCAATATGATATAAACCCCATCTTTTTATCCTCGATGGCAACAATACAATACGTGACTTGCTGCCCCTGCTGTCACTGTGAAAGGACACCGCAAGATTGAACCCAAAGCTAAGCACTTCTCACATTGCAAGAAAGATCAATCTAGTAGGCCAAACCAAACTGATAATTGGAAGAGACTTGCAAAGATAACTTAATCACACATAAAAGAATTCAGAGGATATTCCAATATTTCTCATAGATAAACTTGATCATAAACCCACAATTCATCGGATCTCGACAAACACACCGCAAAAAGAGTTACATCGAATAGATCTCCAAGAAGATCAAGGAGAACTTTGTATTGAGATTCAAAGAGAGAGAAGAAGCCATCTAGCTAATAACTATGGACCCGAAGGTCTGTGGTAAACTACTCACAACTCATCGGAAGGGCTATGGTGTTGATGTAGAAGCCCTCCGTGATCGATTCCCCCTCCGGCGGAGCGCCGGTGAAGGCTCCAAGATGGGATCTCGCGGATACAGAACGTTACGGCGGTGGAAATAGTTTTTCGTGGTCGCTTCTGATGTTTTCGGGGTACATGGGTATATATAGGAGGAAGAAGTAGGTCGGTGGACGCTCGAGGGGCCCACGAGGGTGGGGGGCACGCCCACCTGTAGGGGGCACGCTGGGTACCCTCATGGCCGCCTCCCTTGTTTCTTCACTTCCACTCCAAGTCCTCTGGATCACGTTTGTTCCAAAAAGATCGCTCCCGAAGGTTTCATTCCGTTTGGACTCCGTTTGATATTCCTTTTCTTGGAAACACTGAAATAGGCAAAAAAAAACAGTAATTCGGGCTGGGCCTCCAGTTAGTAGGTTAGTCCCAAAAATGATATAAAAGTGTAAAGTAAAGCCCATAAACATCCAGAACGGGTAATATAATAGCATGGAACAATCAAAAATTATAGATATGTTGGAGACGTATCAAGCATCCTTAAGCTTAATTCCTGCTCGTCCTCGAGTAGGTAAATGATAAACAGATTTTTTGATGTGGAATGCTACCTAGCATATTTCTCAATGTAATTTTCTTTATTGTGGCATGAATGTTCAGATCCAAATGATTCAGAATAAAAGTTCATATTGATATAAGAAATAGTAATACTTCAAGCATACTAATCAAAGTAATCATGTCTTCTCAAAATAACATGGCTAAATAAAGTTATCCCTACAAAATCATATAGTCTGGCTGTTGCTCTATCTTCATCACACAAAATATTTAATCATGCACAACCCCGATGACAAGCCAAGCAATTGTTTCATACTTTAGTAATCTCAAACCTTTTTCAAATTTCATGCAATACATGAGCGTGAGCCATGGACATAGCACTATATGTGGAATAGAATGGTGGTTGTGGAGAAGACAAAAAAAGGAGAAGATAGTCTCACATCAACTAGGCGTATCAACGGGCTATGGAGATGCCCATTAATAGATATCAATGTGAGTGGATAGGGATTGCCATGCAACGGATGCACTAGAGCTGTAAATGTATGAAAGCTCAACAAAAGAAACTAAGTGGGTGTGCATCCAACTCGCTTGCTCACGAAGACCTAGGGCAATTTTGAGTAAGCCCATCATTGGAATATACAAGCCAAGTTCTATAATGAAAAATTTCCACTAGTATATGAAAGTGACAACATAGGAGACTCTCTAACATGAAGATCATGGTGCTACTTTGAAGCACAAGTGTGGTAAAAATGATAGTAGCATTGTCCCTTCTCTGTTTTTCTCTCATATTTTTTTATTTGGCCTCTTTTTTTTGGTGGGCTCTTTGGGCTCTTTTTTCAAGTCCGAACTCTCATCCCGAATTGTGGGGAATCATAGTCTCCATCATCCTTTCCTCACTGGGACAATACTCTAATAATGAAGATCATCACACTCTAATTTACTTACAACTCAAGATTACAATTCGATACTTAGAACAAGATATGACTCTAATATGAATGCCTCTGGCGGTGTACCGGGATATGCAATGAATCAAGAGTGACATGTATGAAAATTATGAAGGTGGCCTTGCCACAAATACGATGTCAACTACATGATCATGCAAAGAGCAATATAACAATGATGATGCGTGTCATATAAACGGAATGGTGGAAAGTTGCATGGCAATATATCTCAGAATGGCTATGGAAATGCCATAATAGGTAGGTATAGTGGCTGTTTTGAGGAAGGCATATGGTGGGTGTATGGTACCGGTGAAAGTTGCGCGGCACAAGAGAGGCTAGCAATGGTGGAAGGGTGAGAGTGCGTATAATCCATGGACTCAACATTAATCATGAAGAACTCATATACTTGTTGCAAAAATCTACAAGCCATTGAAAACAAAGTACTACGCGCATGCTCCTAGGGGGATAGATTGGTAGGAAAATACCATCGCCCGTCCCCGACCGCCACTCATAAGGAAGACAATCAATAAATAAAATTGTGCTCCAACTTCATCACAAAGCGGTTCACCATATGTGCATGCTACGGGAATCACAAACTTCAACACAAGTATTCTTTAAATTCATAATCACCCAACTAGCATGACTCTAATATCACCATCCTAATATCTCAAAACAATTATCAAGCATCAAATTGACATAGCATCCAATTCACTTTCTATGATAGTTTTTATTATACCCAACTTGGATGCCCATCATTCTAGGAGGAATTTTATAACCATAGCAAATACCATGCTGTTCTAAGAGACTCTCAAAATAATATAAGTGAAGCATGAGAGATCAACAATTTCTTCAAAATTAAGCCACCACCGTGCTCTAAAAGATATAAGTGAAGCACTAGAGCAAAAACTATCTAGCTCAAAAGATATAAGTGAAGCACATAGCGTACTCTAATAAATTCCAATCAAGTGGGCTTCTCCCAAAAGGTGTGTTCAGCAAGGATGATTGTGGTAAAATAAATAGCAAAGACTAATATCATAAAATATGCTCCAAGCAAAACACATATCATGTGGCAAATAAAAATATAGCTCCAGGTAAAGTTACCGATAGACGAAGACGAAAGAGGGGATGCCTTCCGGGGCATCCCCAAGCTTAGGCTTTTGGTTATCCTTGAATATCTTGGGGTGCCATGGGAATCCCAAAGCTTAGGCTCTTGCCACTCCTTATTCCATAGTCCATCAAATTTTTACCCAAAACTTGAAAACTTCACAACACAAAACTCAACAGGAAATCTCATAAGCTCCGTTAGTGCAAGAAAAAAAAACCACCACATAAGGTACTTTAATGAACTCATTCTTTATTTATATTGGTGTTAAACCTACTGTACTCCAAGTTCTCTATGGTTCATACCCCTACATACTAGCCATAGATGCATCAAAATAAGCAAACAACACACGAAAAGCAGAGTCTGTCAAAAACAGAACAGTCTATAGAAATCTGTAACTCTAGAATACTTCTGGAAATTTTCGTGCGTGCAAAGTTTCTGTTTTTCAGCAGAATCAAATTAACTATCACCGTAGGTTATCCTATAGGTTCTACTTGGCATAAACACTAATTAAAACATGAGAACACATCTAAACATAAGGTAGATGAAATATTTATTACTAAACAGAAGCAAAAAACAATAAAATAAAATAAAATTGGGTTGCCTCCCAACTAGAGCTATTGTTTAACGCCCCAAGCTAGGCATAAAAGTGAGGATAGATCTAAGTAGTGCCATCTTTGGCACTCAATTCATAAGTAGCTCGCATGATAGATTCATAAGGTAATTTGACTTTATTTCTTGGAAAGTGCTCCATGCCTTTCCTTAATGGAAATTGGAATCTAGTATTCCCTTCCTTCATATCAATAATCGCACCAATCGTTCTAAGGAAAGGTCTACCAACAATAATAGGACATGAAAGATTGCAATCTATATCAAGAACTATAAAATCTACGGGCACCAAATTCCTATTTACAACAACGAGAGCATCATTGATCCTTCCCATTGGCTTTTTAATGGTGGAATTCGCAAGGTGCAAATTTAAAGAGCAATCATCAAGATCATGGAAACCTAGAATATCACATAAAGTTTTCGGAATCGTGGAAACACTAGCACCCAAATCACATAAAGCATAACACTCATGATCTTTAATTTTAAACTTTATAGTACGTTCCCACTCATCATTAAGTTTTTTAGGTATAGAAACTTCCAAATTAAGTTTTTCATCATAAGATTGCATCAAGGCATCAACAATATGTTTGGTAAAAGCTTTATTTTGACTATAAGCATGCGGAGAATTCAACACGGATTGCAACAAGGAAATACAATCTACTAAAGAACAATTATCATAATTAAATTCCTTGAAATCCAAGATAGTGGGTTCAATGCTATTTAAAGTCTTGACCTCTCCAATCCCACTTTTACCAAATTTAGCATCAAGATCTAAAAACACCGAATCACTGGGACACATTTTAACTAAAGTTGACTCATCTCCAGTCCCATCATTATTAATATTCATATTGCAAATCAAAGATTTAATAGGGGACACGTCAATAACTTTTAGATCTTCATCATTATTTTTATGGGAACTAGAAGAACACGCTTTTACAAAGCAATCTTTCTTAGCACGCAATCTAGCGGTTCTTTATTTGCACTCATCAATGGAAATTCTCATAGCTTTGAGAGACTCATTGATATCATGCTTAGGAGGAGTAGATCTAAGTTTCAAAGAATCAACATCAAGCAAAAGTCTATCAACGTTCCTAGCCAAATCATCAACTTTAAGCATTTTTTCTTCAAGCAAGGTATTAAAATTCTTTTGAGAGATCATAAATTCTTTAACGCTATTCTCAAAATCATAGGGCATCTTATTAAAATTACCATAAGAATTATTATAGGAATTTCCATAATTATTAGAGGAATTACTAGGGAACGGTCTAGAATTAAAGTTTCCTCTATAAGCATTGTTACCAAAATTATTCCTACCAACAAAATTCACATCCATAGATTCATTATTATTCTCAATCAAAGTATACAAAGGCATATCATTGGGATCAATAGAAGCACTCTTAGTAGCAAACAATTTCATAGGTTCATCCATCTTTCCACTCAAAACATTAATTTCTTCTATAGCATGCACCTTTTTACTAGTAGATCTTTCGGTGTGCCATTGAGGATAATTAGCCATAATATTACCAAGGAGTTTAGTAGCTTCTCCTAAGGTGATTTCCATAAACGTGCCTCCCGCGGCCGAATCTAAAATATTTCTAGAAGCAAAATTCAATCCGGCATAAAAAAATTGTATGATTGTCCATAAATTCAAACCATGAGTAGGGCAATTGCGAATCATCAATTTCATTCTTTCCCAAGATTGGGCAACATGCTCATGATCAAGTTGTTTAAATTCATAATATCGTTCCTAAGAGAGATGATCTTAGCGGGAGGAAAATACTTAGAGATAAAAGCATCTTCGCACTTATTCCACGAATCAATACTATTCTTAGGCAAAGACGAAAACCAAACTTTAGCACGATCTCTAAGTGAAAATGGAAATAACTTCAATTTAACAATATCATTATCCATATCTTTCTTCTTTTGCATCTCACACAAATCAACAAAGTTTTTTAGATGGGTAGCGACATCTTCACTAGGAAGACCGGAGAATTGATCTTTCATAACAAGATTCAGCAAAGCAGCATTGATTTCACAAGACTCAACATCATTAAGAGGAGCAATCGGAGTACTAAGGAAATTATTATTATTGGTATTGGAAAAGTCACACAATTTGGTATTATCTTGCGCCATTGCGACAATTAATCCAACACACAAGCAAACAAAAAGGCAAGCGAAAGATAGAGGAGATTGGGAAAGAGAGGGCGAATCAAACGGCAAGGGTGAAGTGGGGGCACTACAAAAAAAATACACTTCCGTGATGATACGTGTTTGTCACAGTAGGTCGCTTTTTTTGTCATGCATGTACATCCATGACGATTTTATGACAGAATCAAGATAGTCATACCTGTGCTGTCGTAGAAGTGTTCCATGACATTACCAAAATTATCATCATGGAAGTGTCCACTTCCATGATGATAAATCGCGCGTCACAGAAGTTCTTTCATCAAGGGTGACCGACACGTGGCATCCACCATAACGGAACACTGTTAAGCTATCGGGTCGGGTTTTGGATCCGATAACCCGTTAACAACCCCGACCAATGGGGATTTTCCACGTGTAAAATCATCATTGGCTGGAGGAAACACGTGTCGGCTCATCGTTGGGACAGATGTCATCCACTCATTGGACAGAAGGCGCCTATGATACGTCGACACGTGGCATGGCCCAACAGTGGCCCATTCCTGTGAAAAGGCCGGCCCGTTTGACTTGGTCAAAAGGTGGCGGGCCGGCCCATGGAAAGCATGTTAATGGCCTCTTTGCATATAGCCCATTTACAGCCCGCTAACACAAGGCCTATTACGCCCTATCCGAATTAGGCCCAGTAGCGTCATCTGGGCCATCCAATATGATTCCAGCCCGTTTTCACTTCTGGCCCATGTATGGCCCATGACGTCTTTTCGGCCCATATGAGGCCCTTTGTAAATCTTGGCCCATTAACGACCCGTGGTGAAACTGGCCCGTAATGAATAGTGTATCACTTTACACCCATTAACGACCCGTGGTGAAACTGGCCCGTAATGAACAGTGTATCACTTTGTACCCATTAACGGCCCATTATTCCATTGGGCCGTTTCCAGCCCATGTTATCTTTCGGTGTTCTCAGAGCCCATTAATTCTTTGGCTCATTTCCAGCATTCGTTTACTTACGGCCCATTACTATCATTTTCTGCTTGTGGGCCAAATTCAGCCCGTGGTTACAGTCGACCCGTTTGTGGTCCATTAATTCGTTGGGCCGTTTTCATAGCGTCATCAAATATGGCCTATTAACGAAGGCCCGTATGGTCGGCCCATGAACGGACGATTCCAACTCTAGCCCGTTTACAGCCATAATGTGGTCTGTTATTGGCCCATGTTTGGCCAATCGATCATACGGCCCGTATAAGGCCCATTGATGATACGGCCCGTAGAAGGCCCATTGTTTCTACGGCCCATAGAAGGCGCATTGTTTCTACGGCCCGTAGAAGGCCCACTATTTCTACGGCCCGTAGAAGGCCCACTGTTTCTATGGCCCGTAGAAGGCCCACTGTTTCTACGGCCCGTAGGAGGCCCAGTGTCACTACAGTAAATATTAGCCCATGGTTATTGTGGCCTAGTTTTAAAAAATAGGTTATTGCATCCACTAGCAAACCACGGAAAAAGAACTGCACTGACTACAAGCAAACAAATAAACAAGACAACAAGGAAATAAATAAGCAAGCAACTTATGCTAGGCTATCACGGCTATTACACATATTACATCCACTGGGCATCAAAGTTCGCCACCAGTGCAAATATAGGGAACAAAGCAGCATATAAACGCCGCAGCAAAACAAGTCCAGAACTGAAACCACTTCAAAAGAGCTCAAGAAACAATATCCTGTGTACCCATAATGCTGGCAAGATGCTTAGCAAGCTTATTAACTTTCTCTTATTTGGCGCTTAAATCCTCTAGCGCTTGCTGTTGCACAAGAAAGTACGCATCTGAATTCTGCAGGGACTTCCTCAGTCCTTCGGCTTCTTGCCGCAGCACAGCTGACTAATGCCTTTCAGCTTGTAGCTGAGACTGAAGAAGCCGAAGTGATTCAGGCAGCGAGTTCGAAGAGTTTGTGCCAGTGGTACTGGCCAGTAACTCGAACACTACATCAACGCAGGACTATGGGGTTTTCTCACTGTCTACAAGTTCGTTTTTATCACCTTTCTTGGAGACAAACAGGGTTGTCTCACTATCTTGAACCTTATCTGCATAACTTTCTCTACCATTGCATAGTGGGGTGCTCTTCTCCAAGATTCTATTTGCATACTACAAGAGAAACAAGCAGACACATCACATGTTTAGCTTGTAGTATACGAAACTCATTTTGATAAACCGGTTCAGTAGTAAGGTGGACAGGATTACAACATGAAACAAACATATATCTATGTACTATGGTCACCGTATTGTCCATATCATTCTAGTTTATGTTGCCTAATCAAGATAGAGACATAGTTCAACTCATATATTTTTAAGACACAGCAGCATAGACAGAATATAAGTGTGAGAAACTACCCAGCATTGGCAGCACTTGTAATGTGCATCACATGAGAACATAACTGTTTATACAACTTAAACTGAAATGAACATAGAGCAAGAAGTTAGAACAACAATCAAGTTAAAGAAATAGGTTTAAAACATACCTGTTGCGCCATTGGAGTTTTAATTGGATCCTTCAAATTCGAAAGTAGTTGGTATGAGTAAATGCAGTGATGCAACAGCAAAGGAGTATGGACCATAGCTACGGAATCTGACCTGAGAACAGTTGCTCTTCTGCTTTCAACGTGGAGTTTGGATTAGCTGTGGTGGTCTTCGTGCTTTGGGCACTGCAGTAGCTTTACAAACTGCTCATGTGGGGGTACTCTATGGTGGACATGGTGCTTTGTCAACTAGAAGTGGGTTACTATCCGCTGGAGTTGCGGTTAGATGGGTTGTAGCTGGTTCTCTGACCAAGGTGTAAGTGTGCAATCTGGAAGAGTCTCGATTATGTGTGGTGGGGCTAGTTTGTGGGCCAGTACAACCATGGTTCTATCTTCATCAACGGGTAGCACTGTCTTTTGTGAAGAACGGGTTTTTGCTCCCTTAGATACTGCCATCACCCCTCCAATTCAAATGGCTGATACACAAGAAAAAAATTGAACGTACAGACATTGTATGATAGACATATGTGGTAATTCACATATATGTTGTCTAACCAAACAGGACAGCATGACACAATTTCACATATATGATGCCTAACTAAAAAGGATAGCATGACACAGTTCAGATATATGATGGATAACTTAACAGGATATAATGGCATAATTCAACATATGATGAGTACCTAAACAGGATGACATGACAAAACTATATGATGTCTTTCTAAAATAGGTTGGGATGAAATAATTCACATACATGTTGTCTAAGTATACAGGATGTCATGATATAATTGTACTAATTGATTCATATACTAAGCAGCTGGCACTCGCATGTATGATCTCTAAACTAAGCAGATGGAATTCAATATTGTGCATATGATGTCTAAACTAAGCAATGCAAGACACCATATGCATCATATGAGAAATATAAACATTGCAACTTAGAGCATACACCTCAGGTGGGATATAGGACTGGTCATCTGTCTCTGAATCCTCTTCTGAGGAGCTCCCTGTAACCATCGAGATATATGCTTCAACAGGTACCATTGCCTGCTCTGAAGACCTTGTTTTCACTCTAGATTTTTCCATAACCGGCTCAAATGGTTGATGCACATGAAGAGTATTCAATATACACAGATTGTCGACAAATGGAATATGTAATAAAAAAGATAGCATGAGATAATTCACATATATGATGCCTGGCTCCATGGCGGTGCATAATTCACATATATGATAACTGGCTGAAAAACATGGCATTGCATAATTCACATATCTGATAGAGAAAGCAAAAAGGAGGCATTCACACAAAGCATGTCTAATCTAAGCAGATGGCATGGCAATGCAAGACACCATATGCATGATATGAGCAATATACCCCAGCCAAGTTAGAGCATGCACCTCGGGGG
>NC_041383.1:390553305-390612294 GCF_002162155.2 Triticum dicoccoides | reverse complement strand
TATGTCTCTGAATCCTCCTCTGAGGAGCTATCTGTAACCAGCAAGAAATCTGCATCGACAGCTAGCACTGACTGCTCAGAAGACCTGGTTTTCACTCCAGATTTTCCCATGACCGACTCAAATGGCTGATGCACAGGAAGAGTAGATGAATGTATAAACATTGTTGACAAATGGAATACATTATGGAAAAAAAATATGGCACGATACAATTCACATATATGATGACTGGCTAAATAGGATGGCATTGCATGATTCACGTATATGATGCCTGGCTAAAGAAGATGGGATTGCATAATTCCCATATACTCCCTCCGTTCCTAAATATTTGTCTTTTTAGAGATTTCAAATGGACTACCACATACGGATGTATATAGACATATTTTAGAGTGTAGATTCACTCATTTTGTTCCGTATGTAGTCACTTGTTGAAATCTCTAAAAAGACAAATATTTAGGAATGGTGGGAGTATGATATAGAAACCAAACATGTGGCATTCACACAAAGCAAATCTAAACTAAGCTGATGACATATAAGATGTATAATGTAAGCAATGCAAGGCGCCATATGCATGATATGACCAACATCAGCATGCCAGGTTAGAGCAAACACCTCAGGTCGTAAAAAGGCGTGGTCGGCTCCTTCTGAATCCCCATCTGAACAGTTATCTTCCTCTGGAATACAATCTGGAAATGCAGGAGGGGGGGGCACTTCGCCCACCATGGAGCGGCGTCTGCATGACATTATATTCCCACGCAACGGTCTTCTCTTTTTCTCTACATGTTCAGTATGATTGTGTACAATATCTGACATGCATAATAAAAAAATAGTTAGATTTTGTAAGGCCTAAGGGGTGCATGCAAAAATCAAGACTGATGGTAGCAAACGAGTGGATGGATCCAAAACTAATGATAGCGGGTAGATTATAGCTTCAGTTTAAAAAGATAGACAATGGATCATCTATTGTTTGTTGCCCACCCAACATGAACTACATAGAAGACCCCAGATGAACCAGATAGTAGACAAATACTATTCATTGCTGGCTCGATATGAGACCCATGGGCATTTCAAAACTCAAGTTTGAACGATAAAGTAGCAGGTAATAATAACCGATATATAACGTAAGCAAACACGAAAGACTGCGACCTCTCTTCTGGAACTGTGTAGTCCTCAGGTTCATCTACTCAGTCGATGATGGTAATGCAGTTGGCGTGGCTGTCGGCAATGGGGAAGATGATCTGAGGCGGCAAAAGAAAGTCTGCAGGGGGGATCTCTGCTGCAGTGAACGCTTCTGTTGATGGTGCACCTCAGGTGGGGTGGATGACGGCACAACAAGAGCAGGACATAACACATAGAGTTTTCTTTGACGCCTATCTGAAAATGAAGTAAATCTATAAGGGCTCCTTAGAATTGGAGGATTCTATAAACGCAGGGACAGGAAAAACACAGGAATAGGATAGGAATGCACGTGCAAAACAGAGCATTTGGAAACATAGGATTTCAGTCAACCTGGGTGTTTTGTTCACATGAATTGGAAGAACACAAGAATGGAGAAACATGGTCAAATTAAAGTCAAACCACATGAAAATGAAAAAATAAGAATCTTATTATGCCAGTAATGCAATTAGTTCTGTTCTTAATGCATATTAATTTGAAAAGGACGTCCAAGTGAATAAAATTACTATGTTTTTTCTTCAAAAGACACACCAAAGGAAAAAATCCTCCAGTTTTGCTTTGCTCCACTCCTTCTAACAGATTCACACGAATAGTAGTTCCATAGCAAAGGATCCTTGAGGGATCGACATGAATGCAGAGTAACAAAGTGATGCGACGAGTGTACAACCTCTTTGGCATAGCCTTGTGGACCTCAGCATCATTGGGTTGGACGTGGAGGATGGTGATGATGCAGATGTGACTGTCGAAGGCGGGGAAGAAGATCCGAGGCCTCTAGAAACGACGCTGAGGGTACTGCTCCACTCTGATGGACGGTTCCATCGTTGGAGCAGCTCCGGTAAGGTGTACGGCGACGAGGCTGAAGCAGGACAAGATAAACAATGTTAATCTGAAGTGGGACCCTAATATCATCTGCAATAGATGATGTAAAATACATCACCAAAAAGTGCTAGATGTAAAACGCATCAGCCGTGCCACGGCCGCTCCGATAGATGCTATAAGTACTGTTCACTCTGAACTTAACTGAAGAAAATGAACTTTACAGTCAAAACTAAATTTTACTGTCGAAACTGATTGAACTAGTAGCAGAGCATTGCAATAGATGTTTAGGGCGTTCGAGCACTAGTAGCAGAGAAGCAGTGATCTAAATCAGCAGACGCTCGAGCAGGGAACGCTCTAGCAGAGAGCAAGTCATGCAGTAGCACCACGACCGAGTGCTAAAGCAGCAACTCCTGTAGCTGCCGGAGGTCGTGCAGCAGCAGCGCAAGTGAGAGAAAGAGCAAGAGCAGAGCAGCAGCACGAACGAAAGCAAGAGCAGTGCAACAGCGTGACCGACAGCAAGAACAGAGCCGCAGCGCGAGCGAGAGCTGGAGCAGCTGCAACTAGTGCCATTGTGGAAGTCGCCGCCGAGGAAGCAACGACATGGGGGAGAGACGCCGTGGATGATGTGGCCAACAACGGCGCCGTTGATGGAGACCCGCCATGTCTTCTCGGTATCGAGCACCGGCAGCCCCGTGAGATCGAATAAAAGATAGAATGCAGCGGTGAGTGCAGAACCTCCTTGGTGGCGCCGAGTTGGCCTCGGCTTCATCGGAGGAATTGGTGAGGGTGTTGCGGTTCCGGTGGGGCATGTCAAGACCGCGCTGTTGGGATTGAGGTGGCGCGATAGACGAGGCGAACATTGGGGCAACTCCTTGGAGGTGGAGGACGGGGCGGCTGATCCGGTGGGACGACGAGATCGACAATGGATCCTCATCCGGTGCGGTGGATGAGGGACGACGAGCTGTTGCGGTGGACGACGTAGTCGGGGAAGAGTCTCCGGCTGGGCGGCGGTCGGGAGGCCAACGGAGGAGCGTGGGGTTTCGCGGGTTTTGGCGGCCTCGGTGTACGAAAGGTGGGGGCGAAGGGGGAGTGGGGAGCCAAGCTTAGGGACGTGCTTGTCCAAAATGTAGGGTAAGTTACCAGCGTACCCTCATCGATTTTGACACCGCACCCTGGAGCTTCATTTCCGGCTGAGGGGTAGAAGGGGGATTTTGCGTGTCTGGGCTGTGGGACCGATTTCGGATGAGGAGGAAGTTCTCGCGCGTGTCGAAATTTCAGGGTAACAAGGCGCGACGCGGGTTGAAAAGGCGGGAGTTTCTAAGCAGGTGAGACAAAAGATACTCGAGCTTGAAAATTTTGGGATAACAAGGTGCGGATTCCTTGTTCGGCAGAACAAACTTAAAGTGTAAAAAAACAATTCATACAAGACACAAGAGAGTCATGTCCCCTTTTACTATATTGCTATAGATGCCATTGAAAAAACTATGAGAAAAATGTAAAAAAAAATTGGGAGAACAAGATTACCCTGCACAGTACGAAATCGATTCGCACTTCCCTCAACAACAACAAAAAACAAATCAATTCCCACCAAAAGAAAGAGTAATGTCCCTTTTTATATGATTACAAATGCCAGGATTTTGAATTTCAATTTTTGAATTCACGTTATGTTGAATTCGAATATATCATTAGGTGACCTTGCGGTTTATAATTGATGTAGTCGTACATTTTGATCTTCCATCATATATGAACATATTACTCCACCATGTGAACATATATATTGTCGTCTACCATATGGACTAAATTTGAATCAATTTTCCTTATTTGAATACGATTGTTGTCAGGTTATACAATAATTTAAATATTATCTTGATAACAAAAACATGCATATAGCAGCAATCATATTTCACTATGAACTACATCTACCATACGCTCTCCAATTCAAATATTTGTATCCATTTTATGTTGAATTCAAATCATAGTACATTATTGGTCTAGGTAGCGAGATGTTCGGGATAATCTAAACCCTGTTTTCATATGTATAATTTTTGGCTGAATTGGGACAAGTTTTGGTATAAGCTTCTTGCAAAACCGGAGATTCTCTCAACATGCCTCGTGGTTCCGAGAGGGAACGTGTCACCTTTGTGTGTGAAACGATATACGCTGCCCCCCTGATTTTCTTTACAGAGGCAACATAGAACTATATGAGTGCCCTGTTAAATTTTGGAATTATTTCGGGTTTGTTTGGCCTTTTTATACATTACTTGAGTTTCTGGACTTTTAATGTGCATAATCTAAATATGAACTGCATGCACATGCTCCGGTGCACCAAAGTTGGTTGAAAAATCACATGTGTGTCCTTGGTTGAATTTCTAGGTCCCATGGAAGAAATGAGAATGAAAGTCAAACATCTGGGCATCGTGACTCGGCTGAGAACATCGAGAAACTTAGATTTTAAATTCATGTAAATCCAAAACTCGCCTGGAAATCATGAAACTTGGCATGGTGTCATGTCATGGCACTAACATGTTATGGTAAAAAATTGGGCCGGTTTGGAAGCTCGTGGTTCTAAGAGGGAACATGCCACCTTTGAGTGTGAAACGATATACGTTGCCCCCCCTTGAGTTTCTTAACAAAGGCAACATAGAACTACATGAGTGCCCTCTTAAATTTTGGAATTATTCCGGCTTCGTTTGGCCTTATTTACACATTAATTGAGTTATTGGTCATTTAATGTGCATAATTCAAATTTGAACTACAAGCACATGCTCCCGTGCACCAAAGTTGGTTGAAAAATCACATTTGTGTCCTCGGGTGAATTTCTAGGTTCCATGCAAAAAATGAGAATAAAATTCAAACATCTCGGCATCATGGCTCGGTCGAGAACATTGAGAAACTTGGTTTTAAAATCATGAAACTTGGCATGGTGTCATGTCATGGTAGTACCATGCCGTGGTAAAAAAATTGGCTGAATAGGAACAAATTTTGGTATAAGCTTCTTGCAAATCGGAGCTTCTCTCGAGAAGGCTCGTGGTTCTGGGAGGGAATGTGTCACCTTTGTGTGCATAATTCAAATTTGAAATGCAAGCACATGTTCCAGTGCACCAAAGTTGGTTGAAAAATCACATGTGTGTCCTCGGGTAAATTTCTAGGTTCCATGCAAGAAATGGGAATGAAATTCAAAATTCTAGGTGTCGTGGCTGGGCTGGAAACATTGAGAAACTTAGTTTTTTAATTCCTGTAAATCCAAAACACGCATGAAAATAATGAAACTTGGCTTGGTGCCATGACATGGCACCAACATGTTGTGGTAATTTTGCAGTCCGATTTGCGAAGGCGCACACATTAACGATCAACAAAGTCATTTTGGAACAAGTGTTGTCACGTTACAATCGGAAACACAAGTATTATTGAAACTCTAGGCGTTCTATTTACTACCATTTACGTGCCGCCACGCGTCCCCATTTTTTATTAGCTAGGAGGCGCCGTGCAGGGTAGCTATTTGAGTACGAGAGGCGTGCGATCAGACCCCTGCGCGTGCTTATCGGGAGGAGAGCCCTTTGACCTTCATCTGCCATCCACCTCTCTCCCAAGGTCTCCATTAATGGCGCCCGAGCCTTTGTTTAATGGCGTGGCCATGTCTCACTCGACTGAGATTTAAGTGAGAAAAAAGAAAATCTGAAAGCACGGATCTTGATGTAAGATCCGACGGACCTATATAGCATGTACTGCGACTTATAGCAAGACTGATGAATATATAAGGACGATTAATTGTCTTACATAATTAGAAAGATAATTTAAAAAGCCACATGCGGCTACGCCCGAAATACGCAAGGGCAAAAGAAGAAGGAAGACAAGGATCTGGCTCGTTGATCTCTACTTTCTTGATGTGTTGCTGCAGGCCATGGGAACTAGTCTCCGCGGCGAGCGGCGCTGAGCTCTTTCGTGTCCTCAAAACGCTGATTGAGAACATCCACGGATTCCTCCACCAGCCTTTGGCGCTCGGTGCGGAGCATGTCATTCTCGTCCATAAGTTTCTTGACGATGACGTCGATCCTCTTCAACAAGGCACTGGTCTCCTCCTGCTGGTCTGCACTTCGGACGATCTTCGCGGTCAGCAGGTCGCGCTCGGCCCGAAGCCTCTCATTGCCCTCCCTTAGTTGCCGGATTACGCCAGTAGCCTGTTCAAACGAGGCTTTCATGTTGTCCTGCAACCTCGCCCAGCCAGAGATCTGACCCATCTGGATATGGATGATCGCATGCATGCGCCTGTAACAGTCGTCGCCTGCCCCCAAGAAATTTTCCCAGGCCTCCGCGGCGCGGCGGGACATCTCTGCTACTTCCGCGGCGCGGCCGGACCAGTCTGCTGCATCGACGGTGCGGCGGGACCTCTGTGCTTCTTCAGCGGCGCGATGGGACCTCTGTACTGCTACTTCCGCGCGGCGGGACATGTTAGTTGGTTTCGCAGCGAGGCGGGACATCTCTCGTGCTTCCGCTTCCATGCTCGCCTCTCCCTGGTGGCAATCTCTCGACCCAGAACTCACGCTGGCCATGGCAGACGCAAGGGAAGGATGTTGAATGACTTGTTTGTTGTTGTGGATGAGGAGTTGAGGAGGAATGTGCAGTCATCTTGGCATACTAGTATTTATAACCGAGTACTAATACGCTCCTAAGTGGGAAACCGTTTAGGTTGTGATCGGTGTGAACAGGTTTGCAATTCAATACAGCGTGGTACTAATACACTCCTAAGTGGGAAACCGTTTAGGTTGTGATCGGTCTGAACAGGTTTGCAATTCAATATAGCGTGGAGTAATTTGGAATGTGACGAGACGCAAGATCAAAATTTATTGACGGTTCTAGTTTCGAAGTGCGGCACTATTCCCGGATGGCGTTACGTGGGCACGTCTTCTCGGCCGTGGTGTAGCATATGCCATGGTAGTTCTTTTTCTACTGCTGTGTACGTGCAATAACTGGCACCGTCGTATACATATCTTACGGTTAATGGGGCGTTCGACAGGAATAGCCGCATGGCGAGCTCTAGGCTAGTCTTTTTTTCAGATGCATTAAAACTATCTCTCGGGACTTCTCGCACGCACCATCACACCACCCACAAAAACATGTACTCTGAGTTTAGTACGTTATACAGGAAGAGAAGAGGTGCACGCACGCACTCATCTTCTCACTCACGCATCTGTTTTTTCTCGAAAAGGAGGATGATGACCCCCGGCCTCTGCATCTGGGAGTCACACACACATCTGTAGCTACGAATTGTAGTGTTCTCAACCATCCGATTGGCTCTACCATGGATGTACCTGTATACTAAAACATGTCTAGATACATCTATATTTTGACAAATGGAAGGCATGTATTGTGGACCGGAGGGAGTGCTTGTCATCAAAATGGATAAAAAGGGACGTATCTAGAACTAAAATACGTCTACATACATCTCCTTTTATCCATTTTGATGACAAGTAGTATTTCTTACCCAAATGAACTTTATATCCAACAGACACAAAATATCCGTTCGACTTTTGGAAATTACTGATCTGATGTCGAAGTAATTGCTGCATCGCCACCAAAACCCACCATTTCTTAAGCTAAAGTAGACCGAGGTAATCCCAATATTAGCATATTACTAAGATAAACAGAAGGCACTGTAGAAACATTTAGGACGTGAGCTTGTCAATCTGAATGTGGAGGGACACCAGCTTAGCCCTGGCCAGCAACTTGGGCGGAACTGTGAAGAAGGTCAACTCCTGCACATCGACGTCACCGGGATCCTTGCTGCTTGTCACCTCCATTTCCACCTTGACAGCGTCGGTCGTGCCTTTGGGCTCCCCTGGCGGGCTGTTCGCCCACAGCTTGGCCACGTAGTGCGGCAGTGGGGACGCCCCAGCTCTGATGCAGACGACCGACACGACGATAGGTGCGCCGATGTCGAGCACGCCACCGACCAAGAAAAACACGCGGTCATCCTCCTCCGCGAATAGCAAGAGCCGTGGCTCCGACAGTGGCACTTGCAACTGGAGCACCTTGCCGTAATGGATCCTGTGCACGGGCATGGGATGCGCGGTGCTGATGTGGTGGTAGAGCGCCGGCGGCGGGCCTTCATAGCCGCAGACGGGCACGTGGCATTTGCAGGGCGCGAGCGAACACACGCTCTGGTGATCGGCGAGCTTGTGATAAGTGACATAGAGCCCACGGCCTTCGTGCGGGCACTCCACCCTCACCGACGAAAGGATGGCGTCCACCGCCGTGTTCCGCACGTCGAAGCCACCGCCGCTCGCACTTCTGGCACTGCCGTTGGTTCCCGGGGCGCTCGACGCGGCAGTCCGCGCAGGCCAAGTGCCCTCCCTTGCACTGCAGAAATCAATCAAATAGCACATCAATCAAGAAACCTGCACCTTGCTCAATCAGCCGAACGGACGAGGTGTGTTCGAACCTCATACACTGGAGGCGTCAAGGGGCGGAGGCACAAGGGGCAGTGGATCACGGTGAGGTCCATCGAGACCTTAGAGAGCTCCACCGTCGGGTCCTGTTCAGTCTGCATGATCTCGCCCTCCTCGTGCACAACCATCTCTCGCTTGGGCCGGGGCATTACAAAGCTTTACCGTCACATATTTTATACTACTTCAAGGTGCATTAAATCAACACATGCAAGTATCAAAAGGAGAGTCACGGCATGCATGCACGCATTGTAATTAATGCATCGGTAAATGCAAATTATTGAAATATATCGAGTGCAGTGCTTTGATGTGTCGCCTCAACTTGTACATCAACGAGAAGTTTGATTATCCTCTCCCTCGCGGACTTAACTGCACCTGCCTTTGGCTGTATGATAGGTTGGCCACCCACCTGTCGGGCCCACCAGTCATACACGCAAAGGCAGGAGCATCCCTCCCTCGCCCATGAGCGTGGTGGCTGGCAAGACTAGGAGAAGCTTTCGCTACACGCTCTCCCTCCCGCACGCGGTGGATGTGCAGCAGATCAATCGGTGTCAGATGGCCAGAAGCGTACTGTAGTACTTCTCCAGTGTAATAGTATTCCATCATTGTTCGACTTCCCGAAGAGGCGAAGAGCCAAGCGCAGCCCGGACGCTCGTGTGGCAGTTTCATGTGTAGAGTAGTCTAGGATAGCGTGTATCGTGCTTGTAAGCTTAAAATTGTTGGGTTCGGCTCCATGCTATGTGGCCATCTTGAAGTTTTTTTAAAATAAAATAGTCTTGTGGCCCTACCTGTCACCCTGGTGATTGTAGTTTGCACGCTCATCTGGTCAAGACAGGAATATATATTTTAATTTGTGGTGGGTAAATGTTAGAGGTTGCAGCAAATATATTGTACACTGCGGGTCTTTCAGCCAAGTTTAGAGGCAAGCATGTGGGGCCAGTGCTATGATGTGTCGCGTCAACTCATACAACGAGGAGAAGCTTGATTTTACTACTACACGCCTTCTCCCTCGCCCAGGCGCACGGTTGCTCGCAAACGAGGACAGGCTTTTGCTTACTACTTCTACAACAAGCTATCCCTCCCGCTCGCAGTGGACGGACATGCAATAGTGGATTCGACACTATAGAAGCAGTAGTAGTAACATCATTGTTCGTCTTCTCAAAGAGGTGAAGAGCCAAGCGCAACTCGAACGTGGCAGTTGCGAACATTGGAGCACGCATATAGCCAGGCTCTTGCATGAGACAAAATTGCTATGTGAGCCCACTATTGTACTAGTACGTACAACTACTTGCTAGTATAGCCCTGTAAACCAGAAAGGAGTATTTGCCCTTCTAGAGATTTCAACAAGTGACTAGACTACACCGAGACGGAGTACATATGGAGCAAAATGAGTGAATCTGCACCGTAAATAAATACGTAATTCTATCATTTTCCTCTCCGAGCTGCACAATATTGAGTATACTGACTAGTCTCTTTTTGACACGCATTTACGTTTTTTTGACACAGCACAGACGCAAGCGCTCATATACACATGCATACACTCAACCCTATGAACGCACACACGCACGACACTATCATGTTGAAATTTACGAAGTCACCATAGGCACCTCGTCGTCAACAAGAACGTCCGTTGACTCCTGACACGCGATAGACGCGAGTGGTAGTCGCCTCCATAGGTTCTTGAATGACAAGGAGGGAGAGGGTAGCGGTTCCCAAGACGCTAAACGGTCAATGATGCATCCTCAATTACTTGCAGAGGGAATTAATTGGAGAAGCGGAATAGAGCCAACATGATGTGAATGCAACGATGTGAACGATTAATGATGCATCCTCAATTACATGCAGAGGGGGTCACTGGTTTTAAGTCACCTGACTTATAAGTTGGTGACTTATTTGAAACCAAACAGGCCCTAAAGGCGCCCCACCACTCCAATCCATCTACTCGCAAGTCTCTGTGCAACACTGCTCACTCCAATCCAAGACCAAGTGACCAGAAGCCACAAGCACCTATGGAGGCGATGGACGCGAGCGGTAGTCGGCTGTGCCAAATCATCAAAGGCGTCGTCGGCATCATAGCCCTCGCCGACACCGGCTTCGCCTCTCGCATGGACGACATGATGGTCAACTCCATCCGCAAGTTCACCGCCGTCAAGAAGCGCACGGACGACCTTGTCGTACTGCTCCAGCTCGCGCGCCCAGGCTACTCATTGCTTGCCACCCTCATCGGCCTCCATAGTGATGAACTCTTTCAAGCCCTGGTGGCCCTGCAGGTGCCGGAGGTCGCGACGAAGAATGTGCACCTTGAGGCCGCGCTCGCCGCGCAGCACCTTGCCATGCAACAAACCGTCGTCTTTCACATCCACGTCTACGAGGAAATCATCTACATAGGCCACTACAAGGCAAGCGAGGATAGAAAGACGTTGGCCTTCTTCCAGCGGCTATAATCTTTGGATGCCATTGTTCAGAAGCACGTCGACCTGGCCACGAAAGCCGCTGCTACTTAGGCGCCGTTCGGTGGGCCGACGCCCTGAGTCGAGGAGGTGGACGTCGTCTATGGATGCATCTCTTCTTCTTGCCTCCTGTAACCAACACTGCATCGCCTCGTGGCCTTAATGTTTTATTAGTATAGTACTCCCTCCGTTCCCAAATATAAGTCTTTCTAAAGATTCCAGCAAGTGACTACTACATACGGAGCAAAATGAGTGAATCTACACTCTAAACTATGTCTACATACATCTGTATGTTGTATTCCATTTGAAATAGTATCTAAAAAGGCTTATATTTAGGAACGGAGGGAGTATATGGCATTTTTATTCCATTCGTAACGTTTTCACTGTGAGGTGGGGCCGCAGCTGAGCAAACCCACCCCGCCCACCGGGCGTCGGCCGAGTTTAGAATTAGAAGAGATAAACGAGGGAGGAGAGCTAGCTGTAGCACGGACGCTGTTGTCAGATGGGACTCGTGTTGATAGAATAGGAGTACTGAGCACTCGTGCCTCTTTTTTTTGAGGGAAAAATTGGTCGTATGTCTAGTACCACTAGTTGGGTGCGTGTGACCTATAGCTGTCATCACTTTAGGTCTCCTTTTCGAACCGCAACTACGCTTCACAGTACATATTTTTTCACGCATTTATCCTCCTATATGTACTCCTAGGCTATTTCCACATGCTCCCATTCGCCGACATGTGGAACATAGAGCATCTGGGTCGTAGTGCATGCACGACTCGGAGCATATGCCGGGGTACTTTACATTTCAGACCTCACGAATTACATGCAAACCCCCCGCAGAAGAATAAATAAATGAATGAATTACTACATGAAACCGGATTATTTTCATAGAAACCGGAGCACGTTCATTAAATTTTGGACATAGCATGTTTCTAAAAAATGACCAGACCTAAACCAGTCTAAGGGCCTCTTTGATTTTTCCCGCAAAAAAGGGCCTCTTTGATTCACAGGATACTGAAAACACAGGAATGGGGAAAGTATGATGGTGATGAACCGAGATGAGGAGAACTCTAACTCAGTTAGAGGTTAGAGTTAGACTCTAACCCTGAACTAACTCTTAACCAAAGAGGTGTATGGATGGCAGGGTTAGATTGACAATAAATGCTCTTTCTCAATCATTTACTAATTTGGACCCTATTTCCTGCCGGATTTGGTGTGGCCGGCTCTTCTGTGGCCTCCTCCCGCTCACAATTGACATAAACGAACCATCTTTACAAATCAAGCATGCAAAACATGATAATTTTTACTTTGTCCATACAAATGAGATATCCCACTTAAACATACAAGTCGTCAATCAAGCTTCACAAAAAAACACTCCATGAAACAAAGCATGAACTAACTCATCACGGAAGTCATTCACGATAGGGAGGGATCCCGGAGCCCCTCACGCACCGAGGGAGGAGCTCGCCATCGTCGCTCTGGAGGAAAGCTCTCTAGAGCCCAAGCCCCGGGAACCGCTCTGACGCCGGCCCTTGCGAGTTGAGGTCGACACCGGCATGGGTAGCAGGGCCGCTTGCCGCCAACTGGGAACTTAATCTTTGGGCCTCTAGAAATAATGCAAGCCTGTAACTAAAATACCTAGAAAGGTGAACTGAATCTTTGGGCCTCTAGAAATAATGCAAGCCTGAAACTGAAATACCTAGAAAGGTGAACTAAATCTTTGGGCCTCTAGAAATAATGCAAGGCTGAAACTGAAGTACCTAGAAAGGTGAACTGAATCTTTGGGCCTCTAGAAAGATTTATTACCTCCTCAAGCAACATCAAACAATTCCATGCGTGCACCATAAATCTATACCAAGTTTGATCAAGATCTACTTCTCCAAACCAGAATTAGCGCTAGAGCGAGCAAGATCAATGATATGGCTGTGAGACAGAGAACAAACAAACAAACTCACCCCTCTCGCGACCTCCCTGGCAGATGCGTTGATACGTCTCCGTCGTATCTACTTTTCCAAACACTTTTGCCCTTGTTTTGGACTCTAACTTGTATGACTTGAATGGAACTAACCCGGACTGACGCTGTTTTCAGTAGAATTGCCATGGTGTTGTTTTATGTGCAGAAAACAAAAGTTCTCGGAATGACCAGAGACTCCACGGAATATCTTAGAATAAATAATAAAAAATCCTCGCCAAAGATGAAGACCAGGGGGCCCACACCCTGTCCACGAGGGTGGGGGCGTGCCGCCCTACCTCGTGGGCCCCCTGGTGGCCCTCCGACGCCAACTCCAACTCCATATATTGGCTTTCAGGGAGAAAAAAATCAGAGAGAAAGTTTCATCGCGTTTTACGATATAGAGCCGCCGCCAAGCCCTAATCTCTCTCGGGAGGGCTGATCTGGAGTCCGTTCGGGGCTCCGGAGAGGGGGATTCGTCGCCGTCATCATCATCAACCATCCTCCATCACCAATTTCATGATGCTCACCGCCGTGCGTGAGTAATTGCATCGTAGGCTTGCTGGACGGTGATGGGTTGGATGAGATTTATCATGTAATCGAGTTAGTTTTGTTAGGGTTTGGTCCCCAGTATCCATTATGTTCTGAGATTGATGTTGCTATGACTTTGCTATGCTTAATGCTTGTCACTAGGGCCCGAGTGCCATGATTTCAGATCTGAACCTATTATGTTTTCATGAATATATGTGTGTTCTTGATCCTATCTTGCAAGTCTATAGTCACCTAATATGTGTTATGATCCGGCAACCCCGAAGTGACAATAATCGGGACCACTCCCGGTGATGACCATAGTTTAAGGAGTTCATGTATTCACTATGTGCTAATGCTTTGTTCCGGTTCTCTATTAAAAGGAGGCCTTAATATCCCTTAGTTTCCAATAGGACCCCGCTACCACGAGAGGGTAGGACAAAAGATGTCATGCAAGTTCTTTTCCATAAGCACGTATGACTATTTACGGAATACATGCCTACATTACATTGATGAACTGGAGCTAGTTCTGTGTCACCCTATGTTATGACTGTTACATGACGAACCGCATCCGGCATAATTATCCATCACTGATCTGGTGCCTACGAGTTTTCCATATACTGGTTCTCGCTTATTTACTTTTCCGTTACTACTGTTACAATCACTACAAATTACCAAAAACATTACTTTTGCTGTCTTTACTTTTGTTACCGTTACCACCACTATCATATTACTTCGCTACTAAACACTTTGCTGCAGATACTAAGTTTCCAGGTGTGGTTGAATTGACAACTCAGCTGCTAATACTTGAGAATATTCTTTGGCTCCCCTTGTGTCGAATCAATAAATTTGGGTTGAATACTCTACCCTCGAAAACTGTTGTGATCCCCAATACTTGTGGGTTATCAAGACCTTTTTCTGGTGCCGTTGCCGGGGAGCATAGCTCTATTCTTTGAGTCACTTGGGATTTATATCTGCTGGACACTATGAAGAACTTGAAAGATGATCGAACTACTATTTTGCCCTCAACTACGAGGGGAGGTAAGGGACTGCCATCTAGCTCTGCACTTGATTCACCTTCTGTTATGAGTAAGTTTGTGGCACCTAAACCTACTACTGCTATTGATTCTGATATGTCGCATGTTATTGATGATGCCACTTCTGCTATGCACGATACTTATGATGAAACTACCTCTATGCTTGATACTACTATGCCACTTGGTGAATTTCTTGATGAGAAAATTGCTAGGTCTAGAGAAAGAGAAATTATTGAACCTGAACACGATGATGTTAGTGATGATGAACCTATGCCTTCTATTCCTGAGGGTTATCTTTTTAATGCTGAATCTTTTGAAGCTGTTCTTGCTTGCCAGGATAAACGTGAACGTAAGAGGTTGCTAGTTAAGTGGAGTAAAGAATCTTTTAGAGGTAGAATGAGACCCGACCCTGCTTTTTCTACTTTGCCTATTTGTGTGCCTAATCAGGATTATTATGATATTTCTGTCGATCCAGATATAATTACTTTGGTTGAATCTGATCCTTTTTATGGATATGAATCTGAAACTGTTGTGGCACATCTTCGTAAGTGAGATGATATAGCTGCCCTATTTACTAATAATCTGAGATCACGCCACCTTTATTTACTCAAAATATTTCCATTCTCATTAAAGGGTGATGCTAAGAAATGGTTTAATTCTCTTGATCCTGATTGTGTGCAAAGTCCCCAGGATATGATTTATTACTTCTCTGCTAAATATTTCTGTGCTCATAAGAAACAAGCTGCTTTGAGGGAAATATACAATTTTGTGCAAATTGAAGAAGAGAGTCTCCCACAAGCTTGGGGGAGGCTTCTCAAGTTACTTAATGCTTTGCTTGATCATCCTCTTAAGAAACCTGAAATATTTGATATCTTTTATAATGGACTAACTGATGCTTCCAGAGATTACCTGGATAGTTGTGCTGGTTCTCTTTTCAGGGAAAGAACACCGGATGACGCTGAAATTCTATTGAATAATATGTTGGCAAATGAAAATAATTGGGCACCTCCTGAGCCAACTCCTGAGCCAATTACTGAGCCTATTCCTAAACCAACTCCGAAGAAGAGAGGTGTTCTATTTCTCAGTCCCGAAGATATGCAAGAGGCAAATAAATCCATGAAAGAAAAAGGTATTAAAGCTGAAGATGTTAATAATTTACCTCCTATTGAAGAAATACATGGTCTTAATTTACCGCATGTTGAAGAAGTGTATGATCTCAATTATTTATTTATTGAAGAACCTCCCGATATCCCGACACAGGTAGTAAAGGTCCTTATGCTAAGTACATGAAGGATATCATTACTAATAAAAGAAAGATACCGGAAGCTAAAATTTCCACCATGCTTGCTAATTATACTTTTAAGGGTGGAATACCAAAGAAACTTGGAGATCCAGGAGTACCTACTATACCATGCTCCATTAAAAGAAATTATGTTAAAACTGCTTTATGTGATCTTGGAGCCGGTGTTAGTGTTATGCCTCTCTCTTTATATCGTAGACTTGACTTGAATAAGTTGACACCTACTGAAATATCTTTGCAAATGGCTGATAAATCAACTGCTATACCTGTCGGTATTTGTGAGGATGTGCCTGTTGTGGTTGCAAACGTTACTATTTAACAGACTTTGTTATTCTTGATATTCCCGAGGATGATAGTATGTCTATTATTCTTGGAAGACCTTTCCTTAATACTGCAGGGGCTGTTATTGTTTGCAACAAAGGCAATGTCACTTTTCATGTTAATGGCAATGAGCACACGGTGCATTTTCTGAGGAAACAACCTCAAGTTTATAGTATCAACTCTACTGGAAAAGTTCCATCGATTATATTTGGAGGTTTTGAATTTCCTCTCCCTACTGTCAAGAAAAAGTATGATATTCTTATTGTTGGGGATTTTCATATCCCCGTTGAGGTAACTTAGTGTTATTCGAAATTTCTCCGGTTCCGGGATTATTCGGAATGAGTTTGTTAACAAGACTTGATCAACCTTGTTAGCGGGTTCATTTTGATGATCACGAGATGGATGAAACTAGAAGCACAACCTTCTGTACCCTCTTTATATTTTCTGTTATTTAGTAGAAATAAAGTAAAAAAAGTATTTTTCTGTCTGTCTCCTGACTTATCCGTGCAATATAAAAATATCCCAAAAATAAAAATCCTCAGAATGCCATGCCAATTTAATATGATTTTTCGGGAATATTTGAGAATTTGCTGTGCAAAAACTACCACGGGGGGAGCTGCCACCTGGTCACGAGGGTGGAGGGTACGCCCTACCCCCTGGGCGCGCCCCCCTGCCTCGTGGGCTCACGGTGGCCCTCCTCCACTTATTCCTACACCCATCTTCTTCCTCTGCCTCACACAAACACGAAAAACCAACTCAAGCACGAGTTCCAGCCCCCGTTGTTGCGATTTTCGATCTCCTTGCTCAAAGCACCTCTCGCAAAACTGCTTGGGGAGATTGTTCCTTGGTATGTGACTCCTCCATTGGTCCAATTAGTTTTTGTTCTAGTGCTTTATTCATTGCAAATTTGTGCTGCATAGGTGACCATGTTCTTGAGCTTGCATGTCAAATTTATATGGTTCCAAGTAGTTCCAGTGCTTGATATAGGCCCTAGGCACTTGTGGGAGTTGTTGCTATCAATTTTATTGAAGTTGGTTCACTTTTATTTGAAGTTACTAAAAATTTCAGAAATTTTTCAGAGGAAACAATATGCTTAGGAGGATGTTCCAAGGTGGTCCTTCAAGGAAGCAAGGTTCCAGGCTTGCAATACGTGATGCTGACGAGGAACCACCAAGAGATGCTCCTGTGAGGCCTTGTGAATGGCCGTCGGAAAATTTTATGAATCAAGTGGGAATCAAAGAAGAATTTAGCACATATTTGAGTAACGCCGGTCTTAAGGACTTTGAAGCTGACAAATGCCCTCAGTATCATGATCTCACAAGTTCATTTGTGAGGAGGTTTGAGTTTTCATCTTCGCGTAATTCTCCTTCAGTCATGTTTGACCTTTATGACAAATCTTATACCATGGACTTAGAGGATTTTACTTCTGCTTGCAAACTTCCATCTTGGGGTAATGTCAGGGATCCCCCTAAATCCAAATATAGAGACTTTCTTGCTAGACTAACTGTAGGGGAATCTAGAGATATAACACAAGCTACTATAGGGAGCGTTCACTTTCCTGCTATACATTATTTTGCTCTCTTCATAGGTAGATGCATAAATGCTAAGGATGAAGCATGTCACATGTGTGCTCCTGATCTCAGCATTCTCAGAAGTGCTGTGTTAGGGGACCAATCTTATCTATGCGAGCCATTGTAGCTCGTAGGTTGCATCAGAATAGGCATAACGGAGATTTCTTTGGAGGAATTTATGCAACCCGCTTAGCTAATTTTCTTGATGTAGACATTCATGAGGGTGATATGGAGTTACCCTCTTCTTATTTAGATCTTGATTCTATTTTTCCCACCAGTTCATTGAGAGGACTGGACCACCTTACCAGTATCGACTAATCTTTAACAAATGGCATGTGGTCCGTGTTGCTCTTCCTGCTCCTACCTTCTTTGATTTTCAGGCGAGAGGAAGATATATTATTACCAGAGAGGAGGCAGGTAAGCACGAAAGGAGAGTGGAGGCTGCTCGACTCCACGCTACAGCTCAGGCGGCGATAGCCGCTGCATCACACTATGACCCCAGCTTCACCTACGGATATCCGCCAGGCCATCCCTGGCAATAGACCAACTTAGGCCAAAAGCCTAAGCTTGGGGGAGTACATATTTCCCACCGACATTACATTTATGTTCACACACACTCATTGCTAGATGTCGGTGCTCATACTCTTTCACTGTAATATCCATGCTAGTTTATTTCCCTTTTTCCTGCTTTCTTCTTGTGTGTTTAATAAACCTTAAGAAAACCAAAAAAAATTAGTAGTAGTTTATTTTTCCTGCTGTAGTGGTAATAATTAAAAAGAAAACCCAAAAATATTTCCTGTTCTTCTTTTGCTTGTTGGGAGCTTTCCCATGTAAATAGTTTTCATTTCTTTTCTTTTTCTTTGGGGGTCGAGAAGACCATATTGAAAATGCTTAGTGGCTCTTATATGCATGATTGATTATTTAAACCTAGAGCCCATATTACTTGTCTTCTCTCTTGAGTTGAATGCTTGCAGATTCCAGCTTAGTCCAATGCACGTGCACTCTTATCATTATACACACCGTTCGGTCATGCAAGTGAAAGGCAATAATGATGATATATGATGGACTTATTGGGAAGAGAAAAGCTGGTATGAACTCGACCTCTCTTGTTTTTGTAAATATGATGATTCATCGTTCCTGATTCAGCTGTTATGAAGTAAACATATTTGCAATGACATTTAGAAATTATAGTTGCTTGTGCCATGCTTGATTAGCTATGAGTTATAATGGTTTACCTTGCATGCCAACATGCTATTAGAATGATTATGATGTGGTATGATGGGATGGTATCCTCCTTTAAATGTATTGAGTGACTAGACTTGGCACATGTTCACGCATGTAGTTGAATCAAATCAACATAGCCTTCATGATATTTATGTTCATGGTGGATTATATCCTACTCATGCTTGTACTCGGTGTGAATTAATTTTAATGCATGTTTACGACTGTTGTCGCTCTATCAGTTGGTCGCTTCCCAGTCTTTTGCTAGCCTTCACCTGTACTAAGCGGGAATATTGCTTGTGCATCCAAACTCCTTAAACCCCAAAGTTATTCCATATGAGTCCACTATACCTTCCTATATGCGGTATTTACCTGCCGTTCCAAGTAAATTTGTATGTGCCAAACTCTAAACCTTCAAATAAACATTCTGTTTTGCATGCTCGAATAGCTCATATGTCAACTAGAGCTGCCCTTATCTTCCGTGTTAGGCGGGTTATTCTCAAGAGGAGTGGACTCCTCTCCTCATTCACGAGAAAATGGCTGGTATCCGGGATGCCCAGTCCCATGCTTCGTGCAAACTAAATCAAAATAACTGCAAACCAAACTCCCCTTGGGACCCGTTGAATGTTGGAGGCACTCGTTGTTTCGAGCAAGCCATGGATTGATGCTTGTGGAGGAAGGGGAGTATAAACTTTACCATTCTGTTTGGGAACCGCCTATAATCTGTTTAGCATGGAAGATATCGTCGTCTTTTAGTTGTTATGTTGACAATGAAAGTATGCCGCTCAAAATATAATTTATCTATTTCAAAACCGAGCTCTGGCACCTCTACAAATCCCTGCTTCCCTCTGCGAAGGGCCTATCTATTTGCTTTTATGTTGAGTCATCACCCTTCTTATTAAAAAGCACCCGCTGGAGAGCACACTGTCGTTTGCATTCATTATAATTGGTTTATATTGAGTATGACTTGACTGGATCTCTTTTACCATGAATTACAATGTTTAGTCAGTCCTTGATCTTTAAAGGTGCTCTGCATTTATGTTTTGCAGTCTCAGAAAGGGCTAGCGAGATACCATTTCTTTATATCATGTTATGATTATTTTGAGAAAGTGTTGTCATCCGAGTTTTATTATTATGGCTCGCTAGCTGATTATGTTATTGATATGAGTAATTGTGAGACCTACGTGTTAATTGTGAGTATGGTTAGTTCATAATAATTGCTAAAACTTGAATGCTGGCTTTTCATGTTTACAACAACAAGAGCAAACAGAGTTTGTAAAAGTTTTTCTTTTTCTCTTTCAGTTTGTCAACTGAATTGCTTGAGGACAAGCAAGGGTTTAAGCTTGGGGGAGTTGATACGTCTCCATCGTATCTACTTTTCCAAACACTTTTGCCCTTGTTTTGGACTCTAACTTGTATGATTTGAATGGAACTAACCCGGACTGACGCTGTTTTCAGCAGAATTGCCATGGTGTTGTTTTATGTGCAGAAAACAAAAGTTCTCGGAATGACCTGAAACTCCACGGAATATCTTAGAATAAATAATAAAAAATCCTTGCCAAAGATGAAGACCAGGGGCCCACACCCTGTGCACGAGGGTGGGGGGCGCGCCCCTCCCCCCTAGGCATGCCGCCCTACCTCGTGGGCCCCCTGGTGGCCCTCCGACACCAACTCCAACTCCATATATTGGCTTTCGGGGAGAAAAAATCAGAGAGAAAGTTTCATCGCGTTTTACGATATGGAGCCGCCGCCAAGCCCTAATCTCTCTTGGGAGGGCTGATCTGGAGTCCGTTCAGGGCTCCGGAGAGGGGGATTCGTCGCCGTCGTCATCGTCAACCATCCTCCAACACCAATTTCATGATGCTCACCGCCGTGCGTGAGTAATTGCATCGTAGGCTTGCTGTACGGTGATGGGTTGGATGAGATTTATCATGTAATCTAGTTAGTTTTGTTAGGGTTTGATCCCTAGTATCCATTATGTTCTGAGATTGATGTTGCTATGACTTTTCTATGCTTAATGCTTGTCACTAGGCTCGAGTGCCATGATTTCAAATCTGAACCTATTATGTTTTCATGAATATATGTGTGTTCTTGATCCTATCTTGCAAGTCTATAGTCACCTACTATGTGTTATGATCCGGCAACCCCGAAGTGACAATAATCGGGACCACTCCCGGTGATGACCATAGTTTGAGGAGTTCATATTCACTATGTGCTAATGCTTTGTTCCGGTTCTCTATTAAAAGGAGGCCTTAATATCCCTTAGTTTCCAATAGGACCCCGTTGCCACGGGAGGGTAGGACAAAAGATGTCATGCAAGTTCTTTTCCATAAGCACGTATGACTATTTACGGAATACATGCCTACATTACATTGATGAACTGGAGCTAGTTCTGTGTCACCCTATGTTATGACTGTTACATGACGAACCGCATCCGGCATAATTATCCATCACTGATCCGGTGCCTATGAGTTTTCCATATACTGGTTCTTGCTTATTTACTTTTCCGTTGCTACTGTTACAATCACTACAAATTACCAAAAACATTACTTTTGCTGTCTTTACTTTTGTTACCGTTACCACCACTATCATATTACTTTGCTACGAAACACTTTGCTGCAGATACTAAGTTTCCAGGTGTGGTTGAATTGACAACTCAGCTGCTAATACTTGAGAATATTCTTTGTCTCCCCTTGTGTCGAATCAATAAATTTGGGTTGAATACTCTACCCTCGAAAACTGTTGCGATCCCCTATACTTGTGGGTTATCATGCGCCCACGCCGCGCATGATAGAGGAAGAAAAATGACCGGTGAAGGGGGAGCGGGGCGACCTTCGAAGGCCGGAGGGAGAGAGCGACCGGAGTAGGGCGGCGGAGGCCGGAAGGAGAGGGCAGCCGGAGGAGAGAGAGGGCGAGCGACGCTTGGGCGGGCGGCGTATGGGGAACAGAGAGGAGTCATGCGAGAGGGGGGAGCGATCTGGTGCGGGCAGGGGAGATTTTTTTAGTTCTCTTTTAGTGGGCCCAAGGATAACTAACCCAATTAGAACCTCTCCACCGGGCTAGTTTTTTTAGCTGGGTTAGAGCAAACTAGCTCAAACTAACCCCTCTTGTTTCGATAATTTGAGGCTATTTCAACCCAAACTAGCTCTTTTTTTGCGGAAAAACTTCCAATCTATAACTCAGGGATCCAAACAAAGAGGAGCGTTACTGTACATGCTACAGTGTGGAACGTAGCACATTGTTTTTATGGCCATATCACCATATTGTTTTCTACTGCTGGTTCACTGGGCTACCGTGGTTCGCACTGCTGGTTCACTGGGCTGTCGTGGTTCACACTGCTGGTTCACTGGGCTGCCGTGGTTCACACTCCTCCGACCTGAGTAGTAGTACTAGTAGTATATACCGCATCATTCTTTGCTCCTTCTTACTAATCCGACATGTGGGAGAGCCAGCATCCGGGTCGACGTGTCATGCACCAGATTAGAGCGCGGAACGGAAGGGGGGGCATCACCCCGGTCGGAGCGCCAGTAATTCATGACTATAGTGAGTGGTCATATCACAAGTCTTTCCAGCAGTAACGCAACGTCAAATCGCACAGCCCGACCTTTCCAGCAGTATGTTTGAGAATCCGCCACTCACTCACCCTCCTCGCCTCTCTGTCAAACCGCCTACCCGAAAACTGCCGCGTGGGAAAAGCCCCGCCCTCAACTTTTAACTACGCGAAAATAGTTCGAGCTTGTTCGTTCTATATAAATATAATACTTACTGTATGTTTATTCACCCGTGGGGTTGTTCAATGAATGGAGGGGCGGGGAGCACAAGTGAACAATACTAGTACTACTAGTAGTAAGTAGGAGTCGTACAGTAGTCACCTTAAATAGAGAGTTTGTTTTCTTTAGTGCCACGTACACAAATTGAAACGCTTGTTGTGGAGAGAAAAAGATAATCACTCCACTATATATGTACACAGGGGCCTGAGCGCTTGCTTTACTAGGGTTGATCTCTTTATTCTCTCATCCTATCCAGATATAAACAAGATAGCGGTAGCGACATTTTCTCTCTGCTCACCGCTGGTCACAGATCCGGCCGGATACCTTCGGTCGGTGTGTGTAGAGGACTAAAAGGTGCATCGTTCACGCGGTCATCACCGCCGAGGGAGGAAACCCAGAGCTGCCGTAGGGGCCCGATCCTCTGCCCGTGCCGTTCTATCCAACACAGCGCCGGATCGGGATGTCCTCCGACCCTTCTTCCTCCTTGCTGTATTGTCCGCAGATCCAACCTACTGCTGCCGACATCCCGGCGACCCTCTGGTATAAGTTCTGCGAAAGCGGCCTTGCTCTACTGCCCCAGCTCTCCACGTGTCTGCATGTGCATATTTTTCTACTCCCATCAGCTCTTCCAAAGGCACCTAAATTTTTAGTATTATTAGAGGTAAAGCTACTTCCTGCATTCGAATCTAGGGCTTTGTTCAAACAATGAAGAAAGGGGGGAAAGTTGTAGCATGAATCTAGGACTTGATTCAAAGAGGAAATAATATGGTGAAAGTAGTAGAGACCGGATAACCCATCGGTCTCTTGGTTGAAAAGGGAAATAATGGGAAAACGCAGTACAAACTGGATAAGGAACATATCTATTGTTGGTTGAAAAAAGGATAGAAAGTGGCGGCTAGTGGACAAGTCAACAGAGTATGTCCAGGGTTAGATTTCCTACCCTCACATAGTAAAAGGTCTCCAGGATTAGGATTGCTGCCCTCACATAGTAAAAGGTCTGAGGATTAGATTTGCTGCCCTCACATAGTAAAAGGTCTCCAGGATTAGATTTGCTGCCCTCACATAGTAAAAGGTCTCCAGGATTAGATTTGATGTCCTCACATAGTACAAGGTCTTCGGGATTAGGTTTGCTGCCCTCACATAGCATGAACAAACTCGGCATCACCACTTTATGCCTCCTTGTAGGTACATTGTGCTGATGCATCCACTATGGCATGTCCTTATACCAACCTTTTGCTGTTGTTAATGTAAGGGCGCATGTAAAATGAAGCGATCACACTGTTACCTTAGGGACATGTCTAACCAGTGTTATTGTTAATCTAATGCCTCCAGTGATAAGATGCAATTAAACTGTGTTACAAATGGCACTCCTGCTGTTTTCCCCAGTATGATAACTAAGTTGCTCCTTTACGCTGCTGAGTGCCCTGGTGTCCCCACGGTCCCATGCCTTTAAACCAACTCTTTAGCTACTGTTGATTTACTGTGTGTGGTAAACAAGCAATGCCACCATTAAAGTAATCCCATATTTGAGTAATCTCATTGTTGATCGTAATGCTTCTGGTAACATGAAGCATTGCTGACGTTTTAAAATTTCTACTGTCCTTGCGTGATTGCCATGAACATAATTAAGATGCTTCTTTTCATTTTGTATATGTTTCGTATATTCTTATTGACCAGCAACTGTTTACTTTCTATCTTTTTGTGCAGATAGGGATATCCATTTCACCTTGTTGCTATTGTGACCTTTTGGTGAACTGCACAAAACACTTTTTTTGGGAATGAGTGTCTTGTGCAGTTCAACTAAAATGTCACGTGGGCAACATCTCTCAATTTTGGTGGAACTGCACAAAATGGTGATTGGAGTTTCCAAAATCTCTGTAAAGTTTTGTTGGTAATCTCGTGCAACATTTTATTAGCCTTTGCAAGATGAGCTGTCACTGTCACCACAATGGCACTTTATTTTAGTGGAATTGCACAAAAGGATAAGAAAATTATAGTTGCACCTTACATGAGCCGGACAACCAACCTTAATGTTCCTCAATTTTAGTGCAACTACTAAAGAAGAACCTGCCAGCTCACAAGAGCAAGTACTTCTTGCTAGCTGAATGATGCAATCTTTGCTTCATTTCAGGTGAACTGTAGAAAAAGGCGCATGAATTGAATCATGGAACTCCAGGCAGACCTCATCCTAGTGGAGTTGTAGGTTGAGTTCAAGGAGGCCACTATTAAAGTGAAATCATGCTCTTCTTGTTTGTGCTGTGCAAACAGGAATACTCAACTACAGATGTTGTGACGGTCAAGAGCATTCGCCAAGTTCTTCGATTGTATGACATGGCTAGTGATACGTCTCCAAAGTATCTATAATTTATGAAGCATTCATGTTATATTACTTTGTGTTTTGAATGATTATGGGCTTTATTATACACTTTTATAGTACTTTTGGGACTAACCTATTAACCGGAGGCCCAGCCCATATTGCTGTTTTATTGCCTGTTTCAGTTTTTGAAGAAAAAGAATATCAAACGGAGTCCAAATGGAATGAAACCTTCAGCATCGTGATTTTTTGGAAGAATATCATCCTGGAGGCTTGGAGATCAAGTCAGAAGATTCTCGAGGAGCCCAGGAGATAGGGGGGCGCCCCCCTATAGGGCACGGCCCCCTGTCTCGTGGACCCCTCGAGCACCCCCCGACCGACTTCTTTCGCCTATATAACCCTACGTACCCTAAAACCATCAAAAATCAAGATAGATCGGGAGTTCCGCCACCGCAAGCCTCTGTAGCCAGCAAAAACCTCTCGGGAGTCCGTTCCGGCACCCTTCCAGAGGGGGAACCCATCACCGGTGGCCATCTTCATCATCCCGGCGCTCTCCATGACGAGGAGGGAGTAGTTCACCCTCGGGGCTGAGGGTATGTACCAGTAGCTATGTGTTTGATCTCTCTCTCTCTCTCTCTCTCTCTCTCTCTCTCTCTCTCTCTCTCTCTCTCTCTCTCTCTCTCTCTCGTGTTCTCTCTCGTGTTCCCTCTATGGCACGATCTTGATGTATCGAGAGCTTTGCTATTGTAGTTGGATCTTATGATGTTTCTCCCCCTCTACTCTCTTGTGATGAATTGAGTTTCCCCTTTGAAGTTATCTTATCGGATTGAGTCTTTTATGAGAACACTTGATGTATGTCTTGCCGTGGTTATCTGTGGTGACAATGGGATATCATGTGCCACTTGATGCATGTTTTGGTGATCAACTTGCGGGTTTCGTGACATTGGGAACCTATGCATAGGGGTTGGCACACGTTCTTAACTCTCCAGTAGAAACTTTGGGGCACTCTTTGAAGTACTTTTATGTTGGTTGGATGAATCTGAGATTGTGTGACCAATATCATATAATCATGCCCACGGATACTTGAGGTGACAATGGAGTATCTAGGTGACATTAGGGTTTTGGTTGATTTGTGTCTTAAGGTGTTATTCTAGTACAAACTCTTTTATAGATTGATCCGAAACAATAACTTTGAGGTGGTTTCGTACCCTACCATAATCTCTACGTTTGTTCTCCGCTATTAGTGGCTTCGGAGTGACTCTTTGTTGCATGTTGAGGGATTGCTATACGATCTATCTATGTTATTATTGTTGAGAGAACTTGCACTAGTGAAAGTATGAACCCTAGGCATTGTTTCCTATCATTGTAATACCGTTAACGCTCACATTTATCTTTAGTTACCTTGCTGTTTTTATTATTTTAGATTACAAAAACCTTTATCTACCATCCATATTGCACTTGTATCACCATCTCTTCACCAAACTAGTGCACTTATACAACTTGCCATTGTATTGGGTGTGTTGGGGACACAAGATACTTTTTGTTATTTGGTTGCAGGGTTGTTGGAGAGAGACCATCTTCATCCTACACCTCCCACGGATTGATAAACCTTAGGTCATCCACTTGAGGGAAATTTTCTACTGTCCTACAAACTTGTGCACTTGCAGGCCCAACAACGTCTACAAGAAGAAGGTTGTGTAGTAGACATCAAGCTCTTTTCTGGCGCCGTTGCCGGGGAGGTGAGTGCTTGAAGGTATATCTTTAGATCTTACAATCGAATCTTTTTGTTTCTTGTTTTAGCACTAGTCTAGTTTATAAAAGAAAACTAAAAATGGAATTGAGAGTGCCTCATATGCTTCATCTTTTTAATGTCTTTCGTGAAAATGATGGGAAGGAAAATTGTGCTCAAGTACTAGAAGAAGAATTACATAGAATTCTTGGCATAAAATATGTGAATGATGAGCATGATTGCAATGTTGTTAGTATGAATTCCTTGAATATCCATGATGCTAATGATATGCAAAGCCACAAGCTTGGGGAAGCTATGTTTGATGAAGATGATATTTTTTGTCCCCCAAGCTTTGATGAGCAAATTTACTATGATGAAAGCATGCCTCCTATCTATGATGATTATTGTGATGACACATATGCTATAAAGAATAATTATAACCATGAAACTTGTCATCTTGATCTTAATTTTCAATCACATGATAGTTGTTTTGTTGAGTTTGCTCCCACTACTATTGATGAGAAAATTTTTGCTTATGTGGAGAGTAGTAAATTTTCTATGCTTGTAGATCATGAAAAGAATAGTTTAGGTGCTGGTTATATTGTTGAATTCATTCATGATGCTACTGAAAATTATTATGAGGGAGGAACATATGCTTGTAGGAATGGCAATAATGTTAAGTTTCCTCCCTATGTGCTTAAATTCTTGAAGCTATGCTTGTGTTACCTTCCTATGCTAGTTGATTATTGTTCACAAAAATTGTTTGCTCACAAAATCCCTATGCATAGGAAGTGGGTTAGACTTAAATGTGCTAGCCATATGCTTCATGATGCTCCCATTATGTTTCTATTCTTAGCTTTTATGTGAGCATCATTGCCATAATCATGCCTAGCTAGAAAGGCATTAAAGAAAAGCGCTTGTTGGGAGACAACCCAATATTTATCCTTACTGTTTTTGTGTGTCCACATGATTATGCTACTGTAGTAATCATGTTTTATAGCTTTTGTTTCAATAAAGTGCCAAGTAAGACCTTTAGGATAGCTTACGGTGATAGTTGTGTTGATCCTGCTGAAAATCAGAAACTTTTTCACCCAGTATTTTAGTTTTGTTAATTCACAGAAACGTGATTCTGATCTGATTCATTTTGATCTGGATTTCTACACTAATTTCTTAGGACTTCCTAATTTGGTAGGATTTTTGGAGTTCCATAAGGTTACGTTTCATACAGATTACTACAAACTGTTCTGTTTTTGACAGATTCTGTTTTCTATGTGTTGTTTGCTTTTTTTGATGAATCTATGAGTAGTATCGGAGGGTATGAACCATAGAGAAGTTGGAACACAGTAGATATTATACCAATATGAATTCATAATGAGTTCATTACAGTACCTAAGTGGGGGTTTTATTTTCTTATACTAATGGAGCTTACGAGTTTTCTGTTGAGTTTTGTGTTGTGAAGTTTTCAAGTTTTGGGTAAAGATTCGATGGACTATGGAATAAGGAGTGGCAAGAGCCTAAGATTGGGGATGCCCAAGGCACCCCAAGGTAATATTCAAGGATAACCAAGAGCCTAAGTTTGGGGATGCCCCGGAAGGCATCCCCTCTTTCGTCTTCGTACCATCGGTAACTTTACTTGGAGCTATATTTTTATTCACCACATGATATGTGTTTTGCTTGGAGCATCATTTTCTTTTGTTAGTATTTGCTTGCTGTTATTTAGAATAATTTTTTTCATCTTTAGTTTCAATAAAGAAGTCAAGGATAGCCTTTGCCATGCTTATTTTGCTTGTATACATGTTGCTGTTTGAAAACAGAAAGTTTACTGCTGTTGCAAAAATTACCTAGAAAATTCAGAGAGTGGTATAATGTTGAGTCTTTTGCATATTGAGATCTGATAAATTTATTACAGTGGGAATTTTAGTTCATAATTTTTGGAGTTATGGAAGTATTGATACTCTTGCATTCTTTACAGACTGTACTGTTTTGGTAGATTGCTGTTATGTTTGCATTGTTTGCATATGTTTGCTTGTTTAATGATTCTATTTGAGGATAGGAGTATTAAATATGCAGAGGCATTTAGTATGCAATGTTGAATAATAATGTTAGTGATTTGCTACAGTAGAAAATGATAAGGTTTTGCATTGGTTTATACTAACCTATCTCACGAGTTCTCGTTGAGTTTGTTGTGAACGAAGCTTTTGATAAAAAGAGAAACCATGATATGAGAGGAATTAATGAGACACAAAAGTTCAAGCTTGGGGATTCCCAAGGCACCCCAAGATAATATTTCAAGAAGTCTCAAGCATCTAAGCTTGGGTATGCCCCGGTAGGCATCCCACCTTTCTTCTTCAACAACTATCAGTTAGTATCGGTTGAGCCTAAGTTTTTGCTTCTTCACATGAGTTGTGCTATCCTTGCAATGTAGTTTTCTTTAGCTTTGCTTGCTGTTTGAATAAAGTATCAAGATCTGAAATTATTAAATGGGAGAGTCTTCACATAGTTGCATAATTATTCGACTACTCATTGATCTTCACTTATATCTTATGGAGTAGTGTTTGTTATTGCTCTAGTACTTCACTTATATCTTTTAGAGCATGGTGGTAGTTTTATTTTGAATAAATAGATGATCTCTCATGCTTCACTTAGATTATTTTGAGAATCTTAAATAGCATGGTAATTTGCTTAAATAATCCTAATATGCTAAGCATAAAAGATTTGTAAGAATTCTTATGAGTATGTTGAATACTAAGAAAAGTTTGATGCTTGATAATTGTTTTGAGATATGGAGGTAGTGATATTAAAGTCATGCTAGTTGGGTGATTATGAATTTAAAGAATGCTTGTGTTGAAGTTAGCAAGTCCCATAGCATGCACGTATGGTTAAAGTTGTGTAACAAATTTGAAACATGAAGTATACCTGGCTTGTGCATCCTTATGAGTGGCGGTCGGGGACGAGCGATGGTCTTTTCCTACCAATCTATCCCCCTAGGAGCATGCGCGTAGTACTTGGTTTTTGATGACTTCTAAATTTTTGCAATAAGTATATGAGTTCTTTTGACTAATGTTGAGTCCATGGATTATATGCACTTTTACCTTTCCGCCATTGCTAGCCTCTTCGGTACCCTGCATTGCCCTTTCTCACCTTGAGAGTTGGTGCAAACTTCGCCGGTGCATCCAAACCCTGTGATACGATACACTCTATCACACATAAACCTCCTTATATCTTCCTCAAAACAGCCACCATACCTACCTACTATGGCATTTCTATAGCCATTCCGAGATATATTGCCATGCAACTTTCCACCGTCCCGATCATCATCAGGACATACTTTACTTTTGTCATATTGCCATCGCATGATCATGTAGTTGACATCGTATTTGTGGCAAAGCCACCATGCATTAATTTTTATACATGTCACTCTTGATTCATTGCACCATCCCGGTACACCGCCGGAGGCATTCATATAGAGTCATATCTTGTTCTAGTTTCGAGTTGTAATCCTTATGTTGTAATTAATAGAAGTGTGATGATCATCATTATTAGAGCATTGCCCAAACAAAAAAAGGCCAAAAAGAAAGGCCCAAAAAAGGGGGGGGGGGCAATGCTACTATCTCTTTTTCCACACTTGTGCTTCAAAGTAGCACCTTGTTCTTCATGTAGTGAGTCTCATAAGTTGTCTTTTTATACTAGTGGGAATTTTTCATTATAGAACTTGGCTTGTATATTCCTACGATGGGCTTCCTCAAATGCCCTAGGTCTTCATGAGCAAGCGAGTTGGATGCACATCCACTAGTTTTCTTTTTTTGAGCATTCATAGCTCTAGTGCATCCGTTGCATGGCAATCCCTACTCCTCATGTTAACATCAAGTGATGGGCATCTCCATAGCCCGTTGATTATCCTCGTCAATGTGAGACTTTCTCCTTTTTGTCTTCTCCACACAATCCCCATCATCATATTCTATTCCACCCATAGTGCTATATCCATGGCTCATGCTCATGTATTGTGTGAAGGTTGAAAAAGTTTGAGATTATTTAAGTATGAAAAAATTGCTTGGCTTGTCATCGGGGGTATAGAAGTTGGGAACATCTTTGTGTGACGAAAATGAAGCATAGCCTAACTATATGATTTTATAGGGATAAACTTTCTTTTGCCATGCTATTTTGAGAAGACATGATTACTTTGATTAGTATGCTTGAAGTATTACTATTTCTTTTATCAATATGAACTTTTATTTTGTATTCATTCGGATCTGAATATTCATATCACAATTAAGAAGAATTACAATGAAATTATGCCAACTAGCATTCCACATCAAAAATTATCTTTTTATCATTTACCTACTTGAGGACGAGCAGGAATTAAGCTTGAGGATGCTTGATACGTCTCCGACGTATCTATAATTTTTAATTGCTCCATGCTATATTATCTACTGTTTTGGGCAATATTGGGCTTTATTATCCACTTTTATATTATTTTTGGGACTAACCTATTAACCGGAGGCCCGGCCCAGATTTGCTGTTTTATGCCTATTTCAGTGTTTCGAGGAAAAGGAATATCAGACGGAGTCAAAACAGAACGAAATCAACTAGAGAAGTTATTTTTGGAAGGAAAGCCACCCGATGGAATTGGAGTGCACGTCAGGGAAGAAGGGAGGTGCCCACGAGGGTGGAGGGCACGCACACCCCCCTGGGGCGCGCCCCCCTGCCTCGTGGCCCCCCCTTCGGTTCATCGACGTACTTCTTTCACCCATATATACCTACGTACCCTAAAACTTCCAGAACAGAAGATAGATCGGGAGTTCCGCCGCCGCAAGCCTCTGTAGCCACCAAAAACCTCTCGGGAGCCTGTTCCGGCACCCTGCCGGAGGGGGAACCCATCACCGGTGGCCATCTTCATCATCCCGGCGCTATCCATGACGAGGAGGGAGTAGTTCACCCTCGGGGCTGAGGGTATGTACTAGTAGCTATGTGTTTGATCTCTCTCTCTCGTGTTCTCAACTTCACACGATCTTGATGTATCCCGAGCTTTGCTATTGTAGTTGGATCTTATGATGTTTCTCCCCCTCTACTCTCTTGTGATGAATTGAGTTTCCCCTTTGAAGTTATCTTATCGGATTGAGTCTTTTATGAGAACACTTGATGTATGTCTTGCCGTGATTATCTGTAGTGCCAATGGGATATCATGTGCCACTTGATGTATGTTTTGGTGATCAACTTGCGGGTTTCGTGACATTGGGAACCTATGCATAGGGGTTGGCACATGTTCTTGACTCTCCGGTAGAAACTTTGGGGTACTCTTTGAAGTACTTTTATGTTGGTTGGATGAATCTGAGATTGTGTGACCAATATCGTATAATCATGCCCACAGATACTTGAGGTGACAATGGAGTATCTAGGTGACATTAGGGTTTTGGTTGATTTGTGTCTTATGGTGTTATTCTAGTACAAACTCTTTTACAGATTGATCCGAAACAATAACTTTGAGGTGGTTTCGTACCCTACCATAATCTCTACGTTTGTTCTCCACTATTAGTGGCTCCGGAGTGACTCTTTGTTGCATGTTGAGGGATTGCTATACGATCTATCTATGTTATTATTGTTGAGAGAACTTGCACTAGTGAAAGTATGAACCCTAGGCCTTGTTTCCTATCATTGCAATACCGTTCACGCTCACTTTTATCTTTAGTTACCTTGCTGTTTTTATTATTTCAGATTACAAAAACCTTTATCTACCATCCATGTTGCACTTGTATCACCATCTCTTCACCAAACTAGTGCACCTATACAATTTGCCATTGTATTGGGTGTGTTGGGGACACAAGAGACTTTTTGTTATTTGGTTGCAGGGTTGTTTGAGAGAGACCATCTTCATCCTACGCCTCCCACAGATTGATAAACCTTAGGTCATCCACTTGAGGGAAATTTGCTACTGTCCTACAAACGTGTGCACTTGCAGGCCCAACAACGTCTACAAGAAGAAGGTTGTGTAGTAGACATCATCGAGCAATTGATAGAAAAGCAAATAATTATGAGATTATCTAGGCATGATCATGTATATAGGCATCACGCCCGTGACAAGTAGACCGAAACGATTCTGCATCTACTACTATTACTCCACACATCGACCGCTATCCAGCATGCATCTAGAGTATTAAGTTCATAAAGAATGGAGTAACGCATTAAGAAAGATGACATGATGTAGAGGGATAAACTCATGCAATATGATATAAACTCCATCTTTTTATCCTCGATGGAAACAATACAATACGTGCCTTGCTACCCCTGCTGTCACTGGGAAAGGACACCGCAAGATTGAACCCAAAGCTAAGCACTTCTCCCATTGCAAGAAAGATCAATCTAGTAGGCCAAACCAAACTGATAATTCGAACAGACTTGCAAAGATAACTTAATCACACATAAAAGAATTCAGAGGAGATTCAAATATTTCTCATAGATAAACTTGATCATAAACCCACAATTCATCGGATCTCGACAAACACACCGCAAAAAGAGTTACATCGAATAGATCTCCAAGAAGATCAAGGAGAACTTTGTATTGAGATTCAAAGAGAGAGAATAAGCCATCTAGCTTATAACTATGGACCCGAAGGTCTGTGGTAAACAACTCACAACTCATCGGAAGGTCTATGGTGTTGATGTAGAAGCCCTCCGTGATCGATTCCCCCTCCGACGGAGCACCGGCGAAGGCTCCAAGATAGGATCTCGCGGATATAGAAGGTTACGGCGGTGGAAATGGTTTTTCGTGGTCGCTTCTGATGTTTTCGGGGTACATGTGTATATATAGGAGGAAGAAGAATGTCGGTGGACGCTCGAGGGACATACGAGGGTGAGGGGCGCGCCGACCTGTAGGGGGCGCGTCGAGCACCCTCGCGACCGCCTCCCTTGTTTCTTAACTTCCACTCCAAGTCATCTGGATCACGTTTGTTCCAAAAAGATCGCTCCTGAAGGTTTCATTCCTTTTGGACTCCGTTTGATATTCCTTTTCTTCGAAACACTAAAATAGGCAAAAAAACAGCAATTTGGGTTGGGCCTCCAGTAGTAGGTTAGTCCCAAAAATGATATAAAAGTGTAAAGTAAAGCCTATAAACATCCAAAACGGGTAATATAATAGCATGGAACAATAAAAAATTATAGATACGTTGGAGACGTATCAGGCCCCACTGCAAAGGTCCTCCGGAAGCTGTGTCCGAAGAGACCGAGGCGGTCTCCTCTCATGAGGAAGACGAGGATGAAGAGGAGGAGGAAGTGGAAAGCGACTCCCCCTCAAGATGGGGAGGGGAAAGAGGACAGCCTCCGAGAACCTGGAGGGGCGACGCCGAAGAAGGGGAGGGTGGTCCTCTCGGATAGTTTGGACTCAAAGTTCAAACACAGCCCAAAGGGGGTCCAAAGGGAGAAGCCCCTGGCCGAAACGTAAGTGTCAAAAAACTTACTCGTTCAATTATCGCTTAATCTGCCTCTGTCGTATCAAATCTTTTCTCTGCTTTTCAGCCCTCCATGCGAGATCCCAATTCCCTCCTCTTCGGAGGGGAACTCTCTAGCACCTGGAGAGGCGGAGAGTGACGAACCATCGCGCGCCTCCTCCCCTTCAGCCATGGAGGACATCGAGGTGCTGTCCCAAAGGGCATCTCCTGACCAAGGAGGAACGGACGAGGCCGTCCAGAAGGCGCCCGAGAACAACACCTCGGGCGCTGTAGAGCGGAGCATGGCGATCCCAATGACCACCAAAGGTGGGGGACCTTAACAGTCCGGGCCCTCGCCGAACACCGTCCCGGAGACCAGTACGGCTCTGGGTTCGGACCAACACCCCCTTCGAAAGAGGGGGGAGGAGTAGCAGCTCCATCAGCGGCCTTTGTCAATCCGGAGGCCGCTGGCACTGTGCAGGAAGCATTGCAACGTGTGTCCATCGTGGAGGAACACCGCACCCTGATGGGTGCGGTTATGGAAAAGGTTCGGTCCATGAAGAGCGGACTGACCGAAGCCTTCAACAGCCTACTGACGGGCTTTGAGGTATGCGATGTAATATCTTTACAAGTTTTTTTGTATATATATATGTGTGTGTGTGTGTGTGTGTGTGTGTGTGTGTGTGTGTGTGTGTGAGTGAGACGAAACCCATGTGTAGACAGTAGCCCCTGAGACTGTCTGGATTAGAACAATCCGAACAGAGGATAAAAACAAGTATATAATGCGCCGTATATGTTGTTGGATAGGCTTCTATGCTGGTGGCTACTGCCTAGGCCGCGGAAATTGCCGAGCTCCATCGGAAGCTTTGACTATGCGATGAGGAACTCGACCGCATCAACAAGCGGTTTAACGAAACCCAAGGTATGCGGCAATACTACATACCCGAAAGTTATGTGTGTGTTAGTCGTTTAAACTAACTAAAAATGTTATAAATGTACTCATAGTTGGCGCAGCCGAGGTCAAGCCCCTCAAGAGCATCCTCGCGAAGCCAAGAAGGAGGCGAAGGTGAGCAAAGCGGTCGCGGACAAAGCGGCCAAGGAGTTAGAGGTGGAGCAACCCGCTGAAGGCATGAGGCGCGGGTGGGGGAGGTCGAACAGGAGCTCAAGGACGCCATCGCCAGGTGTGAGTCCTTGGAGCAGAAGAGTTCAGAGCAGGCCTCCGAGCTCACCAAAGCGCTAGAAAGCGCAAAAGAAGCCCGGGTTAGAGCCCAGGGCGCTCGTCAGGAGATCCAAGAGGCGAGGCAGATAGCGGCTGGTAAGGCCTTTATCATGCAGAGTAGATTTACTAGTAAGAGATATATTTTTATGACCCGAGTTTGAAGTTCTCCACGCACCTTTGCGGATCTGCCGAGGAGTATTGCAGCCGCCACCGAATTCTTCTGAGCCGAAGAGGGGGGCTCGACGGAGAAGTTGTTCTGGTCGCAGTACCTTGCGCCAGAACATCCAGTGCCCCTTAGTGACCAGATGAAGCAGCTGTCCGAGCTGCACAGGGTGGCCAGACTGGCCATGAAGGATGTAATAGTCTGTCTATGGCCAGCCGAGTCCATACCTAGCAGCCCCTTTGGATTCGTGAAGCGGCTGGTGGATGCACTTCCTCGGATCGATACCCTCAAGCGGTCGTCCTACATAGAAGGTTCCCGGATGGCCTTCGCTTGCGTCAAGGTTCGGTGGGCGAAGATGAAGGCAACCGAGATTGCCACCGCAGGGCCACCTGAAGGCAAATATCACCGGCGGCCGGAGAGATATTTCGACGAGGTCCTCGAGGGAGCCCGCATTGTAGAGGGCCAGTGCTCAAAAGACATCATATTTGAATAGTTGAGTCCGGTTTGTAAGAGTCTTGTAATGAACTCATGATGTATAATAGTTATGCTTCCGCTTTATGATTAGTTTATCCTCCTGTTTGGGCGTTTATAAGTCTGAAAGTTTACAAGTCGTCGGCTTCTGCCCCCACGTAAATATTGCAGGGGTGTTCGGGAACACATGACCGCACTTTATCCAACATCTTGGTCCAGTGTAGGAGGTGGCTTGCGAGGTGAACTAGGCAATCAGACTATGCGGTTTTAGTACTTTCACTTAGCCATAAGAGTCCATTGGTGGCGCTAAGTACTATCCTCTTGTTGCGTGAACGGCAATCTAGAGTGCGGCGCCTTTGCAATGCGGCTGGTCAAAGCCCAGCCCCTCATATAACATGGCATAAATCGCGAACGATTTGTAGTATAACACTAAGTCACCGGATCGCTGACCCACTCTCGCCTATCATGACAGATAGTTTTCGGCTTTCTCTACTGAGTTACTTAACCGGACAAACCAAAAATACAACCGTAGTAGTTCTCTCTTTACTACCTTAGCCGAACTTGCGGAACGTAAGGTGGCAAACACAGGAGCAGGGCAACCCAACTATAGACCAAAGACACGATCCGGATCCGATGCATATAATGCAATATCCGGGACGCCGAAGAGTTCCCTAGAGGTGTTCGGACTTTTAAGAGTTTGCGGGGCCGAATACAGCCCCTGGTATGAAGGCCATGCCGAGCCACGTATATCAATCAAATGTAAGGGGGGAACACAGATGGCAAGATGATACAAGAATCCAACCGAGAAGGTCATAATCATCTGTTTCCCTTATATCCTTATTGATATGTCGAGGTGTGTATCGACAGACAATGTCGTTCAATATTAAGGTCATGTTACATGCCTAAAGAGAAAAGATAAAGTTTTACATAAGGGAAAGTCTAACACAAGGCCTAAAAATAATAGTTCAAAAACTCCAGTGATGGCCTGTCGCACGTTTGCGCCAGTTCTCCTTAGTAATGAGTCCTTTGATAGGAGTATTTTGATGGTTGGGAAACGCTAGCCTTAAAAGGATCTCCTGAAACAACCATATAGCAAGTATGGCTCTTGATGAACCTGCAGTGAGAAAAGAAAAAGGGTATATGCGGTCCAGATGGGGTCGAGCCGTATTATGGACCTTTTCCGCAGCGTGTCTCCGGCGTCGCCCAGGGTATTTTTAGTGCATAATTATGTACGCACAGTACACAAGCCGCAACCTGATAGGGCGATCGGCAAAGGCCGAACTTCTAATCAAGGTCCGGATCCGTTGATTTATCGCTATTATGCGCGGACCGGACTCATTTGGATACGTCATCGGCTTTATTGGTTGGTGAATTGTTCGGCTTGAGAAGGCCGCCATACACTTCGGCTGCAAGGGCCGTGGTGTGCTCTTCAGTACGGAGGGAGCTCTCCATATTACCATTGATTGTAATAACGCCACGAGGTCCAGGCATTTTAAGCTTCAAGTAAGTGTAGTGCGGGACTGCATTGAAGCGGGCAAAAGCAGTTCGTCTGAGCAGTGCATGGTAGCCACTGCGGAAAGGGACGATGTCAAAGATTAACTCTCCGCTGCGAAAGTTGTCTGGGGAGTCGAATACTACCTCCAGTGTAAGTGAGCCCATGCAACGGGCCTCCACGCCCGGTATCACGCCTTTAAAGGTAGTGTTACTGGGTTTGATTCTTGATGGGTCGATGCCCATCTTGCGGACAGTGTCTTGATAAATCAAGTTAAGACTGCTGCCCCCGTCCATAAGGACTCTGGTGAGGTGGTATCCGTTGATAATTGGATCAAGTACCAGGGCGACCGAACCCCCGTGACAGATACTGGTTGGGTGATCCCTGCGATCAAAAGTGATCGGACAAGCTGACCATGGGTTAAACTTGGGGGCGACAGGCTCTACAACGTAGACGTCCCTTAGTGCGCGGTTGCGCTCCCTCTTGGGGATATGAGTGACATAGATCATGTTCATTGTTTTCACCTCGGGGGGAAACTGCTTCTGACCCCCGGTGTTCGGCTGACGGGGATCATCATCGTCTTCGCTTGGAGGTCTGTTTCCCTTGTGTTCGGTGTTTATCTTATAGGCCTATTTGAAAACCCAACAGTTCTTGTTGTGTGGTTTGCAGGCTTATCGGGTGTGCCATGAATCTGACAGGGCCTCTCAAGGATTTTATTCAAGCTGGATGGCCCGTCTTTGTGGCCTTTGAAAGGTTTCTTCCGCTGACCGGACTTAGGGCCGCTGAATCCGGTATTGACTGTCGTATTGTCTGCATAGTTGCTGTTGTTCTGACGTTTGTTTTTATTGCGGTGAGGTTTACCATTGCCGTCTCTCACCTCAGAAGTGTCGGGGTCACCCGAGTTGTTGCTTCTATGAGCCAACCAGCTATCCTCGCCCGCACAGAAGCGGGTCATCAGTGCAGTTAAGGCTGCCATGGTCTTCGGTTTTTCCTGCCCGAGGTGTCGGGCGAGCCATTCGTCTCGGACGCTGTGTTTGAAGGCCGTTAAGGCCTCGGCGTCCGGACAATCCACGATCTGGTTCTTTTTAATTAAGAACCGATTCCAAAGTTTGCGAGCTGATTCACCTGGTTGTTGCATTATGTGACTCAAGTCGTCAACATCTGGCGGTTAGACATAAGTGCCCTGAAAGTTGGCCCGAAAAGCATCTTCCAAATCTTCTCAGGTTCCAATGGAGTTTTCTGGGAGGTTGTTTAGCCAGTGCCGCGCTGGTCCCTTTAGCTTTAGAGGAAGACATTTGATGGCGTGAAGGTCATCTCCTCGAGCCATGTGAATGTAGAGAAGAAAATCTTCAATCCAGACAACTGGATCTGTAGTTCCATCGTATTGTTCGATCTTTATGGGTTTAAACCCTTCTGGAAATTGGTGTTGCATGACCTCATCGGTGAAGCATAAAGGGTGTGTGGCCCCTCTATATCATGCAATATCGCGGCGGAGATCGGCTGACATCTGAGTTCGGTTCTGATCCCGAGTATAGTAGTGGTCGTCACGCCGGGCTTCATAGCCGTTGTCTCGCGACGGGGCATGGCCCCTTGATCCGTAGATTGATCTAGTCTGACCAGCTTTATTGGCTAGGTCACATTGCAAGTCATATGTGTATCTTGCGGCTGATGTCTCCCCGCCTCTTCGGCGAGGGGGTGCAGGTTGGTGTTCGGCTTGATATGCCGCTTTATCCCGTCCACGTGGTGGTCGGTCTGGTTGATCCGCTTGATTGTATTTTGATGGTATTGGCTCAAGGGCTCCGTCGTCGAATTTCGGCAGCAGCTTGCGCTTAGGGTAACTTTTGATGGGTCGCTCATGGCCGTATTCCTCCGCGGCCAGGACCTTAGTCCACCTTTCATTGAGCGTGTCCTGTTCAGCTTTGAGATGCTGCTGTTTTTTTTTCAGGCTCCGGGTTGTGTCGACAAGCTATCGCTTGAAGGGTTCTTGTTCGAGGGGTTCCTCTGGAACGATAAAGTCTTCATCACCGAGGCTAACCTCCTCTTCGGATTCTGGCATATAGTTGTTGTCTTCCGAATCTTCGTGATCGGCGAGTTCGGGACTATATTCACCCTCTTCCCTCTCGTCCTATTTGGATGTGGGCTCGATGGGGTATTTGGGATCTTCGGCATCATTCGGAGTCTCATTATCTCCGGTGCCGGTATTACTGTCCTTCGTCCGATGCGATCGTGAGCGGCGCCGCTGACGTTGGCGCTTTGGTGGTTTATCGATGGGTTTGTCTTCATCAGGGTTCTGATTATCCTCGTCGTCCTTTTTATCAGGAGTGTCCGCCATGTATATGTCATAACTTGAAGTGGTCGTCCAACACCCTGTGATGGGTGGGACTTGGCTCGGTTCGACGTCTGCATCATCGTCCATACCATCGATGTCTTCGGACGCGTAGTCCAGCATGTCGATTAAATCCTCAACAGTGGCTACTAAGTGGGTGGTGGGTGGGGCATAAAATTCCCCGCTCTTAGCCTCCAACCCGAGCTAGGTACAGCTTGGAGATAAAGCCCCGGTGATGGCGAGAGCCTGCATCAATCCCAATGTTTCGTCTAGGAGCGGAAGTTGGACCGGAAATTATGGATCTGCAGGGCTGAGTTCGGCATGGGACACCTGATCGGACCCAATGAGCGCAGACCTCGACAGTTCGGGGTGGTTGCCCAGAGCCAAGTCTAAGATTGCATCTGGGTCTTTGGTCGGCAGTTCCACAAGGGGGAGAGGTCCGGCGGGGCTCATGCTCCCGTCTTCGGACAATGAGACCCACCCTGGATCTGAGGCCGGGGTAGGTATGAGTGTTGACCCCTGAATAGGATCTAACAGGGAATCTGAAGCGTCTTCTTGGCGGGGCACATAGTAGTAGCCAAGGCCGCGAACCAGTTGAAGACCAGATCTCCTCGAACGTCGGTGGCATAGTTCAAGTTTTCAAACCTGATCTTGTGGCCGGGGGCATAACTGTCGACCTGCTCGAGGCGGCCGATCGAGTTGGCACGAAGCACAAAGCCACCGAACACAAAGACCTGTCCATGGAGAAAGGTTTTCCTGGACGCAACATCATTGTTGATGAAGAGGTGAGCCATCGATCCTTCTGTCGACGATACAGCGGAGCTCTCAATGGAAGCACCAATGTCGGTGTCAAAATCGGCAGATCTCGGGTAGGGGTGGCCCAAGCTGTATGTCTGAGGACCGATGATAACTATGGACAAAGGACACAATGTTTACCCAGGTTTGGGCCCTCTTAATGGACGTAAAACCCTACTCCTGCTTGATTATATTCGACGGGTATTGAGGTTACAAGAGTTGATCTACCACGAGATCGTATTGGCTAACCCTAGATTAGCTAGCCTAGCAATGTTGTGATCCTGCCTCTGATCTAACCCTCCGGTTTATATAGACACCGGAGGGGCTTAGGGTTGTACAAAGTCGGTTTTACAGAAAGGGATAACATATCCGAACACCTATACTTGCCACCCACGCATACGGGAGTCCCTACCGGACACGAGAGGTGATCTTCTATCTTGTATCTCGACGGCCCATCAGTCCGGCCCATATCCAACACACCGGACGCCCAAGGACCCCCTAGTCCGGGACTCCCGCAGAGGGTTCTTGTACCCTTTTCTCTTTATAATGCAAGATATGCATGCTATGCGTATTCGAGAAAAAGATTCAAAGCAAAATCTAAATGAAACCGATTTGATTTGAAAAAGAAAATAAAAAGCAAAGTTCAGGTTGTTACATTAGTGTAGTCCATAAAAACTGAAATGATAAAAATCTGATTTTTATACATGGCAAATCAAAGGTTTTTCATAGCAATTTATATTAGCGCCATGATGACAAATTTAGTTTGCAAGCACGTCGATTTTCTGGCAAAAAATAAGCCGAGACGGATTTGTCATTCTCGCCAACTAAACTTGTTATCCTTGACAAACATAACTTGCCATGAAAAAATGTTAAGTTTGCCATGACTAAAATTATGATGTTCGCTGGATATATGGGTCCTAGAAAAATGCATGTAGCAAATTGTCTTATTATTTTTGGGAAATCTATGCAGTAAAATGTCAACTCGATGCCTCTATGAAAGTTGTTTTAGATGCGGCTAAGATACTACCATTACTTCCTCTAAAAAAATACTACTATTACTAAATTCTGCCATAAAAAATCAAATTGTATCGAACAGCCGCACCGAATTCAGTTTGGAACCCAATCCTGAGTAGGGCCATAATAATCAGAAAAAAAGAGATCAATTACTCTGGACCAAATTATTATTATCAAGGACAGGCGCAGGTGCAACCCTAGCATGTTCTTGGGATAGTGTTGGTACTACGATCCAATCAACCATACGATACGAGGGCAAGAAACGTATCCCGCTAGCTAGAATACAACTCTGGACCGGGATTCTGCATCGCCTGATTAAACAGTGAAGTAGAGTAGTACTATTTCATCAGATATGTATCACGATTAAACAAGTGCCGTGAGCAGAGCACATGACCGCTGTCCTGTGCCGCACCGAACGGCCGCTCGTCGGCTTCTCTCAAATCTCATCAACGAGAGTCGAGAGGGGAGGGAGGGAGGGCAGATGCACGCACCTGCGCCTGCACCTGTGCACGTACGCACTCCACCGAAATGCAACACCTGTCAGTGCCCTGTGCATCTGAAGATGGGTTGAGAGGTACTCCGCGTATTTTAAAATGCCCATCACGCAGGATGGTGATGGAATTATGATTAGAGTAGTAAGTATACGTTCGGCCGTACGTGTTAGACCGACGAGGGAATCAAGGCGCAAGTCTCGGCTATGGTTTGTCTTGGTCGATCCCTGTTGTGTTAATGTTTCAGTTACACTAGACAGAGTAGCACAGAGCTTCTGTACGGTCTGTCCCCAAGAAATAACAAGAGATGCCGTTTCAAGTAGAGTACAGATCTCGTCGGCCGTGGTCATCCATCTTGTTTCTGTAATTAGAGGGTCTGAGTCTCCATCCGCATCTGCATCTGCATCTTGCTGGAAATATTAATACTTTTTTTATTAATCTAACCCACGAGTAGATAGTAAACATAACAACCATAACACGTGAGTATACGTAAAATGAGACATCTAACAATATATACGGTTAGCATATGAACGAAAAAATAGAAAGGTATGAGGGAGCAATCGTTCCTACGGGATCCACAACACTGACATAGAACACATTCATAGTTGTGAATCACAAGGTGATCTTGTGTGTCAACGCTTAAAATACGTTTCGGTATTTTTTTTTTTGTTTTAGAGTAGCGGCAAAGTCTTGAAACGGAAAGTGCCTAAAATAAGTTTTGTGGGTTGCTGGAAATATTAGCACTTTTTGGATTAATCTAATCCATGGGTAGATAATAAACATGGCAATCACGGTATGAAACTCATATTGATGCCTAAGCATGTGAATACGTACAATACATAGAACCGAAACATCTATGAACAAATCATATACGGCTAGGACATTAACAAGAAAATAGGGGATAAATAAATCATACCCTTCGGTTGACGAGGCCAACGGAGCGGTGGCATAAGCAGCCTCGGCATCGTCTGCGGTCTTCTTCTTCGCGACTTCGTCGGCGGCCATGGAGTCGACGCAGGGGAAGTAGTCGAAGCAAAGGAGGACATAAACGGGGACGGATCGGGATCAATCACGCCGAAATGCTCCCCAAAAACCTTATCGCCCTTCAACCAAGTAGGATCTCAGAGGATGGGGTTCCAGAGGCACCTGCTTTCCCGACCAACCGTGCACATGATCGTTGAGATGGTATCGCCGGAAGCAGCACAGTGAGAGGAACAGTAGATGAGGACTTAGGGTTGCGCAAGGAGGAGTGAGTGTTTATCGGCTGCGTTGGCCAACTCCTCCAATATACAGGGTAGGTTGGCCCGGGCTGAAACCCACAACCGAGTCCACGAACAGCCCATGGACCAACGTCTTGGACAGTGACACTCATGTTAGCGACTCGTTAATTAATCTAAGATTAATTAACCATTCTTGAGCAGCAAACATAAAGCGCATAGGTGTGAGCTCGTCTCGGCTCATTCCCATAACCCGTGGCGCGCGCATCGTGACGAGGCGTGGCATGGCGTGGCGAGGTAGACGACGGAGAAGGAGCGTGTGTACAACTCCTCTTGCCAAGCTCCCAATGGCATGTGGTAGAGCAGCCCTTATAAAAGGGTCTCACTCTTACTACACTAGCAGTATGGTACTAAATTTCCCACCACTTATCATATGCACCTATATGGTCCTTAGAGATTTACCAGGGATTATAGTCTTATATATGGGCAAAAGCCCATCTATAATCCAACAATCCCCACCATCAAGGCACATTAATTTGTCATGTGTTCCAAACAATGTTTTGATATACCAGAACTTTTAGTGGAGACTATTAAGTTGAACTACCACATAGAGCAACAGAATTAGACTCCTTTACAACTAAGCAATGGACTATACCTTAAATTGTCAGTTTAGCATGCAGAAGTTTCGTCTATTGTCAGAAGATACGTGGTTGTCGAATGCTAAACCCCACGGGTGGAGCTTATTAGTCATACTCCCAATCTGTTCATGAGCTTCCTAGAGATTACCTTATGTCAGAGACTGTGACGAGTAGTCGGGCTCACATAGGTGTGTTCCTCGAAAGAATGCTCTGTAGGATAGCATCTTGCTTATATGAGCTTTGGAACACATTAAGACAAAAGTCAACCTGCCTTACAAATTACGAGAGTATTGCATCTCCAACGGAGTGGGTTTGTAAGCATACTCTCCTCAGTTGACCGTTGGGTTAGTTTCTCAGGTCCTAATTCACGGGATCTTCGATCACATAGGTTGGGTTACCCCATGAGAACTTACGTGGGTTTCATGCCCATCTCCCTCGATGCATTTTCTATCACAATCTATGATAACCCTTTCATGAAGGGATCTGTCAGATTCTTAGTTGTTTGGATATAATCCAACGCTATTACTCCAGAGTTTCTTGAATGCCTGACAGATTTCGATCTTCTTATTATATGCTTTGTGGATTGCACATTGTCCTTTGAACTCTTTGCCTGGGCAATCACGCTCTAATTGTCACAGATCATAAGGACAACTGGGACTGGCTTGTCAACCACTAGCAAATCCATCAATAGCACTCGAAGCCATTCTGCTTCGACGCATGATGTGTCTAATGGTGTGAGTTCTACTTCCATAGTCGATCTCGTTAAGATTGTCTTCTTGCAAGACTTCCAAGAAATAGCACCACCACCAAGTATGAACACATATCCACTTGTGGCTTCCATCTCACCAGCATTAGATATCCAATTTGAATCGCTATACCTCTCAAGTACCGTCACGTACCTAGTATAGTGAATCCCATAGTTCACAGTACCTTGCAAATAATGCATGACTAGCTCAATAGCATGCCAATGCACATCTCCTGTATTGGAAACAAACCGACTCAGTTTCCACACAACAAATGAGATGTTGGGCCAAGTAGCACAAGCTAGGTACATGAGTGAACTGATCACTTGAGAGTATCTTAATTGATCCACAACCGTGCCTTCGAACTTTCGAATCCGCACACTAGGATCATATGGTGTTGCAGAAGGTTTGTAGTCCGAAATCTAAAATGACTCAAAATCTTCTCAACATGGGTGGATTGCATAAGTCTAGTCCCACCCTCATTATCTCTCAGCAGCTTGATGTTAAAGATAACACCAGCCACACAAGATCTTCCATCTCAAAGTTATGAGATAGAAAGTCTTAATCTCCTCAATTACTTTGAGGTGGGTCCCAAATATTAGTATGTCATCGACATATAGACACAATATAACTCCTTCGCCCCACCAAGGTAATAGTATACACATTTCTCAGCTTCATTAACAACAAAGCTAGTAGATGTCAAGATTTTGATTAAACTTCTCAGGTCATTGCTTAGGCGCTTGTTTCAGACCATACAAATATTTCAATAACTTGCACACCTTCCCTTTCCTGACCATTTACTACAAAGGCATCTGGTTGTTTCATGTGAAATTTTCTCGTCTAGCTCTCCGTTAAGGAAAGTCGTCTTAACTTCCATCTGATGAACGAAAAGACCATGCGAGGAAGTCAACAATAGTAATACTCAAATGATTGTCAGTCTAGCCACAGGTGAGTAAGTATCAAAGATTTTCTTTCTTTCTGGGTATAACCCTTGGACATAAGCCTACCCTTGTATGACTCAACAGTACCATCGGGCCTAAGCTTCTTTTTGAACACCCACTTACATCCCAATGGTTGGCAACCACAAGGACGATCAGTGATTTTCCATGTCCATTAGCTAAGATGGAATGCATCTCGCTACGGACTACATCTTCTAGTAGTTAGCATCCAATGATGTATAAGCTTCTAAAATATAATTGGGAGTGTCATCCACGAGGTACACGAGGAAATCATCACCAAAGGAATTTGCAGTCCTCTGCCTCTTGCTCCTAACAGGAGCTTCCTCATCACCCTCCGTGGAACTTTCTTCACTTTTGTGCTCATAATATTTTATCGGAATGGCAAGTTCAGGAGTCTCATTTTATTCCAGCCTAGAAGTGCTTTGCATATCTCTCATGGGGCAAATATCCTCAAAGAATGTAGCATCTTTAGACTCCATGATCATACCGATCTTCATGTCGTGTACATCAGATTTCACCACTAGAAATCTATAGCCAGCGTTACGCTTGGCATAGCCTGAAAAAACGTAGTCCACAATCTTTCATTGAGAGTTCCTCTGTGTCGTCGCAATCAGGAAGGATGCCTTTTCCTGTCTTTAAAGACGGCGCCGTCGGCAAGGGAGCTTTGGCCGCCGCCAAACTATCCGGCTAGGTGGTTTTCTTATGACCGCATGTTCGGCCACCGCTCCGACGATGACCTCTCAGATCATCAAAAGCGATCTTCACATCAGCTCGGAATTCGCCGAGCAGCTAGATCCGATGGAGCTCTCCTCCGTAAATGAGCTCTTGGATCGCATCGCCGCCCTGGGAGTCGCTACAGACTACGATCAGATTGGTCTTAAAACCGATCTGAGAGAAATTAACTCTCCTCAGGCTACCCACCACGTTGTTGTGGTAGAGGAACAATGCGGCGAATATTCTTCTATGTTAATGTCCGGATTCCCGATCCCTCCATGCCGGATTCCCGCGGAGGGACGAACGTCAATCAAATACTGAACCTAAAGTCAGGCATCGGACCAGATTTGTTGGAAAGCATCCAACCAACCAAGCTTCCAAATCCGGAAACTTCTTGGCCTTTGAGCCTCAGATCGGGCGGGGTTCCGAACTTAATTCCACCCGCCCACCCAAACATAAGCGATCTATCTTAAATACGGCAAGATCCCGATGAAACAGTACATCATTACTGGGCCAAATTCCTCCTGGTTATGAACAGGATAAAGGACTGCCGTGAAGAAAGCGCGATTTCAATTTTCTGCAACAATTGCACGGACAAGGGAATCATAAACGCCATAAGTCGTCGCGAAGTTACACGCTTCGCCGACCTAGCGACCATTGTACAAAAATACTGTGCGATGGAGAGTGCCTGGAAAATCGAAACCAGGTTTTGGGACAATCCGGCCCTGAATACAACCCCAGTCCGAAATAAAAGGGTGCGTCATACTCAAGCACCTGGATTAAAAACCAGAAAGTAAAAACCCCCTAAAGGGCACGGAACCGTACTGGAGGGATGGCTCAACGGACCCTGCAAAATCCACAGTATGGAGGGCGCCACTCCAACACATAGCCATCGAGCATGTTGGATACTACGGCAGGTGGCCAAAAGTGGCGAAGGCTTTCTAGCCCCGGGCAACCAGCCCAGCAGTACCAGTACAGTATTAACAGTCTTCGAGACTTTTGCATCAAATAATATGCGGAAGCGAACAATCCGCAGCCTCGCCGAAGTCTACCAAGTAGCAACAACAAATCCATGGAGCGACACGGCTATCACCTTCAATGCCAGCGATGAACCTAAATTCCGAACAGCTCGAGCACCAGCCGCATTGGTCCTCAGTCCGATAGTGGACGGCTTTCGTCTTACCAAGGTACTCATGGATGGCGGCAGTGGATTAAACCTCATCTATGAGGAAACCCTTCAAAAAATGGAAATTGACTGGAGCCGCATTGAGCGAAGCAGCACAACCTTCAGGGGAATAATCCCTAGTCGAGAAGTACGCTGCATAGGAAAAATCACACTAGACGTACTGTTCGGCTCACCGGACAACTACAGGTCCAAAGAGGTCACGTTCCAAGTGGCCCCATTCGGCAGCGGATATCACGCCTTGTTAGGGCGAGAGGCATTCACAATCTTCCAAGCTATACCCCATTACGGGTACATGAAGCTCAAAATGCCCGGGCCCAATGGAATAATCACTCTCGTCAGTGATCCAGATATAGCACTCCGCGCTGAAAATAAGACAGCCGCACTGGCCCTAGAGGCATTATCCGAAGCCCTAGCGGCAGAGGAACTCACTGCGCTGCGCTCCACGGTGGATAGGGACAATGTGATACTCGATAAGAGGTCTAAGTCCACCTCTTTTAAACCAGCAGACGAAATAGTCAAATTCCAGGTCCATCCAACGGACCCCATAAAGACGGCCTCCATTGGGGCACAATTAAATCCTGATGTAGAAGCCGCACTACGAGAATTCCTTCAGGAAAATTGGGACATTTTCGCCTGGCACCCTTCAGACATGCCAGGAATCCCACGCAGGCTGGCAGAGCACAGCCTAAATATCCTAAAAGGATTCAAGCCAGTCAAACAGGATCTTCGGCGATTTTTCGAACCCAGAAGACAGGCAATGGGAGAGGAGCTAGCCAAACTCTTAGAAGCCGGATTCATCAGAGATATAAAACATCCGGACTGGCTAGCCAACCTGGTAATGGTACCCAAAAAGGACAAATCCTGGCGCCTTTGTGTCGATTTCAAAGACCTTAACAAGGCCTGTCCAAAGGACCCTTTCCCTCTCCCTCGCATCGACCAAATCATCGATGCCACCGCAGGGCACGATTCATTGTGCTTCCTCGACGCATACTCCAGATACCATCAAATCAAGATGGCGGAAAAAGACCAGGCCGCAACGGCATTCATTACTCCATACGGACCATTCTGCTTCAACAGAATGCCCTTCGGACTCAAAAATGCCGGCGCAACATATCAGCGCATGATTCAGACATGTCTGGCTACCAAGATAGGCAAAACAGTAGAGGCATACGTAGACGATGTGGTCGTCAAGACCAAACACGTCGAAACTCTAGTAGACGACTTGAGGGTAACATTCGACAATCTCCGAGCATATGACATTAAGCTCAACCCGGAAAAATGTGTTTTCTGCGTACCAGCCGGAAAGCTCTTGGGCTTCATTGTATCCGGTAGAGGAATTGAAGCAAACCCAGCCAAGGTCCGAGCTTTGTCACAATTGGATATCCCAAAAGACCTCAAGCAAATACAAAAACTAACTGGATGCGTGGCGGCTCTAAGCCGCTTCATCTCCCGTTTGGGAGAAAAGGCGCTGCCCCTCTATCGCCTCCTCCGGCGCATCGAACACTTTGAATGGAAGGATGCTGCCACGACCGGACTCGAAGAAATTAAGACCATATTGGCAACAAATCCGGTCCTGGCCGCGCCCAACCTGGGCGAACCTATGTTATTATACATCACAGCAACACATCAAGTTGTCAGCGCTGCACTCGTTGTCGAACGAGAAACAGAAGGGCACAAATTCCCTCTTCAAAAACCAGTGTACTATGTATCCACTGTCTTAACTCCATGCAAGTCCCGGTACCCACATTATCAAAAGATAGCGTATGCGGTGTTCATGGCATCCCGGAAGCTGCGACACTAGTTTCACGAGTGTTCCATAACGGTAGCCTCCGAAGTACCTCTCAACGATATTATAAACAATCGCGACGCGACGGGCAGGATTGCAAAATGGGCCATTGAGCTCTTACCATTTGACATAACCTACAAACCACGGCGAGCTATAAAATCGCAAGTTCTGGCTGACTTCATCGCCGAATGGACCGAAGCCGAACTCCCTAAAGAGTATGGCGCATACTCCAATTGGATCATGCATTTCGACGGCTCCAAAATGTTGGCTGGCTTGGGGGCTGGCGTCGTCTTGACGTCCCCAATCGGAGAGACAGTCCAATACGTGCTTCAAATATTGTACACGGACTCCAACAATGCAGCCGAATACGAGGCCCTTCTACATGGCCTCCGGATGGCAATCTCCATGGGTATTCAACGCCTAGAGGTGCGCGGGGATTCAAACCTCGCAATATCCCAAGTAAATGGAGACTTTGACGCCAAGGATCCGAAAATGGCAGCCTACCGTAACGCCGTCCTAAAAATGTCAGCCCGGTTCGAAGGACTCGAATTCCACCATGTAGCCCGGGATAGTAACCAGGCAGCAGACGTGTTGGCACGCATCGGCGCAAAACGCGACGCCGTCCCTCCAAACATCTTCCTGGAACGGCTCTTTAAGCCATCCGTATTATGGGAAGAGGAGTCCGGAAATAACAATCCGGAACCAACTGCATCACCTAACGCAGAACATTCTGACACAATCGGTGGCTCAGCCAATGAAATAACAGATTCAGCCCATGAAATACTGGCAGTAATTGCCCCGTGGACGGAACCGTTCCTAGCCTACTTAATCAGGCAGGAACTTCCCGAAGACCAAAATGAGGCCCGCTGCATAGTTCGGCGATCTAAAGCCTACAAGGTCCATGAGGGAGAACTTTATAAGAAAAGCACAACCGGAGTCCTTCAAAGGTGTATCTCCGAAGAGGAAGGGCAAAATCTCCTGGCTGAAATTCACGCCGGACTCGGCGGGCACCAAGCCGCCGCCCAGGCCCTTGTAGGCAAGGCCTTCCGTACAGGATTTTATTTGCCGACCGCCCGGGCAGATGCTCAGGACTTAGTCCAACGATGCGTCGGTTGCCAGCTCTTTGCTAATCAGAGCCACATGCCACCCACCGCCCTCAAAACTATACCCATTACTTGGCCGTTCGCGGTCTGGGGGCTTGACATGGTTGGACCCCTTAAAGGGGGAACCCACAAGCACAAATACTTATTGGTCATGGTGGACAAATTCACCAAATGGATAGAGGCCAAGCCGGTTAAAACGGCAGAATCCGGACCTGTGATATACTTCATATCCGGGGTAGTACACCGTTTTGGCGTCCCCCACAGCATCATCACTGATAATGGCATGAATTTCACGGCCGACGAGGTTAAACTCTGGTGCAAAAACATGGGCATCAAGCTCGACTACGGTTCAGTCTACCACCCTCAAACTAACGGTCAAGTGGAACGAGCAAATGGTCTAATCATGAGTGGCATCAAACCCAGATTAGTGCGGTCCCTCACGGAATCTAACACGCACTGGGTAGAGGAGCTCGACTCCGTACTCTGGGGGCTGCGGACCACGCCAAACCGCACAACCGGATTCACACCATTTTTATGGTATACGGCGCTGAGGCAGTTTTGCCCTGCGATATAATTCATGACTCACCTCGCGTGCGCATGTACGAGGAAAGAGAAGCCGAGTTGGATCGGAAGGACAGTTTGGACGCTTTAGAGGAGGAGCGCGACGTGGCAAAATCCCGTTCCGCATTCTATCAACAGCAGACTCGAAGATATCAAAGCAGAGAAGTACGGGCCAAAACTTACAATGTTGGCGAGTTAGTTCTACGCCTGCCGGACAAGAAAAAGGACAAACTTAAGCCCAAATGGGAAGGTCCCTTCATCATCGACCAAGTCCTTACCGGCGGTGCATACCGTCTACGCAACGCATCTGACAACCGACTCGAGCAAAACCCATGGAACGCAGCCTGTCTCCGAAGATTTTACGCCTAGCGCCGGACTCAGGGTTCGTCTCCTTCCTCCGTCCACCTTTCATATTTTTCGCTGTCTTTGTTTTCCCTCCTTTTTCCTCCCTCTTTCAGTACAAGCCTCTTGAGGGATGATCCGCGCTTTGTTCGCACTCACTCGATGTGCTACTTGCACTCGTTATACCTGGGGGCTTCTTTAACAGAAGCTTATTTCTATGGGCTTCATGCCCAACACATGTGTCATACTTCCGCATGTACCTTTTGATCACCATTATATGCATCGATATGACTTAAGTTTTGGCCAAGCTGGGTTGCCTGGCTCCTGTGCTTACCCCTACGTTCCCGATTGTTCGGCTAGGAGGTAAAGGGAGCACCTCTGCGATTGTTACTGCCGGGTCAGCCGGATGTGTACCTCAGACTGGGTGAAGCCGAAGGCTAGCGTTCTTAAGGGAATATTCGGTCGGTGACCTTGAAAGATGATTTATTACTTACTTATTTATCTGCCCCTAGATGCTTTTTCTGCTATTTTCGCAGTCCGGACATGCACTTTAGGGCATGCCTCCTAGGGAAAGGAACCCTTAACAGAACTATTCTCCCTGGAAGATGTTTCTTACTAACCATGTAATATAACATAGCTAGTTGGGCACTTGTCTGACAAAGCAATTATGACCCCTACGCCTTGTCTCCATGCATGCCCCGGTTCTTTCATAACCGTAAGGGTATTCGGACACACTCCGGACTGTTGGGTCCCGAGGTTGAAGCGAAAAGGTCCGCAAAGACAAATGATCTACAATCCGGCTAGAAGGCATTTTACATGTCATTTTAAAATTAGATCGTCAAACTGACTGATTGTACTCCTCTTCAATCCCATCTAACAGGCTGTCTAATTTACAATCCTGTTGGGAATATTTCGCGGCCAATTCTACTTGGCCGTACATCAGGCTCACAGGGATCTCCTTCCCATCGGGCCCCACAGGTCCGACCTCAGCCATGTGGTTTGGGTCAGCCTTCGGGTACCGTGTCTTCACCATGGCCCAGGCCTCCCTGGCACCTTGGCGGCATGCCGATATCTTCCATAGACAGAGACGCCGTCGTACTCCCTGAAGCTTCTCAGCAAACCCTCCAAGACCCTCGGGTAGGGAGATGGAAGGCCATAAGGTCTGAACGACGCTGCTCATCACCTGCCGAACACGTTCGTGCAGTTGCAGCAGCTCGGGAAGAGGGTCTCCCATGGAACCAGGCATCTCCTCCGCCGGACGACCCGTGAGCACACCTACAGACACATTTCTGTCAATCGACTTCCTCGCCGAACTCTTCTTTTCAAAAGAGTTTGCTCAAGCACTTACTATACATGCCGCGACGAAGCCGCCGATTCTCCTTTACGGAGTTAGACAGCTGGACCCGAACATCTTTTAGTTCTTCACCCAGCTGGGTGTTGGCATCTTGGAGTTTGTTCCTCTCCTGCTACACCCTCGTAAGCACCCTCTCGCCGGCCTTCAACTGGCGCAGCAGCTGTTGCTTGTCCGGATCTAGTCCGGCACCCTCTGCAATATTATTGTCAGAATATACACACACGCCGCACTTCATAAACTACTTCTCTTTTCAAAATATGAATTACCAGAGGGGGTCTCCGTGGCTCCCCCGGCAGCGGCTAGTGCGGCCTCAAGTTGGGCCTTGCATTCTTGAAGCTCCTAGGACAGGTGGGTATTCTTCTCAGTAAGATCCTGCATAACAAATGATCCTTAAATCAGTTAGTTTAACTATTTTAAGTCTCGGGGGCTACTGGCATATATAACTATTAAAATTCCTTACCCGTATGTCCTTTACATACTGCTCCGTGGCTCTGGTTAAACCATCTTGAGCAGCACGGAGGTGCGCGTCTCCCACATTAAAGGCATTTAACGCCTCAGGGGAGAAACACACGTCACGAAGAACTGTCCGACGGCGCCTGTGATTCATGGCGCTCTCCACCTCAGACCTGGTGGCGGACAATCTCTCGACATCCTCCGTTGGAGGAGCATCCGGCTCGTGCCTTGCGCTCGCCTCCCCCTTCGGACCAGGCATTGGAGCCTGGCTGGCGGAGGCTTGGTGGGCACCCTCTCCGGACTCAGTCCGGCGAGCGCTCTTTCTCCTGGAAGAATCATGAGCATTAATGGTGCACCATACCTTTGCGGCGACGTTTCGATTCGCGCCGCACTCCTCTTCCGCCTACTAGGTCGCACTGACCTCGTTTGGTCAGTCGCCATGGGCTCGGCTTCCCGCCGTAAAGGCACCTCCTGCCAAGCACCATTGGTACACGGTGGTCAGAAATAAGCATTAAAAAAGTAACGGTGTCAGGACTTCGGTCGTACTCACCTGGGAAGCCGGACATAAACCGGGGTAGTCAGTCGTAATGGCGACTAAAGCATTGTCTATGCTGAGTTGGTGGAACACCCCGTCAATCAAATCCACCTTTACGTTCGGATCCTCTTCGGAGGCCAGATCAAGGGATCTTCCTGGATCCTCGGGTTGTGAAGTTGGGATTTCTATGCCCGCCACATCCCAACGTATTTCCTGCGTTGAAATCATAAAGTAAGACACTTATCTTTGAGAGTACGGATCAGATATATAAGCGTCCGCTTACCCAGCTCCGAGGGTTATTCATGGAGAATCCATTCAATGGATTCGTGCGGAGGAAGTCCTCCTTCTCCCCCTTGTACAAGCCGGACAGGATCTTCACCAGATCGGCGGCCAATCCCGGCCCCGTGCGGCCATGACGGGTGGCGTCATTCTCCCCGTTGAAATCCCACATGGTGTGGCCCCTATATTGGAGCGGTTGCACCCCTCGCATAATGCATGTGGCCATGACTCCGATCATGGTTAATCCGAAATGGGCTAGCAACCGTATCCGGCCCATCAGATAGTGGACGCTCCTGTCATCTTCCCGTTGAGGGCTCCGTGGGCGCCAACTCAGGCGTTTCTTCAGAGGAGCGTTGCTAAACTCCGGGAGGCCGATCCGAACTGGATCCGGTAGCGGGGCGTCTTCCATATAGAACCATTCCGAAGGCCAGACTTCGGACGCCTTCTTCGGGGTTCCGGATAGATATCCGGTCCCGGCGATGCGTCATATTTCGGTTCCGCCCACTTGATATATCGACCCCTCGTGAGAGCGGGGTACGAGGCAAAACAGCCTCTTCCACAGCGCAAAATGGGGCTCGATGCCCAAGAACAGCTCGCAAAGAGCTACAAAGCCCGCGATGTGCAAAATGGAGGCAGGCGTGAGGTGGTGAAGCTGGAGTCCATAGAACTCCAGGAGCCCCCGGAGAAATGGATGTATGGGAAATCCGAGTCCCCTTATTAAGTAGGGGACGAAGCATACCCGCTCTCCTTTGGAGGGATTGGGGACGCTCTCCGCCTGCTTCCCACCCTTGTAGGTGGCCAGTCCGGCTCGAACCGGAACCATAAAGGCTGGGGGAAGGTATCCCTCTGTTTGGAGCGTCACTAGCTCGCTATGCGGGACTGAGCATCTCCTCCAATCTCCTGGCTGAGTACTGGGAGCGCGAGAAGAGGAGCCGCGTCGACTATCCATGTTGGAATGGATTTTTTGTCAGATGCGCCTCGATAAGTACTTGCGGAAGTAGGATGGTGTGATTTGGATCTGGATCCTCGCCTCTCTTATAGGCAGCTTATTCACGCAGCTAGGGGGTAAAACGCAAGAATACCCTGGCTTTTCGCATTCGTACAACACGTGGAAGAAGGCCATTATTGGACGTGGAAGCCAAGGAGCGCAACATTTATGAAGCAACCGGACACTATCCAGCAAACACATGGAGCATGAAGGAGAACCCTCCTTGCAAACGCCGAAGACAACATACGCGCCGGACTCGTCGTCATTGAAGCCTGGTTCGGGGGCTACTAAGGGAGTCCCGGACTAGGGGTGTCCGGACAGCCGAACTATCATGATCAGCCGGACTCCAAGACTATGAAGATACAAGATTGAAGACTTCGTCCCATGTCCGGATGGGACTTTCCTTGGCGTGGAAGGCAAACTTGGCGATACGGATATGTAGATCTCCTACCATTGTAACCAACTCTGTGTAACCCTAGCCCTCTCCGGTGTCTATATAAACCGGATGGCTTTACTCCGTAGGACGAACAACAATCATACCATAGGCTAGCTTCTAGGGTTTAGCCTCCTTGATCTCGTGGTAGATCTACTCTTGTAACACACATCATCAATATTAATCAAGCAGGACGTAGGGTTTTACCTCCATCAAGAGGGCCCGAACCTGGGTAAAACATAATGTCCCTTGTCTCCTATTACCATCCGCCTAGACGCACAGTTCGGGACCCCCTACCCAACTTACGCTTTTTGGTTATCGATACGATGCATCTAACATGGTTAACCAAGTCTGTTATAGTAGTGTTTTTCTGTTTGGCAACCATGTTTGACTAGGGTGAATAGGGAGGCGTCCACTCATGAATAATACCATGTTACGCACAAAAAACTACTCTCCACCATGATCAGACCGAACTCGTTTTATTCTCTTTTCAAGTTGGTTCTCAATTTCTGCCTTGTAGATTTTAAAGAAGTGTAGAGGCTCATCCTTAATATTTAACAAATACAAATAGCATAATATAGTGAAATCATCAATCAATGTCATGAGATATTTCTTTCCACCTTTAGTCAACACATCATTCATCTCACAAAGATCTGAATGTATGGACTCTAGTGGTGCCAAGTGTCTCTCCTTCGCGAGCTTATGAGGCTTGCGAGGTTTCTTAGCTTGAAAACATGCATAGTGCTGGGAAACGTAGTAGAAAACAAAAAAAATCGCCCAACGATCAACCAGGAAAAATATGAAGAGGCAGATAGGGTTTGAATCAATCATCGTTACTGAATCTGGAGTGCAATGGAAGTAGGCGAGTCGGTGTAGATCGTACTTGGAGTCCCTCGAACCATTGATGATGATCCCGCAAACCTCCCTCGGACGATACCTCAAAAGGAAGACCAAAATGATGGCCTCTCTACTTGGTTGCAAGCGTATGGTCTTTATGATTCAGCATCACTTTGCCATCCAGAGCTAATCGTCGCCAAAGAATTAGAGGGAGGAGATTAGAACCACATTGGACTTCTAATTATGAGGATTAGAGTAACTAGGTCTAGCTCTAATTAGTCAGCTAGGACCAACTAGAACTAGAACTAGATGAACTAGAGGAGGCTCCAAAACTTGTGTATTCAATTGTGGCCAATACCTCAAGTGTATAGAGGTTAGAGGGGGAGGGAGAGGCATCCACGAAGGAGGGAAAGCCTCCTTGGGCCGCCGGCCAAAGGGGAGGAGTTAGACTCCTTCCCTAGCAGGATTCTCCCCCCCCCCACCCACCCACACACACAAGGAAAGGGGGCGCCTCCTCCACTTGGGCCCTTGTGGCCCAAGTTACCTTCCTCCTCTTGGCCTTTTAAGGCCCGTTGGTATTTAATTTAATATAAAAGCCTTCTAGTAATTACTAGACCCTTTAATATATAATTTAACATCACCGGAAACATTTTCCACCCATATATTAATTATCGGTAATACTCGATATTTCCCAATAAACTTCGAAACCCTTCCGGTGACCCCAAAACCCTTCTGGTTCCTCTTGGAACTATTTCGAATATTAATGAATAATTCCACAAATAAATCATCAATACTTTCATCCTACTAACACTCAGCAGATCGTGATTACCTTTAGCTTGTGGCCCCGTAGGTTCGTTAAATCATAGATATGAACGAAACCTCTTCGTTCAATGGCCGATAGCGGAACCGTGGACGTCCGTATCGATCCCTATGATTACACGAATGACATTAGAGTGAACCTTTCATTATCATGTGATGTTCCCTTTGTTTCATGATACTTTACAACACCTGGGGTGCATCGTCATCCTCTTGAGTCATGCATATGCTCATATACCGTCATCCTCGTTGTCGGTATTGTTCTTCTTTCTTGTTGATGTGTTCTAGCATCCCTGTGATGTAGTCACCTATGTCTGACTAGATGATGATAGATGCCATCACACCGAGCGGCCCTAAGAAGATCTCTCCATCGTCGGAGGAGCAAATCCCACTCTTGAGCTATCTAGTCCCTTGTCAAACTTTCCCGTGAATCTGTAAGTTGTCGTGATGATCACCGTGTTACTGATGAAATTTGAGCAACCCCAAAGTCCACCGTCCAGTAGGAAGTCACCGCAATACTCCCATGGTCCGAGGAACTAAAATACATGCTAACACTATGTGTTATAACAATTGATTTCAGACGATATTATCTCAAAGTATAACAAACAAGATTGGGTGATTCAATGTGATCGTTCTTCTAGCGTCCTACTCTTAGTAATGTTTTTAGGACTATCGTTACACTTAATGATATCCCAAGATCTGGAAAATATGATCACCAACAATACTGGAGCCAGTCCTAGAGGCAAGACTGGGAAACCTATTCTTTTACAGTTTATCATTCCACAAGTGCATATGAGTTTCCACTGAATCACATATTCCAGTATCATAGAATTATAGCATGAAATATGAACTCTCAATTATGAAAATGGAAATATAATAATACAATATTATTGCCTTTATGGCATATTTCCAATAGTCCCCCACTCGCACTAGAGTCAATAATCTAGTTGCATAGTTCCTTTTAACACCTATGGCTTATGTGGTGTTTCTCATGCTTTGCTTGTGGTAGATCCTTTCGTCATTGGTTTTGACACATAAAAACCACATAATATATGTGTTAGTCATGTCTGATCTTGATTCCTAATGCTTTGAGCATTGGCACTATTATTCATAATATAGTGTCATTGGTTTCATTGAACCTAGGATCACACCAACTATATCAAGATACCTCTTGATTCACTATATCCATAATACAGTGTTATTGGTTTCATTACACTTTGTGATTACATCAATTATATCAAGACACTTCTTGATTAACTGTATTCGTAATATAGTGTAATTGTTTGACACACTTCTGATTACACCAATTGTAACAGCCCAAATTTTCAATTTGGAATGTTATACATAGGTCATCATTGCATATCATATTTTATTGCATTTGGGTTGATCCTAGAAATTCTAAGCAACTCAAGGACCCACTGAGAGAGTTGGGGATTTCAATTATTTTCATATTTGAGTTTTCTCAAATATTGAAAAGAGGATCATTTTGGTTTTAATCATTTCTCTCCAAATATTTCCAATGTCAAAATAAAAGAGAGGGGATAAAATGACTTCCCCAAAATAAATAAATATTGGAGGAAAATGTTAAAATCAAATAAATATTTTATTTGGAGTTTTATTGCTATTTTATTCGAATTAGAAAAATATGCATGTTTTCAAAAATTGCATTTTAGGCCAAGAAAATGTTCACTTTGTTCTAAATATTTCATTTAGACGGTGAAAATTTGTTTTGGAATTTTTATAATTTTTTTATATTTACTAGGATTTTTTTCTGTTCGGTGGAATTATTTTAAAAAATGTCCCGCGGACCGCCTTGCCAGAGCGTGGTCGAGCTGGACTCCCGCCGGAGTCCGGACTACCGTCGCCGCCACCGCCTGGGGGTGCCCCCTCCCCCAAGTCGGACGCCCCTGACCCCCTTAAATACCCCGCTAGCCCCGCCGCCTCACCCCACCAGCCCTGCCGCCTCGCCCCGCCAGCTACCGCCGCCTGCCCGCACCCGCTGCCGTCGCCGCCAACGCCGCCGCGCCGC
>NC_041383.1:390535706-390552947 GCF_002162155.2 Triticum dicoccoides | reverse complement strand
CCGCCGCCCCGCCGGAGGTAGCCAACGCCGCCACCGCCGTTCGTCGTTTTTTTTCCAGAAAAACCGTTCGTTAAAAAAAACTAGATCTAATTTTTTTAGATCGGTTCGGTTTTTTATCGGTTTAGTTATTTAGCGGACGTTCGTCCATACATTCATTTTATGAACGTTGTTCATCAGTTAGTCGCACACAGCGAACGTTCGATCGTTAGCCTGTTCGTCTTGTTTTTTTCTAGGGTTTTTCTGTGATTGTTTTCGATCGTGATTTCTGCCCTGATCTTCGTTCTAGTTTATCTTTTCGCTCGTTTATCCGAATCAGATGAAACAAGCGCCTAGATCTTCGTATCGAAACCCTCTTTTTGTTTAACCAACTTGAACATGATTTTGGTACTGTAAAATTTGACCTTAGTCCAGATTAGTAAACGAACCTTGATTCTTCCGTAGTTTGAGTTTCATTGCTCCGTTTGATTTGATTCTTTTTGCAAACTGGAGTTCTTCAGTTGAACTTTCTGGTTAGATTTTCTAATTTGAGTTTTACCCGTGCTTCTAGTTGAGTGCTTATGTATGTTATTGTTTGTTTGCGATAGAATTCCTGGAGTGTGAAGCGTGCTACTACGAGTCTCTAGGTTTTGCGGATCATCAGCAAGGCAAGTAACACTTTGATCATATCCCTCATTACCCAGTTTTATGCATTAGTTCAATCCTCAAACATTGCATGGTTAGGATCTGAATAACATGTGAGTTTGGGTAGTAGATGATGAGGTAGAACCTATTGCCCGTTTATTATCAAACCTTTGGGAGTTTCTTCTACGTTATGCTCAGGGTTGCTATGCTATGCTCGTAGACGTGGTTTGGGTGAGTGTATCCATGACAGATGTGAGTATTATTAATTAATGGTTAACTTAAGGTGGCTACTTAAATACACATCTGGGTGGATTGGTTGAGGCACCCTGGAGTACCCAATGGTTGTCAGGGCACCTGGAGAATCCAATGTTGTCCTAGGATATCCCGGAGTACCCATGTGATCATCCTACGGCTCGCCACCCAGGCTCAAAGGGATCATAAGATTATTCATGCTGGAAACATCCGTGTGCAGCCACAAGCTATTATGGGCTCTGGCATAGTTGAGTAGGTTGCATGACCTCTTTTAGTGGTGGGCTAGCAGATGTAGGGGAAAGTAGGTGTAACTGACCACCCAGAGTAAAGAGTTAATGTTTCTGAAAGACTGTGTCTCAGTCATCCATTTTTCAAACACCATGTAGTGCGAGAAATCCAACGGAGGAGATCGAGTCTTGTGGGGAAAAGTGCGCAAACCTCTGCAAAGTGTACAAACTAATCATGGTTAGCCGTGCCCCCAGTTATGGACATCTTGAGTATCTGGTTCTTGGATTATCATGTTGATCTCATCACTCTAATCTAATTTGTTGGGTTAATTGATATTGCTTAATTGGGATTGAGTTGGAGGAACCTTCTCAATGTTTAACAACCACCATGATAGTTAAACGAAATTTATTCCTTTGATGTAGGGAAAAATTGGCTTTATGCAAAACTTTAACCATAGAGCTTCCCACCAGCCATATATGCATGTAGTGATACCATTTATTCTGTTCATTACTCTTTGTGTTATATTGCCAACATATTCCATGTGCTGACCCGTTTCGGGCTGCAACATATTATGTTGCAGACTTTTCACATGTTGAGTAAGGTGCCATAGGTCGTTGTCGTTCACTCAACTATGCCGTTGGAGTTGATGGACTCACTTTATCTTCCAAGCCTTCTGCTGTTATCTTATTTAGATGGCCTTAAGCCATACTATTGTAATAAGTTCTCTTTTGAGACATTCGATGTAATAAGTGTGTGATTGAAACTCTGTTATAAATCCTCAAGTATTGTGCGTGTCAGCATTACCGATCCAGGGATGACACTGATGCACAGAGACTGGACTATTTGAGGTCTGGTCGCTACACCAATTATATCAAGAAACTTCTTGATTAGATATATTCACAATATATTATTATTGGTTTTATCACACTCGGGACTACACCAATTGTATGAAGACACTTCTTGATTCAGATAACTTTAAATCATCTTAATGTTTTTAACATATTCTCCTTATGTTATAGAATTCACAATATTGTTCAAGATTGAAAACTATTCTAAATAGTCATAGCCCAATATAACTTATATCAGTCATGAAGTTGGTGTTTGTGTAACCTTTTGTTGGGGAACGTAGCAGAAATTCAAAATTTTCCTACGTGTCACCAAGATCTATCTATGGAGAAACCAGCAACGAGGGGAAGGAGAGTGCATCTACATACCCTTGTAGATCGCTAAGCGGAAGCGTTCAAGAGAACGGGGTTGAAGGAGTCGTACTCGTCGTGATCCAAATCACCGGAGATCCTAGTGCCGAACGGACGGCACCTCCGCGTTCAACACACGTACAGCCCGGTGACGTCTCCCCTGCCTTGATCCAGCAAGGAGAGAGGGAGAGGTTGAGGAAGACTCCATCCAGCAGCAGCACAACGGCGTGGTGGTGGTGGAGGAGCGTGGCAATCCTGCAGGGCTTCGCCAAGCACCTGCGAGAGAGGAGGAGGTGTCATGGGAGGGAGGGAGGCGCCAGGGCTTCAGGTGTGGCCACCCCTCCCTCCCCTCCCTTTATATAGGGGCAAGGGAGAGGGGGGAGGCGCAGCCTTGCCCCTTCCTCCAAGGAAGGGGTGCGGCCAAGGGGGGGAGGAGTCCATCCTCCCCAAGGCACCTCGGAGGTGCCTTCCCCCTTGAGGACTCTCCCCTTTTTCTTATATCTTGGCGCATGGGCCTCTTGGGGCTGGTGCCCTTGGCCCATATAGACCAAGGCGCACCCCCTACAGCCCATGTGGCCCCCCGGGGAAGGTGGACCCCCGGACCCCTTTCGGCACTCCCGGTACAATACCGATAAAGTGCGAAACTTTTCCGGCGGCCAAAATAAGACTTCCCATATATAAATCTTTACCTCCGGACCATTCTGGAACTCCTCGTGACGTCTAGGATCTCATCCGGGACTCCGGACAACATTCGGTAACCACATACAAACTTCCTTTATAACCCTAGCGTCATCGAACCTTAAGTGTGTAGACCCTACGGGTTCGGGAACCATGCAGACATGACCGAGACAACTCTCCGGCCAATAACCAACAGCGGGATCTGAATACCCATGTTGGCTCCCACATGTTCAACGATGATCTCACCGGATGAACCACGATGTCAAGGACTCAATCAATCCCGTATACAATTCCCTTTGTCTAACGGTATTGTACTTGCCCGAGATTCGATCGTCGGTATACCGATAACTTGTTCAATCTCGTTACCGGCAAGTCTCTTTACTCGTTCCGTAACACATCATCCCGTGATCAACCCCTTGGTCACATTGTGCACAATATGATGATGTCCTACCGAGTGGGCCCAGAGATACCTCTCCGTTTACACGGAGTGACAAATCCCAGTCTCGATTCATGCCAACCCAACAGACACTTTCGGAGATACCTGTAGTGCACCTTTATAGCAACCCAGTTACGTTGTGACGTTTGGTACACCCAAAGAATTCCTACGGTATCCGGGAGTTGCACAATCTCATGGTCTAAGGAAAAGATACTTGACATTAGAAAAGCTTTAGCATACGAACTACAATCTTTGTGCTAGGCTTAGGATTGGGTCTTGTCCATCACATCATTCTCCTAATGATGTGATCCCGTTATCAATGACATCCAATGTCCATGGTTGGGAAACCGTAACCATCTATTGATCAACGAGCTAGTCAACTAGAGGCTTGCTAGGGACATGGTGTTGTCTATGTACCCACACATGTATCTGAGTTTCCTTTCAATACAATTATAGCATGGATAATAAACTATTATCATGAACAAGGAAATATAATAATAACTAATTATTATTGCCTCTAGGGCATATTTCCAACAGTCTCCCACTTGCACTAGAGTCAATAATCTAGTTCACATCGCCATGTGATTAACACTCACAGGTCACATCACCATGTGACCAACATCCAAAGAGTTTACTAGTGTCACTAAACTAGTTCACATCATCATATGATTAAGACTCAATGAGTTCTGGGGTTTGATCATGTTTTGCTTGTGAGAGAGGTTTTAGTCAACGGGTCTGTAACATTCAGATCATGTATGTACTTCGCAATTCTCTATGTCATATTGTAAATGTTGCTTCCACGCTCCACTTGCAGCTATTCCAAATGGTTGCTCCACTATACGTATCCGGTTTGCTACTCAGAGTCACTCGGATAGGTGTTAAAGCTTGCATCGACGTAACCCTTTACGCCGAACTCTTTATCACCTCCATAATCGAGAAACATGTCCTTATTTACTCCAAGGACAATTTTGACCGCTGTCAAATGATCCATTCCTGGATCATTCTTGTACCCCTTGACTGACTCATGGAAAGGCACACTTCCGGTGCTGTACATAGCATAGCATACTATAGAGCCTATGTCTGAAGCATAGGGGACGACCTTCGTCCTTTCTCTCTTTTCTGCCGTGGTCGAGCTTTAAGTCTTAACTTCATACCTTACATCTTAGGCAAGAACTCCTTCTTTGACTGATCCATCTTGAACACATTCAAGATCATGTCAAGGTATATGCTCATTTGAAAGTATTATTAAGCATTTTGATCCATCCTTATAGATTTTGATGCTCAATGTTCAAGTAGCTTGATCTAGGTTTCTTATTGAAAAGCACTTTTCAAATAACCCTATATGCTTTCTAGAAATTCTACATCATTTCTGATCAACAATATGTTTACAACATATACTTATCAGAAATTCTGTAGTGCTCCCACTCACTTCTTTGGAAATACAAGTTTCTCATGAACTTTGTATAAACCCAAAATCTTTGATCATCTCATCAAAGCGCACATTCCAACTCCGAGATGCTTACTCCAGTCCATAGAAGGATCGCTGGAGCCAGCATACCTTTTAGCATCCTTAGGATCGACAAAACTTTTCTGATTGTATCACATACAACCTTTCCTTACGAAAACTGGTAAGGAAACTCGTTTTGACATCCATCTACCAGATTTCATAAATGCAGCTAATGCTAACATGATTCCGACGGACTTAAGCATCGCTACGGATGAGAAAATCTCATCGTAGTCAACTCCTTGAACTTGTGAAAAACTCTTCGCCACAAGTCGAGCTTCATAGACGGTGACATTACCGTCCACGTCCGTCTTCTTCTTAAAGATCCATTTATCTCAATGGCTTGCCGATCTTTGGGCAAGTCCACCAAAGTCCATGCTTTGTTCTGATACATGGATCCTATCTCAGATTTCATGGCTTCTAACCATTTGTCGGAATTTGGGCCCACCATCGCTTCTCCATAGCTCGTAGGATCATTGTTGTCTAGCAACATGACCTTCAAGACAGGATTACGGCACCACTCCGAAGTAGTACGCATCCTTGTCACCCTACGAGGTACGGTAGTGACTTGATCCAAAACTTCATGATCACTATCATAAGCTTCTACTTCAATTGGTGTAGGCGCCACAGGAACAACTTCCTGTTCCCTGCTACACACTTGTTGAAGTGACGGTTCAATAACCTCATCAAGTCTCCACCATCCTCCCACTCAATTTTCGAGACAACCGTTTCCTCGAAAAGGACCCGTTTCTAGAAACAATTACTTCTGCTTCCGGATCTGAATTAGGAGGTATACCCAACTGTTTTGGGTGTCCTATGAAGATGCATTTTATCCGCTTTGGGTTCGAGCTTATCAACCTGAAACTTTTTCACATAAGCGTCGCCGCCCCAAACTTTTAAGAAACGACAACTTAGGTTTCTCCAAACGGTGTCGTCTCAACGGAATTACGTGGTACCCTATTAAAGTGAGTGCGGTTGTCTCTAATGCCTAACCCATGAATGATAGTGATAATTCGATAAGAGACATCAAGGTACACACCATATCCAATAGGGTGCTACTATGATGTTCGGACACACCATCACACTATGGTGTTCCAGGCGGTATTAATTGTGAAACAATTTCCACAATGTCTTAATTGTGTGCCAAAACTCGTAACTCAGATATTCATCTCTATGATCATATCATAGACATTCTATCCTCTTGTCACGAAGATCTTAAACTTCACTCTGAAATTACTTGATCCATTCAATAATTCAGACTTGTGTTTCATTAAGTAAATATACTCAACATCTACTCGAATCATCTGTGAAGTAAGAACATAACGATATTCACTGCATGCCTCAGCACTCATTGGACTGCACACATCAAAATGTGTTGCTTCCAACAAGTTGCTATCTTGTTCCATTTTACTGAAACCGAGGCTTTTCAGTCATCTTGCCTATGTGGTATGATTTGCATATCTCAAGTGATTCAAAATCAAGTGAGTCCAAACGATCCATCTGCATGGAGTTTCTTCATGCTTATACACCAACAGACATGGTTCGCATGTATCAAACTTTTCAAAACGAGTGAGTCCAAAGATCCATCAACATGGAGCTTCTTCATGCGTTTTATACCAATATGACCTACATGGCAGTGCCACAAGTAAGTGGTACTATCATTACTATCTTATATCTTTTGGCATGAAAATGTGTAACACTACGATCAAGATTCAATAAACCATTCCTTTAGGTGCAAGACCATTGAAGGTATTATTCAAATAAATAAAGTAACCATTATTCTCCTTAAATGAATAACCGTATTGCGATAGACATAATCCAATCATGTCTATGCTCAACGCAAACACCAAATGACAATTATTCAGGTCTAATACTAATCTTGATGGTAGAGGGAGCGTGCGATGTTTGATCACATCAAAATTGGAAACACTTCCAACACATATCGTCAGCTCTCCTTTAGCTAGTCTCCGTTTATTCCATAGCTCTTTTATTTCGAGTTACTAACACTTAGCAACCAAACCGGTATCTTAATACCCTGGTGCTACTAGGAGTACTAGTAAAGTACACCTTAACATAATGTATATCCAATATACTTCTATCGACCTTGTCAGCCTTCTCATCTACCAAGTATCTAGGGTAATGCTGCTCCAGTGGCTGTTCCCCTTATTACAGAAGCACTTAGTCTCGGGTTTGGGTCCAACCTTGGGTTTCTTCACTAGAGCAGCAGCTGATTTGCCGTTTCATGAAGTATCCCTTCTTGCCCTTGCCCTTCTTGAAACTAGTGGTTTCACCAACCATCAACAATTGATGCTCCTTCTTGATTTCTACTTTCGCGGTGTCAAACATCGCGAATACCTCAAGGATCATCATATGTATCCCTAATATGTTATAGTTCATCACGAAGCTCTAGCAGCTTGGTGGCAATGACTTTGGAGAAACATCACTATCTCATCTGGAAGATCAACTCCCACTCGATTCAAGTGATTGTTGCACTCAGACAATCTGAGCACAAGCTCATCGATTGAGCTTTCTCCCTTAGTTTGCAGGCTAAGAAAATCGTCGGAGGTCTCATACCTCTTGACATGGGCACGAGCCTGAAATCCCAATTTCAGCCCTCGAAACATCTCATATGTTCCGCGACATTTCGAAAAACATCTTTGGTGCCTCTACTCTAAACCATTTAACTGAACTATCACGTAGTTATCAAAACATGTATGTCCGATGTTCGCAACATCCACATACGACGTTTGGGGTTCTGCACACTGAGCAATGCATTAAGGACATAAGCTTTCTACTGATCGCATAATCGCTACTATCAACTTTCAACTGTATTTTCTCTAGGAACATATCTAAACAGTGGAAGTAAAGCGCGAGCTTACGACATAATTTGCAAAGATCTTTTGACTATGTTCAGGATAATTAAGTTCATCTTATGAACTCCCACTCAGATAGACATCCCTCTAGTCATCTAAGTGATTACATGATCCGAGTCAACTAGGCCGTGTCCGATCATCACGTGAGACGGACTAGTCATCATCGGTGAACATCTTCATGTTGATCGTATCTACTATACGACTCATGCTCGACCTTTCGGTCTCTGTGTTCCGAGGCCATGTCTGTACATGCTAGGCTCGTCAAGTTAACCCTAAGTGTTTCGCGTGTGTAAATCTGTCTTACACCCGTTGTATGTGAACGTAAGAATCCATCACACCCGATCATCACGTGGTGTTTAGAAGCGACGAACTTTAGCAACGGTGCACAGTTAGGGGAGAACACTTCTTGAAATTGTTGTAAGGGATCATCTTATTTACTACCGTCGTTCTAAGTAAACAAGATGCATAAACATAATAAACATCACATGCAATTATATAGTAGTGACATGATATGGCCAATATCATATAGCTCCATTGATTTCCATCTTCGGGGCTCCATGATCATCATCGTCACCGGCATGACACCATGATCTCCATCATCATGATCTCCATCATCGTGTCGTCATGAAGTTGTCTCGCCAACTATTACTTCTACTACTATGGCTACCGGTTAGCAATAAAGTAAAGTAATTACATGGCGTTGTTCAATGACACGCAGGTCATACAATAAATAAAGACAACTCTTATGGCTCCTGCCGGTTGTCATACTCATCGACATGCAAGTCGTGATTCCTATTACAAGAACATGATCAATCTCATACATCACATATCATTCATCACATTCTTCTTGGCCATATCACATCACATAGCATACCCTGCAAAAACAAGTTAGACGTCCTCTAATTGTTGTTTGCATGTTTTACGTGGCTGCTATGGGTTTCTAGCAAGAACGTTTCTTACCTACGCAAAACCACAACGTGATATGCCAATTGCTATTTACCCTTCATAAGGACCCTTTTCATCGAATCCGTTCCGACTAAAGTGGGAGAGACTGGCACCCGCTAGCCACCTTATGCACCAAGTGCATGTCAGTCGGTGGAACCTGTCTCACATAAGAGTACGTGTAAGGTCGGTCCGGGCCGCTTCATCCCACAATACCGTCGAAACAAGATTGGACTAGTAACGGTAAGCATATTGAACAAAATCAACGCCCACAACTACTTTGTGTTCTACTCGTGCAAAGAATCTACGCAATAGACCTAGCTCATGATGCCACTGTTGGGGAACGTAGCAGAAATTCAAAATTTTCCTACGTGTCACCAAGATCTATCTATGGAGAAACCAGAAACGAGGGGAAGGAGAGTGCATCTACATACCCTTGTAGATCGATAAGCGGAAGCGTTCAAGAGAACGGGGTTGAAGGAGTCGTACTCGTCGTGATCCAAATCACCGGAGATCCTAGTGCCGAACGGACGGCACCTCCGCGTTCAACACACGTACAACCCGGTGACGTCTACCATGCCTTGATCCAGCAAGGAGAGAGGGAGAGGTTGAGGAAGACTCCATCCAGCAGCAGCACAATGGCGTGGTGGTGGTGGAGGAGCGTGGCAATCCTGCAGGGCTTCGCCAAGCACCTGCGAGAGAGGAGGAGGTGTCACGGGAGGGAGGGAGGCGCCAGGGCTTCAGGTGCGGCCACCCCTACCTCCCCTCCCTTTATATAGGGGCAAGGGAGAGGGGGGAGGCGCCGCCTTTCCCCTTCCTCCAAGGAAGGGGTGCGGCCAAGGGGGGGAGGAGTCCATTCTCCCCAAGGCACCTCGGAGGTGCCTTCCCCCTTGAGGACTCTCCCCTTTTTCTTATATCTTGGCGCATGGGCCTCTTGGGGCTGGTGCGCTTGGCCCATATAGGCCAAGGCGCACCCCCTACAGCCCATGTGTCCCCCCGGGGCAGGTGGACCCCCCCGGTGGACCCCCGGACCCCTTTCGGCACTCCCGGTACAATACCGATAAAGTGCGAAACTTTTCCGGCGACCAAAATAAGACTTCCCATATATAAATCTTTACCTACGGACCATTCCGGAACTCCTCGTGACGTTCGGGATCTCATCCGGGACTCCGAACAACATTCGGTAACCACATACAAACTTCCTTTATAACCCTAGCATCATCGAACCTTAAGTGTGTAGACCCTACGGGTTCGGGAACCATGCGGACATGACCGAGACAACTCTCCGGCCAATAACCAACAGCGGGATCTAGATACCCATGTTGGCTCCCACATGTTCCACGATGATCTCACCGGATGAACCACGATGTCAAGGACTCAATCAATCCCGTATACAATTCCCTTTGTCTAACGGTATTGTACTTGCCCGAGATTCGATTGTCGGTATACCGATACCTTGTTCAATCTCGTTACCGGCAAGTCTCTTTACTCGTTCCGTAACACATCATCCCGTGATCAACCCCTTGGTCACATTGTGCACATTATGATGATGTCCTACCGAGTGGGCCCAGAGATACCTCTCCGTTTACACGGAGTGACAAATCCCAGTCTCGATTCGTGCCAACCCAACAGACACTTTCGGAGATACCTGTAGTGCACATTTATAGCCACCCAGTTATGTTGTGACATTTGGTACACCCAAAGCATTCCTAAGGTATCCGGGAGTTGCACAATCTCATGGTCTAAGGAAAAGATACTTGACATTAGAAAAGCTTTAGCATACGAACTACGATCTTTGTGCTAGGCTTAGGATTGGGTCTTGTCCATCACATCATTCTCCTAATGATGTGATCCCGTTATCAATGACATCCAATGTCCATGGTTAGGAAACCGTAACCATCTATTGATCAACGAGCTAGTCAACTAGAGGCTTACTAGGGACATGGTGTTGTCTATGTACCCACACATGTATCTGAGTTTCCTTTCAATACAATTATAGCATGGATAATAAACTATTATCATGAACAAGGAAATATAATAATAACTAATTATTATTGCCTCTAGGGCATATTTCCAACACCTTTTACAATGAACTTATTCATCTCTCTATAGACAAATCCTTTGGTCCTTTTGAGGTACTTAGATTATATTAATAGTCATCTAGTGAGCCAATCCGGGATCACTTTGGTACCTACTACTAATATTTAGCATATAAAACTTTTTGGCTTTGTACATATCATAACATTCATGAAAGATTCAATAATCTTCTCATCTGTTCATGCTTATCAACTGTCCTAGGACATTGATTTCTTCTAAACATCATGTTTTCTGACATTTGAGAGAAAACATACTCTTCATTTTAAACCTTTTAAAACCTTGTCAATGTATTACACCCATGAGGGCAACACACATATGGAGCTATGCGTCAACCAACTTGTTTTCAATCATACTATGAATGGCTCCCACAAAGACAGTGGTGGCCTCCCTGGACGCCTTCTCCTGTTCAAGAGCAATCGTTCCTACGAGATCCAGAACACCGACCCAGAACACGTTCATAATTGTGAGCCACAATGTAGTCCTCGTCTATGCTTAAAATACGTTCCGGTAAACTTTTTCGGTTTTAGAGTAGCGGCAAAGCCTTGAATCAAAAAGTGCCAAAAATAAGATTTTTGGATTGCTAGAAATATTAGCAGTTTTTTTATTAATCTAATCCACGAGTAGATAATAAACATGGCAATCATAGTATGAAACTCATACTGATACTTAAGCATGTGAACACATATAGTATATAGAAGCAAAACATCTACAAACATAGTATATACGGCTAGCACATTAATGAGAAAATAGGGTATGAAAAAACCATACCCTTCGGTTGGCCAGGCCAACACAGCAGCGCCAGCAGCAGCCTCGGTGTTGTTCGCGGCCTTTTTCTTGAAGACTTTGTCATAGGCCATGGAGTTGATGCAGGGGAAGTGGTCGAAGCAGAGGAGGACGAAAACGGAGACGGGGATGGATCGGAAGCATTCGTGTCGAGACGCTCCCTAACCCTTCTCCCGGGCTGGATCTTAAAGGATGGGGTTCTAGAGGCACCTGCTCTCCCGACCAACCGTGCATGCAGTCCTCATGATGGGATTGCCGGAAGCAGCACAGTGAGAGAAACTGTAGATGACGGCTAGGGTTGCGCAAGTAGTGAGTGAGTGTTTATCAGCTGCACTGACCAACTCCTTCATATATAGGCCGTGGGGTATGTGGGCCTCGGCTGAAGCTTACGACTGAGTCCATGAACAATGCATACGAATGAGCTTAGCTCGGCTCATTCTTGCAACCCGCGGTGTGTTCGTCATGACGAGGCAGGCGGTGGAGGAGGAGCGCGTGTGTACAACTCCTATTTGTAAACTCCCAACGACATGTGATAGAGCAGCCATTATAAAGGAGTAACACTAGCAGTATGGTACTAAACTTCCCACCACCTACCATATACCTATATAGACCTTAGAGATTAAGAAGGATTATTATCTTATACCAAAGCCCATCTATAATCAAGCATCCAAGACTGTGTTGGAGACCGGTCGATGTCAGTAATCGGGCTTAACTGGTGACACCCCTGGCAAGCGACCACACAAATATAGAGCATTTACTTGACATGTTGGTCTTTTTGGCCACTAACTACGAGTTCCGACCATAAGGACACTCTAAGGCTGCTATCCTCCGGAACGTGCTCGACTCAAGATGCTTTTTTTCATGAATATGCAAGTTGCGTATCTTTTCATTGATAGAAGGAGAATAAAAGCATGAGGTTACAACACTTACAAGGGTATGTACGCACAAGGCATGGCGTACAAGCGTAGGAGCAAACTAGAACAAGGGGTTTGCTCATCCCTAAACGCCTACTAGAGACTACGCATCGGGGATGATGTTGTGTAGCCCTTCCGCGCCCGCCTTGGCCCATTGGCGCGCCTCGTCCTTGATGGTGTTGGTGATGAGGGTGAGCAAAGGAGTACATCCATCGAAGACGCATGCATTGCGGTGTTTCTAGAGCCACCATGCTGTGAGGATGATGAGGGAGGATAGACCTTTGCGCATGGGGGACGATGTTAGGTCAAGGCAGGAACTCCACCAGGCTTGGAGGGGGTTGTGGGCGGTTGGTAGGTCGATTGCCATGTGAGCCCAACCAAGGATCTCATGTCAAACCTGACGGGAGAACGAGCAAGCAACAAGGAGGTAGTGCATGGTCTCCGAGTCTTGATCGCATAGTGTACATGCATCCTCATGCGACAACCCGTGGCGGGCCAGTCGTTCCGCGGTCCAACAACGGTCTTGCATGGCCAGCCAGAGGAAGAACTTGATGTGGAGAGGCACCCAGAGCCGCCAGGTGAGACGCCAATGGGGGTCCTCGCATGCACCAATGAATAACGCCTTGTAACAGGAGCTCGCCAAGTAAGTGGTGGACGTAGTCCAACGCCATGTGAGCACGTCTGGCGTGGTGCAGAGGAATGTGTGGCACACTTGACGCCAAAGGTCGACATATTGCACCATGGCCGTCGGACCAAGTGCTCCCTAAATGTCCTGAACCGAAGAGCGTAGGTGAAGATCGTCGCCCCGGCGGCACGGAATGAGTGCGTAGACGAGAGGGGCGATCTTGGCCACAGATCTACCATTGATCCAGTGGTCGGTCCAGAATCTGCAGTTGTCACCCATGCCTAGCTGCCAACTTATGGAGGCGCGGAAGATGGCACTCACATCAGCGTCGTGAGGTATGTGAAGGTGACTCCATGGTCGTGAGGGGTCCATGCGTTGGAGCTAGAACCATCGGACACGCAAAGATATGCCCGCATGGTAGATGTCCCAGATGCCAAGCCCACCGAGAGAGATGGGGTGACAAACATAATGCCAGTTGACGCAACATTGGCCCCCATTGGCCTCCTTGTGGCCTACCCAGAGGAATCCACAGATGATCCAATTCACCTTCTTGATAGCCGTTTTGTTGAAGGCGATGGCCGTGAGGAAATGCGTGGGGATGGTGTAGAGGACGTGGCGCACAAGGGAAAGGCGGTCACCCCTAGAGAGCATGGAAGCCTGCCATGTGGATAACTTGCGACCGAGTTTGTCGATGATCGGCTGCAAGCTTGTCGAGTTGGCCTTGCGGATGGCGAGGGGCAGCCCAAGATAAGTAATGGGGAAGTGGGCCATAGGGCACTGCATCTCGGACGTGATCGTGGCGATGTGGTCATCGGTGCACTGGATCGGGGTGGCCTAACATTTGTTGAAGTTGGTGTGGAGCTCGGATGCCTTGCCGAAGACATGGAGGAGTGTACGCACTGCAGAGATGTCATGGTTGTCCTAGTGGCAGAAGATGACGACATAGTCTGCGTAAAGAGATATGCTCGAAGCCGCATGCCGAGTAGTCAAGCGATGGCGGAGGCCGAGGTCCACCACGCGGAGTAGCATGGTGTTGAGTACGTCGATAACCAGCATGCATAGCATGGGAGAGATCGGACCGCCTTGTCGTAGGCCATGTGCATGATCAATCGGGGGGCCTGGGCGTCCATTGATGAGCACCCTCATCGAGGCCGCATATAGGAGTATTGAAATCCACTCGCGCCACCGTGGTCCGAAGCCGAGGTGATGAAGGACTTGGAGGAGGAAGGGCCAAGATACATTATCGAAGGCCCGTGCAATATCGAGCTTGAGAAGCATGCGTCGCGCCTTGAGGTTGTGAAGGAGACGGGCCGTCTGTTGCACTAGCATGTAGTTGTCGTGGATGCACCGTCCTGTAATGAATGCACTTTGGTTGGTAGAGACCATGGATCCCAGGCGTGGTGCCAGTCGAGGGGAGAGAAGCTTCGCGGCAAGCTTGGCGAAGATGTGAATGAGACTAATCGGCCGGTAGTCGTAGAGTGATCTCGCGTTTGCTCGCTTCAAAAGTAAGGTGAGGAGGGCCTCGTTGAGATTTTGAAAGCTTCTGCCATTCATGGTGTAGAATTTGTTGAAAGCCTCGCGGAAGTCCTGCTTGATCGTATCCCAGCAAGCAAAAAGGAAATCAGAAGTAAAGCCATCAGGGCCAGGCGCCTTGCCGACCGGCAGGCTCTTGATGGAGCTCCAAATCTCTTCATCGATGAAGGGTGCATCCAGCTCTAGCAAGTCAAACTGTGGCACATGGAGAGCATGTAGATCGAGGGTGATATCGCGCTCAGAGGTGCTGCCAAGGACCTCAGAGAAGTGGGCGAAGGCAACGTCAGCCATGGTGTCATGATTTGTGACAACATGGGTACCGATCTGGAGGCTCATCATGAGATTGCGCTGCTTACGGTGAGCCGCATGCACTTTGTAGTAGGAGAGCTCCGCATCGTCGTTGCGTAACCAGGAGAAGCGCACCCATTGCCGTGTGATAGGTTGCTTGACGGAAGCAAGACCGAGGTAGGAGGCCTTGAGTTTCCGTCGGAGCCAGGTCTCGGAGTGGGAGAGGGGCCTGGAATCTTGAGCTCATTGCCCGTGCCAGCTTGAGCTGAAGGGAGACATTGCCAATCGATCTTGCACTCCAATGTTGAAGGTGCCTTGCTATAGCCTTAAGACGTGTCATGATCCTTCTGAAAGGATCGGCGTCAGGCGCTACAGATGCCCAAGCCTCAGAGACCACGTCATGGAATCTCTCAAGTTTCGGCTAAAATCTCTCAAAATGGAAGCATCGGACCCCGGGTGGGCAGGCCACACAGTCGACCAATAACATGCAGTGATCCAAAGCTGCGGAAGAGAGGCATTGTAAGAGGCAGTGCGGGTGAGCAACCTCCCAACCCGACATGCATAGGATGCGATCATTGCGGACCAAAGTCAGGGCATCACGCTCATTGGACGATGTGTAGTGACGGCCGTGCATGTAAAGATCACAAAGCTCCTCGTCGGCAATGAAGCATCGAAATCTACTCATGGCACGATAGTTGAGATTTGAGTTGTTCTTTTCGGCAGCCGAGGTGATCATGTTGAAGTCGCCGCCAAGAAACCAAGGGCCTATGCGGGATTCGCGCATGTCATGCAGCTCGGCCAGGAACTCGAGCTTGGCCTCATCATCTTGCGGCCCATAGACACCGGTGAGCTACCAGTGCCCGTCTCCAGGCAACGGTGTGACAAGGGCAGTCACATGGTGCGTGTCAACTAGGGGGTTTGAGAGGGATATGGCCGATCGCCGCCAGGCAAGCAAGATGCCCCCACGGGTGCCGGTTGCGGGGAGGAAGAAGTAGTCCTTGGCCAAGTGTGTCAAACACGATGGAATTAGTGACATGAGTGAGTTTAGTCTCTTGTAGACACACAATGGAAGGTGCGGCAACGGTAATCACGCTGTGAACAACCGTTCATTTAGCCCCGGAGTTAAGGCCACGAACATTCCAGAAAATTGCCTTAAAGTTGCATTCCATGGAGAAGTAGTTTTAGACGTTGGTAGTACAAGGTCATCGGGATTAATCCTCGATGAGCTGCGCGTTCACCGTGCGGGTGGTGGCGGGCAGAGTTGCGGGCAGTTGCCAACCAAAGAAATCCGCGAAGGCCCGAAGGACGTCCATTGCCAGCGGCTGCTCGAAGAGGAGGGCGTATTTGTCTAGAACATCATTGGAGATTGGGGAATCATCATTGGCAATGAGGGCAAGGTGTCGAAGTGGAACCCGTTTGGCCTTCATCTCTGAGCTTAGGCCAAGGTCGGTGCGAGCGATTCGAAAACTGTGCCCCAGTCTTAAGTTTGTCAGCGGCTCCTTTCGTCTTTGCGTGGTTTAGGAGCAGGTAGCAGGGAGGAGGCCCTGACGGGGATCGCGTCCACAAAGGAGGCGAGAGGAGCATCTTGTGTGGCCACGCGCATGGGCTGCATGGCCAGCCTGTCATTCTCAGTCGTTGCTGGAGGAGGGTTGGTGGTTGCGTCTCGCAAACAGGAGAGGGAGAGGAACATATGGCGATTGCCATGCAGGGCAGGGGCTGCGCTGGCATGGGGATCCGCGCCATGTGGTGATAGGCCAGTCGCGGGCCCGGGAGATGTGACGGATACATGCACGTCGCTCACAAGGCACCTAACCGCGTCGTCAGCAGGGCCCGGTGGGGGGCCACGTCGGGCGAGGCATCCAAGGCCGAGCCGTCTAGCCCGTCGTTTGCATGCAGGTCCGGCTCAGGATCCAAGGATGGAGGGAGCGCTGCTATCACATGTTCGGTCGGTCGAGTCACAACGGCCCTGTCATCGTTGCTTGGCGGAGAAGGCACGACATCAGTTGGTGGGTTTGAATCACGCGCGTCCATGGCCACCTGGGTCCCGTGGGACTGCACAGCTGTGGAGGAGTGGGCCTCCAGGACAGGAGTGGTAAGGATCTGGCGCCCTGGGGCCCAGCCTGCGTCGAAAGCAGGGGCCACCCAGCCTTTGACACGCGGGGACCCGGCCAATGGTCGGAAGAGTCCCATGATGGGCCCCCAGTATACCAGCCCACACGAGGCACGATGGAGGTGCATGCGCCCGGCGTCGACCGCGCCGGCGGCTGTCTC
>NC_041383.1:390531956-390535283 GCF_002162155.2 Triticum dicoccoides | reverse complement strand
GCCACGTGGATCCGGACGGGAAGCGTGCGAGCCCAAGCGCAAAGCGCTTCGTATGATCTGGGTCAGCGTCGAGGTCCACCGCATCATCGTCCTGCACGAGCAGCTCGGAGGAGCGTGGGATCGCATCGGGGTTGATAGTCCATGTCGTAAGCTTGAAGACAGACACGTCGAACATGCTCCAGGTCTCTAGTACGAGGTGCTCGATCTTGCAGAATGGGGAAAGTAGGGTCTCGGCGGCGGAGCGGTGCCAAGCGTAATCCGGGATGCCGAACAGCTCAAGCGAGACAAGGAAGAGAGCTTTCACCGGCTCGGAGCCCGCCGTCCTGCCCCAGGGGTGGAAGATCAGCCGAAAACATGGCGTGCGCACCCGGCTGGTTGCCACGCGAGCGCGGAGTGCGGGGTTGGCGAAGCGGACAAGGAATCCTCCGGTGCATGCTGATGGATAAAGAAGTCACCATCGGCGAGGTCGCACTAGGAGCAAAGGGCGTCAGCAATCTCTTCGCGGGAAACACCAGTGCGCCGACCGGCAACGATGACCAGCAGGGCGCGCTCTAGAGCGCGCTCAACGTCGATGACCTCCTGGGAGCGGAGCAAGTAGCAGATGGCCGCGACCGGGCGTCAAGTTGGGTGGCCGGAAAACAGGGTGGCGACCGAGGACCCGACCAAAGCCGGCGAAGATGGACGCGAGGAAGCCACATGCGCCGAGGACGCAGGCGACGGGTCCGCACCTAGGGCGGTCGCGGTCCACCCGGAGAACGCGGGGGAAGGCAATGAGAGGCGCTGACCGGCGGCGCATGCATGCCCGGAGGAGGCTGGCGTGAGCAACCCGGACGTGGAACGAGTGGATGCCGTCAAGCCAGCAGACGCGGCGCGGCCGCCGGCTGTGGCCAGGGAGGAGACACGGCGCCTGAGCAGCAGAGGGGAGGAGCCGCCGGGGGAGGAAGGGGTGACCCGGGGGAGCGATCAGTGCTTGGCAATGTGGCCAAAGAATCTGCAGCGTGCGCAGCGGATGTCCTTACGACACTCGAAGAGGGGCTGGCCGGCATCGAGGCAACGGGTGCAGTCTCCCTCGCGCAGCCAGGAGGGGCGAGGGCGAGGCCTAGCCTCGGGACCGCGGCGCTGGCGGCAGGGCTCGCTCGGGCGAGGGCGCTTGCGGCCCCGCGCGACCTGCCACACATCTTACGCGTCGTCCCCGCTTACCAGCACTCGGCAGATCTCGGAGCGGACAGGGGAAGGGGAGGGGGGGCAGGCGGCGAGGGGCGAGGGTCGCGTCGCCGACGAAGGGGACGAGCGGGAGGGTGCAGGAGAGGGCGCGAGTGAGCGGCAAAGGACCTGGTGGTAGAAAAGCGGAATCCATCGGAAGAGGGGTTGGATTCGATCCGCCGGTCCTCACGAGAGCGCCCGACGACGTAGGGGAGGGGGAAGAGGCCATGGCGGCGAGCTGGGCGGCGCGGTCAAAGTGGCCAACACCGAGAAAGGTGGACGCAATGGCCGGAGTGGCCGCCAGCGTGGGAGCGCGGGTTCACAAGTGGTGGGAGCGTCGGCGGTGGCAAAGCTAGCATGCATACCAACTCAGCGTCAAAGGCCAAAGGCCAAAACAATCAGAGCCACCGCCACCCTATCAGCGGCGGCGAAGCAGAGCGCTAAGCTGGGCCCCCGGTCGCGAGGGCGCCGGTGCATGCATGCATGCACGCACCAGCTAGCCGAGTTGACCACAGCTCAGAGCGTACGTACCACTGTACTGCAAAACTAGATCGGCTTTTTCTTGAATGAGCTGGACACGAAAAGAAAGGAATAACATGAATGACCAAAAAGCTGAGCAGCATCTATTATTCAGAAAAAAGAAGCATGGCAATATGAAAAGGGATATAACAGTACACGACCGGCTGTTGTGTTCAAACCTGCCATCGGCGGCACACATGATGTGAACCTAGCTCGCCGGTGACAAAGATGCTCAAGGTGTTGTGAATTTTCTTGGTCACGTAAGAGCAACTCCAACGCTGACCCAAACGAGAAAGGCGGTTTATCCGTTTGGGTCAGCGTGTCCGTCCCCTGTTGTATTTGGATTAAAAGTATGTCCAAAACGAGGACGCATTTTCGTTGTTATTTTTTGCTCTTTTTTGTATGTATAAAAGAAATTGCCCCAAGTTCACATAATACAAACAAATATAAATATTTCATAGTTTCACAACCAAATAATATCTCATAGTTTACAATTCAAATAGAAATTAAATTGTGACAAATACGTTTAAAAGAAAAAATAGCTGATACATCTACTGGTTGCCAAGGTGGGCCCACATATGCTCAATCAAATCATCTCGTACTTGAATGTGATTTTCTCAATCACGTATTTGATAATGAAATTCGGTGACCTCTCCAACATCACCGCTCCTCCATGCTCAGGCACAACATTCTCAACCTGAAATTGAAACTCCTGATCATAGATTTCATCCTCGCGATCATTCGCCACGATCATGTTGTGCATGATCACACAAGCAATCGTCACCTCCCACAACTTCTTGGTGCTACAAGTTCTAGCAGGATACCAAACGATGCCCCATCAGATTGCAGAACAGCAAATGCACGCTCCACATCCTTTCTAGCACTCTCCTTGTGCTTGGGCAAATCCCTGCCTCTTCTCTCCTACCGGGTTGGGGATTGTCTTGACAAGAGTATGCCACTTAGAATAGATACCAACAGTTAGGTAGTATTCTTTGTTGTAATGGTGGTCATTGATCTCAACATGGACCTCTCGGCAGTTGCCTTCTGCAAGCCTTGCGAACACCACGAGGCGTTGAAGCACGTTGATGTCATTGTGAAAGCCGGCCATATCGAAGAAAGAGTACCAAATCCAGAGATCTTGTGAACCCACGGCCTCAAATATGATAGTACAAGCTTTCACATGGCCCCTTTATTGCCCCAACACGTCCTGAAGTATGATATTACTAAACATCGCCCACTACCTACTAATGTGGTCATGAACGACCAAAGAAGCAACCACAATCCCCTCATCGTTGGATGGTGAATCATCCGAATCACAAATCAAATTGTTGAAAAGTACTCGTCACCACTGTCCATTTGTACCTTGCGGGCGAGACGTCGAACACCTTGCGATGTGTGGTGGAAGAAGCCGGCTCGTGAAGAGCCTCGCGCCTCACCCAGGACAGGCAGCGGGAATGGGGACGTGCAGGCGAACGTTGCGGCGACCGGCGAGTGAGGTAGTCGCGCTTCGCAGTGGTGCCGGCGGTGGAGGCGGGGAGAGGGGTGGTGGTGGCATCGACGTTGTGGTGTTGCGATCGTGGCGAAAATGGTCCACCAATGCCGGAG
>NC_041383.1:390520655-390531526 GCF_002162155.2 Triticum dicoccoides | reverse complement strand
GGGGGGGTGGCGTGCTGCTGGGGGAGGTATGTGGGTGTGAGTGACCGGCCTGGGCACTCTAACTGGGCGGCGGCGGCAACGGGGGCGACCGGGTGTGGTGGTTGTCGATGGGAGGAAGGGGAATGCCCAATGTGCCATCGATTGGCGGGGCAGGGGGATGTGTTCGTTGTGTGTATGCACCGACACAAACTCAGTCTAAATTTGGTCCGAAATGGGTCATGTGCGAACAAAAAATAACGCTGATCCGTTTACGTCGGCGTGGGAGTTCCATGTCTTCAACTTATTTTCTTTTCAAGTGAATAGTGCACTATTTTTTATGTTAATCATGCTCTTTTTCTTACAAAGGATAGCTTCAGCCGTACTGAAATTGCAGCAGCAAAGATATCTGTTTATGGCGATACGTCACATAAATTAACCCTAAAATTATAAAATATTATTCACTGATGCCACCTATAAGTGACAAAAAGGTTTCATACTGAGGAATCCCACGTCTGGACCGGCCCATGCAGTTGGACCCTCCTATATTGCGCTCTGCACGCTGGGAGAAGACGCAACACGCCCGTTTGGGTCGGCCCATGTGCGGGCAGCCTGTTTTCAAATTTCATTTTTTTCCCATTTTCAATAATTTGGTACTTAAAAAAAGTTGCCAAAATTAAAAAATGTGAGTTTTTAAATAAAATGTTCAATAAATCATAGAGTGTTTGTGAATTTAAAAAATGGTCATAATATTTTTAAGAATGTTCACATATTCAAAAAGTTTGATATTTTTAAACAAATGCTTGAGAAATCAATAAATGTTCATGATGTTTTTAAAAGTTCATGTATTAAAAAATGTTAATGTAATTGAACAAAATGTTCATCAAAATGTTATCGGTGATGCAGCAAATTGTTGTCAAGACCATTGGAGATTGTGAATTCTATTTTCTACCATTGCAACGCACGAGCCCTTTTCTAGCACATGCAAAACAAAAAACCACAAATCTTGAGAGAACCACACTTTTTTTGATGCAATGAGAGATCCACACTTTTTTAGGGGGATGAGAGAACCACACATGTTCTCTTGCATTAGCAATAGCCCATCTAGCAAGAGGTTAGTTTAGGCCTACCCGAAGGCACACATATCCACTTCTCTCTTTTCTTTTGCCTTTTTTCCTTTTGAGTAGGAAAGGCGCCATGGGCGCCATATATAATCAGCTCAATAGGAGAGTACAACATGTAATGCAAACCCCTCAATGGAGAAATTGTGAAATGGTTGAACTGCAAAATACGGCGTATGTCTGAGCGGAATTAACACAACTAATAATAAACTCAACCGAACTGTTGAGAACCCGGTGAGCACAATTATGGGAAACACCATTAATGTCTCTAGATATGTAGTATATCTATGACCGTAGAGACTCTGGGTGCTGGAGATAATCTTCTAGAAGTTTCCCAATCTCCCATCTAGTTTGATGTGAGACAATACTTATGAGTGTTGCGGTTCTTGCGAGAGTCAAGTTATCTGTTAACGGTGACCTGGAGAATATGGCGATATTGAGCAATCTTGGCTGCTAATGTGAGAGCCACATCTTCAGCTTGCAAGGTGGAGGGTGCAGTTGGCGTTGATGCTTGTATCATGATGTCGTTGTTGCTATTCTGCTGAGGAAATTGCATTAAGATATCAATTCCTATATGTACCTCCTGTGAGGCCTGCAATTTTTTGAATTTCTCCAAGAAGCGGCAAAGAAGATCTTCGGGCCTTCAATGAGCACATCTGCTCTGATTGTTTCTCCTTGCCTCGTGTGTGAACTCTGCACTCATGTACCTGCATTGTTGTCGTTGTGCTGGTTTGAAGAAGAATTTGTTACTAAGTCTTGGCTGGATTGGATAGCCCTAGCAGCAATATAAACCTATTTAGGAGTACCTAATTTTTTTTGAGGGTATCCTAATTTCCCTTCAAAATGATTGCCATTTCTGGATTTCCATAAGTACCACATAAAACTAAATATGCTTTGCTGGAAGCATAAGGATGTTGCAAAGACAAGAGTGCTTGAATAGCATCATTAATGGACCTACAGTTGTAAATAAGAACATATGTTCTAATGCATGGAGGTTTAGAGAACCAAGTCGCTCTAGCAAAATTGCGAAGAAAAAATAGGCACATGTCATCTTCTTTGGAGTTGCACCTAGAGCAAATTTCACTTATGCGGTTAGTGAATCTACCTGCTCTTTTACATGTGGGAATTGCTCTTCTTAGGATTCTTCAAGCAAAAGTTTGTATTCTAAGAGCATATTTTTTATCTGCCAAACATGTTTAAGAATGCTTTTCATCTAAGGAGGGTTTGTCTAGACTTGGGTTCTCCTTATGCCTTCTTTTTCACCTGAAAATTAACTAATGCTCCCCAATTCACATTATAAAGTGCACAAAGTTCTTACTAGACCATACAACACTAGAGCTCAGACTGACAGCTATTATCTCTAAGGAACATGGATCAAACAGACTAGTGCATACGGTAGAAAAACCTCTATCCTATCCAGAAATTTGATTCTGAGCATAGACTCATTTGCTCACTATATTATAGCCCACCAGTCATCTGAAAATTGTTGTACTCTCTTGTATTTACTGAGGTATGAACACCGTATGTGGCATGCAGGAGATCTTGCTTCCCCTTCTTTATTATGGTACGTGTCGTCATCCGTCTCTCGGCTCAGAGGCTCGTGTGATGGACCGGGCCAGCAACTGAGCCATGCCGAGCCATCCAACACTACCGAGGGAGCTAACGGCCACCCCAGCAGCCTCTATTCTGTTTTTCACTCACCCATTTTGGACGTGACAGCATAGCCACATGCCATCAACATCTGACGCCTCTGATGAATACACCATCATCTCCGCAACGAATGACTCCCTCCATATCTATCCAATTCTTTAAATTGGCATGCCCGCCGATCGCCACTGTGGTACCCGAGACACTCGGAAGCATAGCAATTTCAAAAATACAGTAAACGCCCTTGAAACATCTACCACACCCTAAAACAATCACAAACTTATTCTTCCAATTTCATTTGTACGTCAGGTTTTACATGAATATTAAGTTGTCCCAAATATACACACACATCAAGCAGCACACACTGATGCAACCGTCATAAGACCAAATGCATATTGCAATACATGCACCACATTTCCTGTACTTTTTCCCCTGAGAATCCCCACATTTCCTGCACTAATCCCGCTTCTACGCCTGAATGCCCAATATTGAGCCGAGCCGCCTGCCCAGTTATCCGACAGGGGAAACAATGCGTAGTGGGCTGATTGTCATGTTGGGAAATTCCTATTCGGCGCACGTCGAGTCGTTTTTTTGGGTACAGTCAACCAAACGCAGAGAGTCGAGCACACTGGTTCGCATTTAGTTGTCCTCATTCCTTTTCGTTGTGGGAACTTCTAGAAGGTTCACTCAACTGGGTTTTTCTTGTTTTTCCGTTCCTCATTTATTTTTATTTTAGTTTTTGTTTACATTTTTCTGTTATTTTTCCCTTTTTATTTTAATTTTCGTTTTTATTTTTATTATTTCTCTATTTCAAAATAATATAATTTTTTTAAAAGAATTTAAAAAAACATCTTTGTCAAAAAATGTATTTTGTTTGCATTTAAAAATAAAAAAAATAAATATTATGTTTATAATTCCATAATTTCCAAAATCTAGAAAAAAATCACACTCTCAATTTTTTTTAATTTTACAAAATATTTTCACTTTTTCCAAAACAATATCCAGAAATTCAACATTTGTTCGTTTCTTCAAACATTTTCCCAATAAAGTATTCACATTTTTGGAAAATATCCGCATTTAAATAAATGTTCAAAACTTAAAAAACTATTCACTTTCTTTATTTATTTTTTATTTTTTCAATAGGAGAATGTTTTTTGAATGTGGGAACAATTTGATAGTTTGAGAACATCTTATTGAATTCAAGAACTTTTTAAATTTAAGAAATTGTTTTGAATTTGAGAAAAAAATTTATTTTGATTATTTATAAAATGTGATTCTTATTAGTAATTGTTTTTCAAGTGTAAACATTTTTCAGTTTGTGAACAATTTTAAATTTTTGGGAACATTTTTCTATTTTCTTAACAATTTTTAACGTTGATTATTTAATCTATCAAACAAATCCAGAAGCATTTTTTGAAGAAAATCCACAAGAAGACAAACAACATATGAACAGTAATCGAGGGAAAATCTTTGTTGAGGGGAGCACTCGAGCGAACTTGAAGTGGGCTGGCCCAAGATACGCATCAGATAGGAGCTCCCATTATGTTGGGCCGCAAGCCCATCCAGACAAGCCCCAACATTGTGGACTGCATGCCCAACAGATTGAAGAAGAAAATTTAAACACACCTCCCGATTCGCAGCAATCGCCGTCGACAGCTTCGGCACCGGTGTCGCCACCATTGAGCCACTATGGCCCTCCCCGATATTCAACATGGACCTCCTTCTCGACACCATCATCCAGTCCGTAGCTTCGAAGATGTCCCCGAGAGTCACCTACGGTAAACATACCTTGGGAAGAGACCCTTTCCATGTACGCACCGCCATCGTCGTCTTATGCTGATGCACCACTCGTAGGAGCACCTCCTCGCTACAGTCATAACCCTCCAACCGTCTCCACACCGAATCCACATGAGGTACTATCTTGTCAATGCATGCCATCACCTCCTCGATGGGATGTCCCCACACTAGTGATATCCCTGCCTGGTTGCTATGAGAAGTCCGGAGTGGACCATTACCATGTTTATCCTCTTATGACTATATCAACTGTTCCATGCACCCAAATCTCGTCATGTGGGACATGCCTTTAAGGCCGGTCCATGGGCACAGATTTTTTGCCCGACACAGGAATAAAAGGGCTCGGTTGACCTTTGACTCGCCATGGGCCAAGGCCAATCCCCGAAGCCAAGCCTTAAGGCCAGCACGACACGGTCATTTTATTCATAGACCAACCGAGGCCTGGCACGGGGCCCAAGTCAGCCATTTTAGCATTGTTAGGGACTGTTTGGGGACTGTTTGGCCTTTTAATGTTATTTTGGCCATTTTAGTGCCCTTTTTGTGTTTTCAAGGCTTTTTGGCATTTTTAACCTAAGAAACAAAAGGCTCGGAAGGCAGAAACGGCCCAAAAGACCAAAAATTGATGTTGGTCGCCATGCAACCGTGTCGTGTCGAGCAAACCCCTTTATTTGGCGTGCCAGCCCGGTACTCTAAGCCAAGCCTTCGGGTCAACACGATACTATTCTTTTATAAAAAGAGCTACATGGGTTGGGTCGGGCTGCCCATATGGCCAGTTCTGCATGCACCTAGTGTTGTAGGAAAGTTCATGCATGCAGCCGTGTCGTGTCAAGCAAACCCCTTTATCTGGCGTGCCAGCCCGGTACTCTAGGCCAAGCCTTTGGGCCGACACGACACAATTCTTTTATAAAAAGAGCTACATGGGCTGGGTCGAGCCGCCCATATGGTCAGTTCTGCATGCACCTGGTATTATAGAAAAGTTCATGCATTTTCCCCAAGGTGCAAACCAACATCTTGTTTTAGATTCATGCATTTTATTGCTATAGGGTTCAATATGCCATACCATCCCAAATACTTTGTTTCCCTATTCTTGTTTAAAGATTTCTGCAAAGCAAAGAAGCCAATACTCCTTCACTACTAGTCCTTCCTATTCTGTGGAGTCCTGCTCTTTCTCCTCCACTATTCTTTAGGCTCCTTTGCCCTTATTGGCTGCATACATGAATCTAATTATACATTTGCATTTTTTAAATGTTAAAAATTGTCCAATCCATGAGAACCGGGGTCTCACAAACCCGTCAAGCAGGGCTGTAATGGTTCTGCTTAGCACATCAGCACCAGTTAGCTCCCAGTAACACAAGGGTGAGCCGTAACGGTCCTGCTTAGCACATCAGCACCAATTAGCTCCCAGCAACATAAGGGCGAGCCGTAACGGTCCTGCTTAGCACATCAGCACCAGTTAGCTCCCAGTAACACAAGGGCGAGCCATGTTTGCGGTGGCATGCAGATATTTGTCAAGATCTAAAATAGAGGGGATTTCTTCCCTACAACAGCAACATCTCCTCTATTGGCAAGCAGCTTGAGGATGGTCTTGTGGACTACAACATCCAGAAGGAGTCTACCTCTACCTTGTCCACCATCAGCGTGGTGGTATGCAGATCTTCGTCAAGACCCTCTCCTCAAGATACAGATCTTTGTAAAGACACTCACTGACAAGACAATCACCCTAGAAGAGGAGTCTTCTGACACCACAGACAACATGAAGGCCAAGATTACCAAAGTAGCTTCCCTTCACGGGATCAATTAAGCGCTCATTGTCGTGACTTCCTCCCGGCAATCCAAGAACACGACTATCCGAGGCACCCCCTCCCCGGCCGCCAACAACTCCTTTGGTTACAGCATCCCGTCATAACTTCTCCCTTGACAATGACTCGTTAACACCACGGGAGGTGGACGACAGTCATGCCAGCTGCTCCTACCAAGTCCTATGGCGGTGAGGCTATTCCATAAACCTATCATAGCCTACGAAGGTGTGGGGGCTAGCTGTCACGCAGAGAGCAAAGCAAGGCAGCAGTCAAAGTGATTCATCACATCCCTTTTACCAGAACGTGAGACCTCCTCACAGACATATGACGGTAAAAAGGAGTGCGCCAACACCTACTTCGACAAGATAACCTCTCCCCCTCCCCCGCCTCAGCAAGGGATAGACGGATCCATGTTATTGCATTTAATGTACTGTAGTATTGTAGCAGCTGTTGTGCCTACTGTGGTAACCCCACGAACCTATAAAAGGAGGTCCATAGCCACCTAAAAAAGGATTCAACCTTTCTACATGACCACACACCATAGAGCTAGGACTAGAGCCGTCCCCGGCAACAAGCGCACCTCTTCTTCCTCCTCGAACACTTCAGGGCAAAGAACCTAGCTCACCCATTCTAAGCATCACCACCATTATATCAGCAATACAATCAGCAAGACGTAGGGCACGCTTTCGAGTGGCCCGAACCTGGATAAAAAACACCATGTAACCTTTTGCTCATCGTCATGAGCTAGGAGCGGATTGTGGGCGTGTTAGGCCCCCTCCGAGCTGAAAGGGGGTGTCCCTCGCCCCTGGGTGTAGTGCTCGCATGCACGACACAAACATGTTTGCACAATATTATTGGGCCAGGTTAGGGGAAGTTCCCCGCGGAAAAAGGGTTACGAAACATTGCAATGATGTTTTATACACTTGGGAAATATAACACACAAGAGAGTTTTATATTGCGACAATGTTGCATATACTTGAAAAATATATTACATAAGAGACTTTCATATTGAAATGAAGTTCCATGCACTTAGGGCATCCCCAACGCTGACCCGTAAACCTCCTGAGACTGTCCGGACCAGGCTGTCTGGACGGCGGAAGCCATCCAATGCCGACCTGTATCGGTCTGTGGAGCGGTCCGGACGTGATTTCTCCCGCATACCGGAGACAAACGTGGGGAGGTTTGTGGGAGTTCGGACACGCAGAACGTCGCTCTCCGCCCTTTGGCCCACCCAAAAGGAGGGTCGAGCCCGCGCTTTTGTAGCATCCCGCACTATTTCCGCGCCAAAATCCCCCACTCTCTTCTTCCACTCCACGCTGCTCTCCGCCCAATTCCCGCTCTTTTGTCCTGCCCTCTCCTTCCCTCCGTCGTCGACGCATGGAAACATCAGAGAACCTATCGGAGATGGAGGCGGCGGAGGTGTCGGAGATTCGAGCATCACGCTGATGAGGACATCACTACCGCAGTTACACTCACAGCCCATGCTGCTACATACATGGGAGAAATTACTAGAGCCCATGCACACCAATTAAATTACCAGGTACTTTTGCTTCTTGGTAATGATTCTAATCTTTATGAGAATATGATGTTGCCTAAATTGGATACATTTGTTTTGCTTATAAATGAATGGCCTACCTTGTACAATAATGATGAACATTAGAGCATGATCAAGCATGGAGATGATGGCATGTGCTAGGGGAACAAGAACGAAGTTTTTGGTGGAGTTTTCAGCACTTTGGAGCCACCATGATGACGTACAACGACATGGACGAAATATAAAAGACGCCCTTTCATAAAAAAATTTGAATATCTTAATATAGGTGCTGGCCACCTTATTTTTGGGCCGGACACATGTAATTTTGAAATACTACTTAGAGTCCATATTGTAGGGGAAACGACTCCGAAGGTGTTTTAGTCCCACCTTGCAAAGGGGGGGACAAAATCCCCTCTCATCCCCCCTACAAATACAGCCCTTAAGGCACTGTTTAGACTTACATTTTTGTTTAGAATAAAAGTTTGCCATAGCTGCAACTTCGCGTACTTCATTTGTGTTCTACGACCAGACAAAGGCGTCACATAACCCCGCCTTCAATAATAAAGCTTTCCTCTTATATTCACAATATCTAGATTGCAATTTCCGTTTCTTGCTTGTTCTTCTTTTGCGTGCAGGAAACAGACCCTCGTGGCTAGGTTGGTCATGCTCTAGCATGGTCAATAACCTCTCGGAGTTGGTTTAGCGATTGTTAAGGCACGACGTCCTTGCACGTTCGTAGTTGGATCATCAAAGTCTACTCCACTGAAAATGATAGCCACCATCTCAACGAAAGACGGGACACCTATGCCTCTATCACACGCTCGCCCGGAAGATCATCATGGAGACGGGAAAAATCATCGCGTCAAAGAGAAGGCTGCAAAGGAGGAGAAGATGAGGATGCGTCTGGCCACCAATGGGCCTGGTGGTGGCGGGCGGGGCAGTCGGTGAGGTCATGGCAGACGCCGCCAAACGAGCGCGCCCACAGTACTGACGATGCCATGGCCGGAGCCTTACAAGCCTCTGTACTGCTACGCCGCCAAGCAGCTCACAAACCCCGCCGGCACGATTCCTTAGATCATTGATTTTAACACAGCACCGCTCTTCTCTGAGTATTCTTCATCGTCGCTCGTCCGGGCGAGGACATCGGGCTTAGAGCAGATGGGTGCCTGCGCGTTGTTTGCTGCAATGCCGAGAGCGGGGGAGCTGGCGTACGACACGGACAGGGAGATGCTTGATATCATCCATGACAGAGGCGAGGGAGGAGAAGGGGTTACGAGGACGGGCAGGTGGAAGACTCGGATCCCACCCAATCCGGCAACTACCAGCAGCAACAGTCCTACACCCAAACGGCCACGCAGCAGTCCTACACCCAGACTGGCGATGGCACATAGCAACAACAACATTGGTATGTCGGAAAGCAGCATCCGTAGGGGGGGGGAGGGGTGGATGATGATGAGGAGGAAGACGACGATGATGATCCAAATAATACAGCCTGCGGTCCGAAGAAGAAGGGTAGAGGAGAAAGCTTCAACATGCGAAAGGACGAGCTGCACATAGTTGGCCACTAGCCTCAATCTTGTCCATGGCACAGAGCAAAAGGGAACAACCTTTTGGAGGAACAATCACATATGGTTCCATGAGCACAAGCATTTCGCTCACTACTCCGACGCGTTGATCCGCAACCGTGAGTGGAAGTCCCTAAACCATCAATGGTACACCATCCAAGAGGCCGTCTTCATGATGAAGGTTTATTATTCATGCTAGAATTGTATTGATCGGAAACCTTAATACATGTGTGATAAACAAACAATGTGTCCCTGGTGAGCCTCTACTAGACTAGCTTGTTGATCAAAGATGGTTAAGGTTTCCTAACCATGGACATGAGTTGTCATTTGATAAGGGGATAATATCATTAGGAGAATGATGTGATGGACAAGACCCATCCGTTAGCTTAGCATAATGCTCGTTCAGTTTTATTGCAATTGCTTTCTTCATGTCAAATACATATTCCTTCGACTATGAGATATGCAACTCCCGGATACCAGAGGAGTGCCTTGTGTGCTATCAAACATCACAACGTAACTGGGTGATTATAAAGATGCTCTACAGGTATCTCCGAAGGTGTTTGTTGAGTTGGCATAGATCAAGATTAGGATTTGTCACTCCGAGTATCGGAGAGGTATCTCTGGACCCTCTCGGTAATACACATAATTAGCTTGCAAGAAAACGACTAAGGAGTTAGTCACGAGGTGATGAAATACAGAATGAGTAAAGAGACTTGTCGGTAACAAGATTGAACTAGGTATGAAGATACCGACGATCGAATCTCAGGCAAGTAACATACCGATGGACAAAGGGAACTGCATATGTTGTCATAGTGGTTCGATCGATAAAGATCTTCGTAGAATATGTAGGAGCCATTTTGGGCATCCAAGTTCCGCTATTGGTTATTGACCAGAGAGGTGTCTCGGTCATGTCTACATAGTTCTCGAACCCGTAGGGTCCACACGCTTAACGTTCGATGACGGTATAGTATTATATGAGTTATGTGATTTTGGTGACCAAATGTTGTTTAGAGTCCCGGATGAGATCACGGACATGAAGAGGAGTCTCGAAATGGTCAAGAGGTAAAGATTGATATATAGGACGATGGTATTAGGACACCGAAAGTGTTTCGGGAGGGGGGGTACTAGGTACTTATCGGGACACCGGAAGGGGTTCCGGGCACCCCCAACAAAAGATATGGGCCTTATGGTCCAAGAGGGGAAACACACTAGCCACAAGGGGCTGGTGCGCCCCCCATATGGGCCGGCCTAGGAGGAGAAGGAAAGAGGGGATGGGAAAGGAAAGAGTGGAATAGGATTCCCCCATCCTTCCCTCTCCCCCCTCTTTTCTTCCCCCTTTGACAAACATGGTAGGGGGGCGGCCAAGGGGAGGACCCCAAGTAGGATTCGACCTACTTGGGGCGCCTTCTGGCAGCCTCCCCTCTCCCTCCCACCT
>NC_041383.1:390511707-390520187 GCF_002162155.2 Triticum dicoccoides | reverse complement strand
CGGCGCCCCTCTCCACCGTTTACACCCCTGGTCATATTTTCGTAATGCTTAGGCGAAGCCCTGCGAAGATCACTTCACCATCCCTGTCACCTTGTCGTCGTGCTGACGGAACTCATCTACTACCTCGACGTCTTGCTGGATCAAGAAGGCGAGGGATGTCACCGAGCTGAATGTGTGCAGAACGCGGAGGTGCCATTTGTTTGATACTTGATCGGTTGAAGCCCAAAGAAGTTCGACTACATCAATCGTGTTGTGAAACGCTTCTTCTTACGGTCTACGAGGGTACAAAGACACACTCTCCACCTCATTCGTATGCATCTCCATGGATATATCATTATGTGTGAGTAGAATCTTTTTGTTTTCCATGCTACGATTCCTAACAATGGCATCATGAGCCAGGTATATGCGTAAATGATATGCATGAGTAGAACACAAAGAGTTGTGCGCGGTGATAGTCATACTGCTTACCACCAACATCTTATTTTGATTCGACGAAATTGTGGGATGAACCGGTCCGGACCAACCTTACATGTCCATGCACATGAGACCGGTTCCACCGACTGACATGCAACTAGTTTTGCATAAAGGTGGTTGGCGGGTGCCTATTTCTCCTACTTTAGTTGAATCGAATTTGACTACGGCCTGTTCTTGAAGACGGTTAAAATAGCAAACTTGACGAAACACCGTTGTGGTTTTTTCGTAGGTAAGAACGGTTCTTGCTAGAAACTCATAGCATCCACGTAAAACTTGCAACAACAAAGTAGAGGGCGTCTAACTTGTTTTTGTAGGGTATGTTGTGATGTGATATTGTCAAGACATGATGAGATATACGATATTGTATGAGATGATCATGTTTTATAAGATATCTGGCAACCCGTAGGAGCCTTATGGTTGTCTCTTTATTGTATGAAATGCAAATGCCATGTAATTATTTTACTTTATCACTATGCGTTAGCGATAGTTGTAGAAGCAATAGTTGGCGAGACTGTTGGGAACGTAGTAATTTCAAAAAAATTCCTACGCACACGCAAGGATCATGGTGATGCATAGCAACGATAGGGGAGGGTATTGTCCACGTACCCTCGTAGACCGAAAGTGGAAGCGTTATGACAACGCGGTTGATGTAGTCGTACGTCTTCACGATCTGACCGATCCAAGTACCGAACGTACGGCACCTCCGAGTTCAGCACACGTTCAGCTCGATGACGATCCCCGGACTCCGATCCAGTAGGGTGTCGGGGATGAGTTCCGTCAGCATGATGGCGTGGTGACGATGATGATGTTCTACCGACGCAGGGCTTCGCCTAAGCACCACAACGATATGACTGAGGTGGAATATGGTGGAGGGGGGCACCACACACGGCTAAGGAACGATCACGAAGATCAACTTGTGTGTCCTGGGGTGCCCCCCTGCCCCCGTATATAAAGGAGGGAGGGGGGAGGTGCGGCCGGCCCCCTAGGGGTGCGCCTGGAGGAGTCCTACTCCCACCAGGAGTAGGACTCCCCCCTCTTGCCTTGTAGGAGAAGGAAAGGGGGAAGGGGAAAGAGGAAAGGGGGGCGCGGCCTGCCCTGGCTGGCCCTCCTCTTCTCCCTTAGGGCCCATGTAGGCCCATTAACCCCCAGGGGGGTTCCGGTAACCCCTCGGTACTCTGGTAAAATCCCGATTTCACCCGGAACGATTCCGATATCCAAATATAGGCTTCCAATATATCAATCTTTATGTCTCGACCATTTCGAGACTCCTCGTCATGTCCGTGATCATATCCGGGACTCCGAACAACCTTCGGTACATCAAAACTTATAAACTCATAATAAAACTGTCATCGTAACGTTAAGCGTGCGGACCCTACGGGTTCGAGAACTATGTAGACATGACCTAGAATTGTTTCCGGTCAATAACCAATAGCGGAACCTGGATGCTCATATTGGCTCCCACATATTCTACGAAGATCTTTATCGGTTAGACCGCATAACAACATATGTTGTTCCCTTTGTCATCGGTATGTTACTTGCCCGAGATTCGATCGTCGGTATCCAATACCTAGTTCAATCTCGTTACCGGCAAGTCTCTTTACTCGTTCCGTAATACATCATCTCAGAACTAACTCATTAGTTGTAATGCTTGCAAGGCTTAAGTGATGTGTATTACCGAGAGGGCCCAGAGATACCTCTCCGACAATCGGAGTGACAAATCCTAATCTCGAAATACGCCAACCCAACAAGTACCTTCAGAGACACCTGTAGAGCACCTTTATAATCACCCAGTTACGTTGTGACGTTTGGTAGCACACAAAGTGTTCCTCCGGTAAACGGGAGTTGCATAATCTCATAGTCATAGGAACATGTATAAGTCATGAAGAAAGCAATAGCAGAATACTAAACGATCAAGTGCTAAGCTAACGGAATGGGTCAAGTCAATCACATCATTATCCTAATGATGTGATCCCGTTAATCAAATGACAACACATGTCTATGGTCAGGAAACATAACCATCTTTGATCAACGAGCTAGTCAAGTAGAGGCATACTAGTGACACTCTGTTTGTCTATGTATTCACACAAGTATTATGTTTCCGTTTAATACAATTCTAGCATGAATAATAAACATTTATCATGATATAAGGAAATAAATAATAACTTTATTATTGCCTCTAGGGCATATTTCCTTCAGTCTCCCACTTGCACTAGAGTCAATAATCTAGATTACACAGTAATGATTCTAACACCCATGGAGTCTTGGTGTTGATCATGTTTTGCTCGTGGAAGAGGCTTAGTCAACGGGTCTGCAACATTCAGATCCGTATGTATCTTGCAAATTTCTATGTCTCCCACCTAGACTAGATCCCGGATGAAATTGAAGCGTCTCTTGATGTGCTTGGTTCTCTTGTGAAATCTGGATTCCTTCGCTACGGCAATTGCTCCAGTATTGTCACAAAAGATTTTCATTGGACCCGATGCACTAGGTATGACACCTAGATCGGATATGAACTCCTTCATCCAGACTCCTTCATTTGCTGCTTCCGAAGCAGCTATGTACTCCGCTTCACACGTAGATCCCGCCACGACGCTTTGTTTAGAACTGCACCAACTGACAGCTCCACTGTTCATTGTAAACACGTATCCAGTTTGCGATTTAGAATCGTTCGGATCAGTGTCAAAGCTTGCATCAACGTAACCATTTATGATGAGCTCTTTGTCACCTCCATATACGAGAAACATATCCTTAGTCCTTTTCAGGTATTTCAGGATGTTCTTGACCGCTGTCCAGTGATCCACTCCTGGTTTACTTTGGTACCTCCCTGCTAGACTTATATCAAGGCATACATAAGGTCTGGTACACAGCATTGCATACATGATAGAGCCTATGGCTGAAGCATAGGGAACATCTTTCATCTTCTCTCTATCTTCTACAGTGGTCGGGCTTTGAGTCTTACTCAACTTCACACCTTGTAACACAGGCAAGAACCCTTTCTTTGCTTGATCCATTTTGAACTTCTTCAAAACTTTGTCAAGGTATGTGCTTTGTGAAAGTCCAATTAAGTGTCTTGATCTATCTCTATAGATCTTAATTCCCAATATGTAAGCAGCTTCACCGAGGTCTTTCATTGAAAAACTCTTATTCAAGTATCCCTTTATGTTATCCAGAAATTGTATATCATTTCCAATCAGTAATATGTCATCCACGTATAATATCAGAAATTCTACAGAGCTCCCACTCACTTTCTTGTAAATACATGCTTCTCCAAAAGTCTGTACAAAACCAAATGCTTTGATCACACTATCAAAGCGTTTATTCCAACTCCGAGAGGCTTGCACTAGTCCATAAATGGATCGCTGGAGCTTGCACACTTTGTTAGCTCCCTTTGGATCGACAAAACCTTCTGGTTGCATCATATACAACTCTTCTTCCAGAAACCCATTCAGGAATGCAGTTTTGACATCCATCTGCCATATTTCATAATCATAAAATGCGGCAATCGCTAACATGATTCGGACAGACTTAAGTATCGCTACGGGTGAGAAAGTCTCATCGTAGTCAATCCCTTGAACTTGTCGAAAACCTTTAGCGACAAGTCGAGCTTTGTAGACAGCAACATTACCGTCAGCGTCAGTCTTCTTCTTGAAGATCCATTTATTTTCAATTGCTTGCCTATCATTGGGCAAGTCAACCAAAGTCCACACTTTGTTCTCATACATGGATCCCATCTCAGATTTCATGGCCTCAAGCCATTTTTCGGAATCTGGGCTCACCATCGCTTCTTCATAGTTCGTAGGTTCATCATGGTCTAGTAACATGACTTCCAGAACAGGATTACCGTACCACTCTGGCGCGGATTTTATTCTGGTTGATCTACGAGGTTCAGTAACAACTTGATCTGAAGTTCCATGATCATCATCATTAACTTCCTCACTAATTGGTGTAGGTGTCACAGGAACAGATTTTTGTGATGTGCTACTTTCCAATAAGGGAGCAGGTACATTTACCTCATCAAGTTCTACTTTCCTCCCACTCACTTCTTTCAAGAGAAACTCCTTCTCCAGAAAGTTTCCAAACTTAGCGACAAACGTTTTGCCTTCGGATCTGTGATAGAAGGTGTACCCAACAGTCTCCTTTGGGTATCCTATGAAGACACATCTCTCTGATTTGGGTTCGAGCTTATCAGGTTGAAGCTTTTTCACATAAGCATCGCAGCCCCAAACTTTCAGAAACGACAACTTTGGTTTCTTGCTAAACCATAGTTCGTAAGGCGTCGTCTCAACGGATTTTGATAGTGCCCTATTTAACGTGAATGCGGCCGTCTCTAAAGCATAACCCCAAAACGATAACGGTAAATCAGTAAGAGATATCATAGATCGCGCCATATCAAGTAAAGTACAATTACGACATTCAGACACACCATTACGTTGTGGTGTTTCGGGTGGCGTGAGTTGCGAAAACTATTCCGCATTGTTTCAAATATAGACCAAACTCGTAACTCAAATATTCTCCTCCACGATCAGATCGTAGAAACTTTATTTTCTTGTTACGATGATTTACAACTTCACTCTGAAATTCTTTGAACTTTTCAAATGTTTCAGACTTATGTTTCATTAAGTAGATATATCCATATCTGCTCAAATCATCTGTGAAGGTGAGAAAATAACGATATCCGCCACGAGCCTCGACATTCATTGGACCACATACATCTGTATGTATGATTTCCAACAAATCTGTTGCTCTCTCCATTGTACCGGAGAACGGCGTTTTAGTCATCTTGCCCATAAGGCACGGTTCGCAAGTACCAAGTGATTCATAATCTAGTGGTTCCAAAAGCCCATCAGTATGGAGTTTCTTCATGCGCTTTACACCGATATGACCCAAACGGCAGTGCCACATATAAGTTGCACTATCATTATTAACTCTGCATCTTTTGGCTTCAACATTATGAATATGTGTATCACTATCATCGAGATTCAATAAAAATAGACCACTCTTCAAGGGTGCATGACCATAAAAGATTTTACTCATATAAATAGAACAACCATTATTCTCTGATTTAAATGAATAACCATCTTGCATCAAACAAGATCCAGATATAATGTTCATGCTCAACGCTGGCACCAAATAACAATTATTCAGGTCTAAAACTAATCCCGAAGGTAGATGTAGAGGTAGCGTGCCGGCCGCGATCACATCAACTTTGGAACCATTTCCCACACGCATCGTCACCTCGTCCTTAGCCAATCTTCGCTTAATCTATAGTCCCTGTTTCGAGTTGCAAATATTAGCAACAGAACCAGTATCAAATACCCAGGTGCTACTGCGAGCATTAGTAAGGTACACATCAATAACATGTATATCACATATACCTTTGTTCACCTTGCCATCCTTCTTATCCGCCAAATACTTGGGGCAGTTCCGCTTCTAGTGACCAGTCTGCTTGCAGTAGAAGCACTCAGTTTCAGGCTTAGGTCCAGACTTGGGTTTCTTCTCCTGAGCAGCAACTTGCTTGCTGTTCTTCATGAAGTTTCCCTTCTTCTTCCCTTTGCCCTTTTTCTTGAAACTAGTGGTCTTGTTAACCATCAACACTTGATGCTCCTTCTTGATTTCTACCTCCGCAGCTTTTAGCATCGCGAAGAGCTCGGGAATAGTTTTTTCCATCCCTTGCATATTATAGTTCATCACAAAGCTCTTGTAGCTTGGTGGCAGTGATTGGAGAATTTTGTCAATGACGCTATCATCCGGAAGATTAACTCCCAGCTGAATCAAGTGATTATTATACCCAGAAATTTTGAGTATATGCTCACTGACAGAACTGTTCTCCTCCATCTTGCAGCTGTAGAACTTATTGGAGACTTCATATCTATCAATCCGGGCATTTGCTTGAAATATTAACTTCAACTCTTGGAACATCTCATATGCTCCATGACGTTCAAAACATCGTTGAAGACCCGGTTCTAAGCCGTAAAGCATGGCACACTGAACTATAGAGTAGTCATCAGCTTTGCTCTGCCAAACATTCACAACATCTGGCGTTGCTCCAGCAGCAGGCCTGGCACCCAGCGGTGCTTCCAGGACGTAATTCTTCTGTGCAGCAATGAGGATAATCCTCAAGTTACGGACCCAGTCCGTGTAATTGCTACCATCATCTTTCAACTTTGCTTTCTCAAGGAATGCATTAAAATTCAATGGAACAACAGCACGGGCCATCTATCTACAATCAACATAGACAAGCAAGATACTGTCAGGTACTAAGTTCATGATAAATTTAAGTTCAATTAATCATATTACTTAAGAACTCCCACTTAGAAAGACGTCTCTCTAATCCTCTAAGTGATTACGTGATCCATATCAACTACACCATGTCCGATCATCACGTGAGATGGAGTAGTTTCAACGGTGAACATCAATATGTTGATCATATCTACTATATGATTCACGCTCGACCTTTCAGTCTCCGTGTTCCGAGGCCATATCTGTTATATGCTAGGCTCGTCAAATTTAACCTGAGTATTCCGCGTGCGCAACTATTTTGCACCCGTTGTATTTGAACGTAGAGCCTATCACACCCGATCATCACGTGGTGTCTCAGCACGAAGAACTTTCGCAACGGTGCATACTCAGGGAGAACACTTCTTGATAATTTTAGTGAGAGATCATCTTAAAATGCTACCGTCAATCAAAGCAAGATAAGATGCATAAAGGATAAACATCACATGCAATCAATAGAAGTGATATGATATGGCCATCATCATCTTGTGCTTGTGATCTCCATCTTCGAAGCACCTCCATGATCACCATCGTCACCGGCGCGACACCTTGATCTCCATCGTAGCATCATTGTCGTTTACGCCGTCTATTGCTTCTACGACTATCGCTACCGCTTAGTGATAAAGTAAAGCAATTACAGGGCGTTTGCATTTCATACAATAAAGCGACAACCATATGGCTCCTGCCAGTTGCCGATAACTTCGGTTACAAAACATGATCATCTCATACAATAAAGTATAGCATCACGTCTTGACCATATCACATCACAACATGCCCTGCAAAAACAAGTTAGACGTCCTCTACTTTGTTGTTGCAAGTTTTACGTGGCTGCTACGGGCTTAGCAAGAACCGTTCTTACCTACGCATCAAAACCACAACGATAGTTCGTCAAGTTGGTGTTGTTTTAACCTTCGCAAGGACCGGGCGTAGCCACATTCGGTTCAACTAAAGTGAGAGAGACAGACACCCGCCAGTCACCTTTAAGCACGAGTGCTCGTAACGGTGAAACCAGTCTCGCGTAAGCGTACGCGTAATGTCGGTCTGGGCCGCTTCATCTCACAATACCGCTGAACCAAAGTACGACATGCTGGTAAGTAGTATGACTTATATCACCCACAACTCACTTGTGTCCTACTCGTGCATATGACATCTACGCATAAAACCAGGCTCGGATGCCACTGTTGGGAACGTAGTAATTTCAAAAAAATTCCTACGCACACGCAAGGATCATGGTGATGCATAGCAACGAGAGGGGAGAGTATTGTCCACGTACCCTCGTAGACCGAAAGCGGAAGCGTTATGACAACGCAGTTGATGTAGTCGTATGTCATCACGATCCGACCGATCCAAGTACCGAACTTACGGCACCTCCGAGTTCAGCACACGTTCAGCTCGATGACAATCCCCGGACTCCGATCCAGCAGGGTGTCGGGGATGAGTTCCGTTAGCACGACGGTGTGGTGACGATGATGATGTTCTACCGACGCAGGGCTTCGCCTAAGCACCGCAACGATATGACCGAGGTGAAATATGGTGGAGGGGGGCACCGCACACGGCTAAGGAACGATCACGAAGATCAACTTGTGTGTCCTGGGGTGCCCCCCTGCCCCCGTATATAAAGGCGGGAGGGGGGAGGTGCAGCCGGCCCCCTAGGGGTGCGCCTGGAGGAGTCCTACTTCCACCGGGAGTAGGACTCCCCTCTCTTGCGTTGTAGGAGAAGGAAAGGGGGA
>NC_041383.1:390498949-390511396 GCF_002162155.2 Triticum dicoccoides | reverse complement strand
CCCGATTTCACCCGGAACGATTCCGATATCCAAATATAGGCTTCCAATATATCAATCTTTATGTCTCGACCATTTCGAGACTCCTCGTCATGTCCGTGGTCATATCCGGGACTCCGAACAACCTTCGGTACATAAAAACTTATAAACTCGTAATAAAATTGTCATCGTAACGTTAAGCATGCGGACCCTACGGGTTCGAGAACTATGTAGACATGACCTAGAACTGTTTCCGGTCAATAACCAATAGCGGAACCTGGATGCTCATATTGGCTCCCACATATTCTACGAAGATCTTTATCGGTCAGACCGCATAAGAACATACGTTGTTCCCTTTGTCATCGGTATGTTACTTGCCCGAGATTCGATCGTTGGTATCCAACACCTAGTTCAATCTTGTTACCTACAAGTCTCTTTACTCGTTCGATAATACATCATCTCACAACTAACTCATTAGTTGTAATGCTTGCAAGGCTCAAGTGATGTGTATTACCGAGAGGGCCCAGAGATACCTCTCCGACAATCGGAGTGACAAACCCTAATCTCGAAATATGCCAACCCAACAAGTACCTTCGGAGACACCTGTAGAGCACCTTTATAATCACCCAGTTACGTTGTGACGTTTGGTAGCACACAAAGTGTTCCTCCGGTAAACGGGAGTTGCATAATCTCATAGTCATAGGAACATGTATAAGTCATGAAGAAAGCAATAGCAGAATACTAAACGATCAAGTGCTAAGCTAACGTAATGGGTCAAGTCAATCACATCATTCTCCTAATGATGTGATCCCGTTAATCAAATGACAACACATGTCTATGGTCAGGAAACATAACCATCTTTGATCAACGAGCTAGTCAAGTAGAGGCATACTAGTGACACTCTGTTTGTCTATGTATTCACACAAGTATTATGTTTCCGGTTAATACAATTCTAGCATGAATAATAAACATTTATCATGATATAAGAAAATAAATAATAACTTTATTATTGCCTCTAGGGCATATTTCCTTCAGAGACGACCACGACACTACGATGGAGATCAAGGTCGAGCTGGTGGCGATGGAGATCATGACGATGCTTTGGAGATGGAGATCAAAAGCACGAGATGATGATGGTCATATCATGTCAAATGTTTTGATTGCATGTGATGTTTATGTTTTATGCATCTTATTTTTCTTAGTACGGCGGTAGCATTATAAGATGATCCCTTCACTAAATTTCAAGGTAAAAGTGTTCTCCCTGAGTATGCACTGTTGCTACAGTTCATCGTGTTGATACACCACGTGATGATTCGGTATGATAGACTCTACGTTCACATACAACGGGTGCAAGACAGTTTTGCACATGCGGAATACTTGGGTTAAACTTTACGATCCTAGCATGTACATACATGGCCTCGGAACACTGGAGACCGAAAGGTCGAACGTGAATCATATAGTAGATATGATCAACATAGAGATATTCACCATTGATGACTACCCCATCTCATGTGATGATCGGACATGGGTTAGTAGATTTGGATCACGTATCACTTAGATGGCTTGAGGGGTGTCTATTTAAGTGGGAGTTCTTAAATAACTTGATTAATTGAACCTAATTTATCATGAACTTAGTCCTTATAGTATTTGCATATCTATGTTCTAGATCAATGGCCCGTGATACCGTTCCCCTGAATTTTAATGTGTTCCTAGAGAAAGCTAAGTTTAAAGATGATGGTAGCAACTACACAGATTGGGTCCGTAACCTGAGGACTATCCTCATTGCTGCATACAAGAATTATGTCCTTAATGCACCGCTAGGTTAAAGGCCTGTTGCAGGAGGATGTTGATGTTTTGAACGTCTGGCAAGCTCGATCTGATGACTACTCAATAGTATAGTGTGCCATGCTTTACGGCTTAGAACCGAGACTTCAAAGACGTTTTGAACGTCATGGAGTATATGAGATGTTTCAAGATTTGAAGTTAATATTTCAAGCAAATGCCCGGTTTGAGAGGTATGAAGTCTCCAACTAGTTCTATAGCTGCAAGATGGAGGAGAACAGTTCTGTTAGTGAACACATACTCAAAATGCCTGGGTATTATAATCACTTGACTCAGCTGGGATTTGATCTTCCAGTTGATTGTGTCATTGACAGAGTTCTTCAATCACTGCCACCAAGCTACAAAGGATTCGTGATGAACTATAATATGCAAGGGATGAACAAGACAATTCCCGAGCTCTTCGCAAAGCTTAAGGCCGCGGAGGTAGAAATAAAGAAGGAGCATCAAGTGTTGATAGTTAACAAGACCACTAGTTTCAAGAAAAAGGGCAAGGGAAAGAAAGGGAACTTCAACAAGAATGGCAAGCAAGTTGCCACTCCCAAGAAGAAGCCCAAGTTGGACCCAAGCCTAAAATTGAGTGCTTGTACTTCAAAGGGACTGGTCATTGGAAGCGGAACTGCCCCAAGTATTTGGCGGATAAGAAGGATGGCAAAGTGAACAAAGGTATATTTGATATACCTGTTATTGATGTGTACCTTACTAATGCTCGTAGTAGCGCCTGGGTATTTGATACTGGTTCGGTTGCTCATATTTCTAACACGAAATAGGAGCTACGGATTAAGGGAAGATTGGATAAGGACAAGGTGACGATGCGCGTGGGGAATGGTTGCAAGGTCGATGTGATCGCCGTCGGCACTCTACCTCTACATCTACCTTCGGGATTAGTTTTAGACCTGAATAATTGTTATTTGGTGCCAGCGTTGAGCATGAACATTATATCTGGTTCTTGTTTAGTGCGAGATGGTTATTCATTTAAATCAGAGAATAATGGTTGTTCTATTTATATGAGTAATATCTTTTGTGGTCATGCACCCATTGTGAGGGGTTTATTCTTATTGAATCTCAATAGTGACGGTACACATGTTCATAACATTGATGCCAAAAGATGTAGAGTTGATAATGATAGTACCACCTTCTTGTGGCACCGCCGCTTAGGTCATATTGGTGTTAAGCGCATGAAGAAACTCCATGTTGATGGGCTTTTGGAGTCACTTGATTTTGAATCACTTGGCACCCTTGAAGATTCTATTGAATCTCAATTGTGGTTATACACATATTTATAATATTGATGCCAAAATATGCACAGTTGATAATGATAGTGCAACATATTTGTGGCACTGCCGTTTAGGTCATATTGGTGTAAAGCGCATGAAGAAACTCCATGCAGATGGACTTTTGGAATCACTTGATTATGAATCATTTGATACTTGCAAACCATGCCTCATGGGCAAGATGACTATAACTCCGTTCTCCAGAACAAAGGAGCGATGCAATGACTTATTGGAAATAATATATACCGATGTATGCGGTCCGGTGAGTGTTGAGGCACGTGGTGGATATCGTTATTTTCTGACCTTCACAGATGATTTGAGCATATATGGGTATATCTACTTAATGAAACACAAGTCTGAAACATTTCAAAAGTACAAAGAATTTAATAGTGAAGTGGAGAATCATCGTAACAAGAAAATAAAGTTTCTACGATCTAATCGCGAAGGTGAATATTTGAGTTACGAGTTTAGACTTCATTTAAAACAATGTGGAATAGTTTCACAACTCACACCACCTGGAACACCACATCGTAATGGTGTGTCCGGACGTCATAACCGTACCTTATTAGATATGGTGCGATCTATGATGTCTCTTACCGATTTACCATTATCGTTTTGGGGTTATGCATTAGAGACAGCTGCATTCACATTAAATAGGGTACCATCTAAATCCGTTGAGATGACACCATATGAACTGTGGTTTGGAAAGAAACCTAAGCTATCATTTCTTAAAGTTTGGGTTACGACACTTATGTCAAAAGGCTTTAGCCTGATAAGGTCGAACCCAAATTGGAGAAGTGTGTCTTCATAGGATACCCTAAGGAAACGATTGGGTACACCTTCTACCACAGATGCGAAGGCAAGATCTTTGTTGCCAAGAATGGAACCTTTCTAGAGAAGGAGTTTCTCTCGAAAGAAGTGAGTGGGAGGAAAGTAGAACTTGATGAGGTAATTTTACCTTCTCTCAATTTGGAAAGTAGCACATCAAAGAAATTCGTGCCCGTGATGCCTACACCAACTAGAGAGGAACTTAATGATGATGATCATGAAACTTGGATCAAGTTACTACTGGACCTCATAGGTCGAACAGAGCACGTTCCGCACCAGATTGGTATAGTAGTCCTGTCCTGGAGGTCATGTTAGTAGACCATGGCCAACCTACAAATTATGAAGAAGCTATGACGAGCCCAGATTCCGACAAATGGCTTGAGGCCATGAAATCTGAGATAGGATCCATGTATGAGAACAAAGTATGGACTTTGGCGGACTTGCCCGATGATCGGCGAGCCATGGAGAATAAATGAATCTTCCAGAAGAAGACTGACGCTGATGGTAATGTTATTGTATGCAAAGCTCGACTTGTCGCAAAAGGTTTTCAACAAGTTCAAGGGGTTGACTACGATGAGACCTTATCACCCGTAGCGATGCTTAAGTCCGTCTGAATCATATTAGCAATTGCCACATTTTATGATTATGAAATCTGGCAAATGGATGTCAAAACTACATTCCTCAATGGATTTCTTAAAGAAGAGTTGTATATGATGCAAGCAGAAGGTTTTGTCGATCCTAAAGGTGCTAACAAAGTGTGCAAGCTCCAGCGATCCATCTATGGACTGGTGCAAGAATCTCAGAGTTGGAATATACACTTTGACGAGGTGATCAAAGCATATGGTTTTATATAGACTTTTAGTGAACCCTGTATTTACAAGAAAGTGAGTGGGAGCTCTGTAGCATTTCTGACATTATATGTAGATGATATATTGTTGATTGGAAATGATATAGAATTTCTGGATAGAATAAAAGGATACTTGAATAAGAGTTTTCAATGAAAGACCTTGGTGAAGCTGCTTATATATTGGGCATCAAGATCTATAGAGATAGATCAAGACACTTAATAGGACTTCCACAAAGCACATACCTTGACAAAGTTTTGAAGAAGTTCAAAATAGATTAGTCAAAGAAAGGGTTCTTGCCTGTATTACAAGGTGTGAAGTTGAGTCAGACTCAAAGCCCGACCACTGCAGAAGATAGAGAGAAAATGAAAGTCATTCCCTATGCCTCAGCCATAGGATCTATCATGTATGCTATGTTGTGTACCAAACCTGATGTGTGCCTTGCCATAAGTCTGGCAGGGAGGTACCAAAGTAATCCAGGAGTGGATCACTGGACAGCGGTCAAGAACATCCTGAAGTACCTAAAAAGGACCAAGGATATGTTTCTCATTTATGGAGGTGACAAAGAGCTCGTCGTAAATGGTTACGTCGATGCTCGCTTTGACATTGATCTGGATGACTCTAAGTCACAAACTGGATATGTATATATAATGAATGGTGGAGCTGTCAGTTGGTGTAGTTCCAAGCAGAGCATCGTGGCGGGATCTACGTGTGAAGCGGAGTACATAGCTGCTTCAGAAGCAGCAAATGAAGGAGTATGGATGAAGGAGTTCATATCTGATCTAGGTGTAATACCTAGTGCATTGGGTCCAGTGAAAATTTTTGTGACAACAATAGAGAAATTGCCTTGGTGAAGGAACACTAGTACAGTGAGGTGCTATACAAACGATTTTTAACCCCTTTCCGCGATGGCATTTGGAATTATCGCCTAGTGTGTGACTGCGATAGGGGGGTCCTTCCCACACAACCTAGAAACCGTCGGGGATATGTCCTTCTAGCACACACGCTTAGCAAAATGAGGTCGTGTGCGATCGACGAGCGATCAAATACGGTTATACGTACAGTAGTACTAAAAAAATTCAATTATACAGGCGAAATCGTTTCCGGTCGTAAGTTCATCCCGCACAATCAGTCCCCGCTAAACGTTTCCGTTCGTATATACATCCCACACAGTCGCTCCAAGGAAAACGTTTCTGTTCGCAGGTACATCACACACAATATTCCCCCTTAAATTTTTTGTGATAGCGTTTCCATTACACACGGTATTAACAATTTTATCGTTTGCATTATTGAATGCATCACACACGGTGAGTAGAAGAAACTGTGTGGCAAAGGCTATCCATCACACACAGTTTTTATGTGGTAAACGTTTGCGCCATGTGGCGTAATGCAAACAATTTTCAAGAGGATGTCGTGTGTGATTGTTCATTAATCCAACACATTTATTCCTAGAAACTGCATGCGTTGCCTGAGGTCATCGCCCACAAGGCATTCCTCCGGTATCCGGGAGTTGCATAATCTCATAGCCGAAGGAATATGTATTTGACATGAAGAAAGCAATAGCAATAAAACTGAATGATCATTATGCTAAGCTAACGGATGGGTCTTATCCATCACATCATTCGCCTAATGATGTGAATCCATTATCAAATGACAACTCATGTCCATGTTTAGGAAACCTTAACCATCTTTGATCAATGAGCTAGTCTAGTAGAGGCTCACTAGGGACACGTTGTTTGTTTATCTATTCATACATGTATTAAGGTTTCCGATCAATACAATTCTAGCATGAATAATAAACCTTTATCATGAATAAGGAAATATAAAATAACAACTTTATTATTGCCTCTAGGTCATATTTCCTTCAGTCTCCCACTAGCACTAGAGTCAATAATCTAGTTCACACGTCATGTGATTAACACCCATAGTTCACATCGCCGTGTGACCAATACCCAAAGAGTTTACTAGAGTCAATAATCTAGTTCACATCGCTATGTGATTAACACCCAAAGAGTACTAAGGTGTGATCATGTTTTGCTTGTGATAGAGGTTTAGTCAACGAGTCTGCCACATTCAGATTCGTATGTATTTCGCAAATTTCTATGTCTACAATGCTCTATATGGAGCTACTCTAACTAATTGCTCCCACTTTCAATACGTATCCATATTGAGACTCGGAGTCATCTGGATCGGTGTAAAAGCTTGCATCGACGTAGCTCTTTACGATGAACTCTTTATCACCTCCATAACTAAGAAATATTTCCTTAGTCCTCTAAGGATGATCTTGACCGCTGTCTAGTGACCTACTCCTAGGTCACTATTGTACCCCCTTGCCAAACTCATAGCAAGGTACACAACATGTTTGGTACACAACATGGCATACTTAATAGAACCTATGGCTGAGGCATAAGGAATGACTTTCATTCTCTCTCTATCTTCTGTCGTGGTAGGGCTTTGAGTCTTACTCAACTTCACACCTTACAATACAGGCTAGAAGTTCTTCTTTGACTGATCCATTTTGAACTCCTTCAAAATCTTGTCAAGGTATGTACTCATTGAAAATCTTATCAAGCGGCTTGATCTATCTCTTTGGATCTTCATGCCCAATATGTAAGCAGGTTCACCGAGGTCTTTCATTGAAAAATTCTTATTCAAGTATCTTTTTATGCTATCCAGAAATTCCATATCATTTCCAATCAGCAATATGTCATCCACATATAATATCAGAAATGCTACAGAGCTCCCACTCACTTTCTTGTAATTACAGGCTTCACCGTAAGTCTATATAAAACCACATGCTTTGATCACCTCATCAAAGCGTATATTCCAACTCTGAGATACTTGCACCAGTCCATAGATGGATCGCTGGAGCTTGCACACTTTGTTAGCACCTTTAGGATCGATAAAACCTTCTAGTTGCATCATATACAACTCTTCTTTGAGATATCCATTAAGGAATACAGTTTTGACATCCATTTGCCAGATTTCATAATCATAAAATGTGGCAATTGATAACATGATCCAGACGGACTTAAGCATCGCTACAGGTGAGAAAGTCTCATCATAGTGAACTCCTTGAACTTGTCGAAAACCTTTTCCGACAAGTCGAGCTTTGTAGACAGTAACATTACCATCAGCGTTGGTCTTCTTCTTGAAGATCCATTTATTCTCTATGGCTTGCCGATCATCGGGCAAGTCCACCAAATTCAATACTCTGTTCTCATACATGGATCCTATCTCAGATTTCATGGCCTCAAGCCATTTTTCAGAATCTGGGATCATCATAGATTCTTCATAATTCATAGGTTCGCCATGGTCTAGTAACATGACTTCCAGGACAGGATTACCGTACCACTCTGGTGCGGAACATGCTCTGTTCGACCTATGAGGTCCAGTAGTAACTTGATCTGAAGTTTCATGATCATCATCATTAAGTTCCTCTCTAGTTGGTGTAGGCATCACGGGAACTGATTTCTCTGATGTGCTACTTTCCAAATTGAGAGAAGGTACAATTACCTCATCAAGTTCTACCTTCTTTCGAGAGAAACTCCTTATCTAGAAAGGTTCCATTCTTGGGTTCGAACTTATCAGGCTAATCAAGCTGAAGCATTTTGACATAAGTTTTGCAACCCAATTGTTTCCTTAGGGTATCCTATGAAGACGCACTTCTCTGATTTGGGTTCGAGCTTATCAGGCTGAAGCCTTTTGAAATAAGTGTCCAACCCATAATTTTAAGAAATGACAGCTTAGATTTCTTGCCAAACCACAGTTCATACGGTGTCATCTCAACGGATTTAGACGGCGCCCTATTTAATGTGAATGTAGCTAACTCTATTGCATAACCCCAAAACGATAGTGGTAAATCGGTAAGAGACATCATAGATCGCACCATATCTAATAAAGTATGGTTACGACATTCAGACACACCATTACGCTATGGTGTTCCAGGTGGCGTGAGTTGTGAAACAATTCCACATTGTTTTAAACGAAGGCCAAACTCGTAACTCAAATATTCGCCTCTGCGATCAGATCATAGAAACTTTATTTTCTTGTTACGATGATTCTCCACTTCACTCTGAAATTCTTTGAACTTTTTAAATGTTTCAGACATGTGTTTCATTAAGTAGATATACCCATATCTACTCAAATCATTTGTGAAGGTCAGAAAATAATGATACCCATTGCGTGCTTCAACACTCATCGGGTCGCATACATCGATATGTATCTTTCCAATAAGTAATTAGCTCGCTCCATTGTTTCGGAGAACGGAGTTTTAATCATCTTGCCCATGAGGCATGGTTTGCAAGTATCAAATGATTCATAATCAAGTGATTCCAAAAGCCCATCCGCATGGAGTTTCTTCATGCCCTTTACACCAATATGACCTAAACGACAGTGCCACAAGTATGGTGCACTATCATTATTAACTTTGCATCTTTTGGCATCAATATTATGAATATGTGTATCACTACGATCGAGATTCATTAAACCATTCACATTGGGTGTATGACCATAGAAGGTTTTATTCATGTAAACAGAACAACAATTATTCTCTGACTTAAATGAATAACCATATTGCAATAAACATGATACAATCATATTCATGCTCAACGCAAACACCAAATAACATTTATTTAGGTTCAACACTAATCCCGAAGGTAGAGGGAGTGTGCGATGGTGATCGTATCAACCTTGGGATTACTTCCAACACACATCGTCACCTTGCTTTTAACTAGTCTCTGTTTATTTTGCAACTCCTGTTTTGAGTTACTAATATTTAGCAACTGAACCGGTATCAAATACCCTGGGGTTACTATGAACACTAGTAAAATACACATCAATAACATGTATATCAAATATACTTTTGTTCACTTTGCCATCCTTCTTATCCGCCAAGTATTTGGGGTAGTTACGTTTCCAGTTACCATTCCCTTAGTGTAGAAGCACTCAGTTTCAGGCTTGGGTCTAGCTTTGGGTTTCTTCCCGGGAGTGGCAACTTGCTTGCCATTCTTCTCAAAGTTCCCTTTCTTTCCCTTGCCCTTTTCTTGAAACTGGTGGTCTTGTTAACCATCAACATTTGATGCTCTTTCTTGATTTCTACCTTCACCGATTTCAGCATCACGAAGAGCTCGGGAATCATTTTCGTCATCCCTTGCATATTATAGTTCATCACGAAGTTCTAGTAGCTTGGTGATAGTGACTAGAGAACTCTGTCAATCACTATCTCATCTGGAAGATTAACTCCCAATTGATTCAAGCGATCGTAGTACCCAGACATTCTGAGCACATGCTCACTGGCTGAGCTATTCTCCTCCATCTTATAGACAAAGTACTTGTCAGAGGTCTCATACCTCTCGACACGGACATGAGTCTGAAATACCAATTTCGTCTCTTGGAACATCTCATATGCTCTGTGGCGTTCAAAATGTTTTTAAGTCCCGATTCTAAGTCGTAAAGCATGGCGCACTAAACTATTAAGTAGTCGTCATATCGAGCTTCCCAAACGTTTATAATGTCTACATCTGCTCCTGCAATGGGTCTGTCACCTAGCAGTGCATTAAGGATATAATTCTTGTGTGCAGCAACGAGGATAATCCTCAGATCACGGAACCAGACCGTATCATTGCTACTATCATCTTTCAACTTAGTTTTATCTAGGAACATATCAAAAGTAGGGGAGCTACAACGCGAGCTATTGATCTACAACATAATTTGCAATACTATCAGGACTAAGTTCATGATAAATTTAAGTTCAATTAATCAAATTACTAATGAACTCCCATTTAAATCAACATCCCTCAAGTTGTCTAAGTGATACATGATCCAAATCAACTAAACCATGTCCGATCATCACGTGAGATGGAGTAGTCTTCAATGGTGAACATCTCTATGTTGATCATATCTACTATATGACTCATGTTCAACCTTTCGGTCTCTAGTGTTCCGAGGCCATATTTGTACATGCTAGGCTTGTCAAGTTTAACCCAAGTATTCTGCATGTGCAAAACTGTCTTACACCCGTTGGATATGAATGTAGAGTCTATCACACCCGATCATCACGTGGTGTCTCAACAAGACGAACTGTAGCAACCATGCATACTCAGGGAGAACACTATAACCTTGAAATTAGTGAAGGGATCATCTTATAATGCTACCGCCGTACTAAAGCAAAATAAGATGCATAAAAGATAAACATCACATGCAATCAAAATATATGACATGATATGGCCATCATCATCTCGTGCTTTTGATCTCCATCTCCAAAGCATCATCATGATCTCCATCGTCACTCGCTCGACACCTTGATCTCCATCGTTGCGTCGTGGTCGTCTCCCCAACTATTGCTTCTACAACTATCACTGACGCATAGCGATAAAGTAAAACAATTACATGGCATTTGCATTTCATACAATAAAGAGACAACCATAAGGCTCCTACTAGTTGCGGATAACTTTATGAAACATGATCATCTCATACAATAACGTTTATCACATCATGTCTTGACCATATCACATCACAACATACCCTGCAAAAACAAATTAGACGTCCTCTACTTTGTTGTTGCAAGTTTTACGTGGCTGCTACGGGCTTCTAGAAAGAACCGTTCTTACCTACGGCAAAAACCACAACGGTGATTTGTCAAGTTTGTCGTTTTAACCTTCTTCAAGGACTGGTCATAGTCAAAGTCGATTCAACTAAAGTAGGAGAAACAGACACCCGCCAACCACCTTTATGCAAAACTAGTTGCATGTCTATCGGTGGAACCGGTCTCATGTACGTGGACATGTAAGGTTGGTACAGGCCTCTTCATCCCACAATACTGCCGAATCAAAATAAGACGTTGGTGGTAAGTAGTATGACTATCACCGCCCACAACTCTTTGTGTTCTACTCGTGCATATCATCTACGCATAGACCTGGCTCATGATGCCACTGTTGGGAGTCGTTGCATGGAAAACAAAAAAATATTCTACGCACACGCAATGATCTATTCATGGAGGTGCATAGCAATGAGGGGGAGAGTGTATCTACCTACCCTCGTAGACCGTAAGCGGAAGCATTTCACAACGCGGTTGATGTAGTCGAACTTCTTCGCGCTTCAATCGATCAAGTACCAAACGCACGACACCTTTGTGTTCTGCACACGTTCAGCTTGATGACGTCCCTCGCCTTCTTGATCCAGCAAGATGTCGAGGTAGTAGATGAGTTCTGTCAGCACGACGGCGTGATGACGGTGATGATGAAGTGATCTCCGCAGGGCTTCGTCTAAGCACTACGAAAATATGACCGAGGGTGTAAACGGTGGAGGGGGCGCCGCACACAACTAGGCAATTGTCTGGGGTGTGCTAGGGCGCCCCCCCCCCCCACATATGTATAGGTGGGAGGGAGAGGGGAGGCCGCTAGGAGGCGCCCAAAGTAGGTCGAATCCTACTTGGGGTCCTCCCCAAGTGGCGCCCCCTGCCATATTTAACACAGGGAGAAGGAAAGAGGGGGGGAGGGTAGGAAGTGAGAATCCTAATCCACACTTTCCTTTCCCTTCTCCCATTTCCTTCCCCTCCTTAGGCCGGCCCATATGGGGGGCGCACCAGCCCTTTGTGGCTGGTGCGTTTCCCCTCTTGGCCCATAAGGCCCATATCTTTTGCCGGGGGTGCCCGGAACCCCTTCCCGTGACCCGATATGTACCTG
>NC_041383.1:390477318-390498451 GCF_002162155.2 Triticum dicoccoides | reverse complement strand
ACTTCCGATGTAATACCATCTTCCCATATATAAATCTTCACCTCTCGACCATTTTGAGACTACTCGTCATGTCTGTGATATCATCCGGGACTTCGAGCAACATTCGGTCACCAAATCACATAACTCATATAATACTATACCGTCATCAAACGTTAAGTATGCGGAACCTACGAATTTGAGAACTATGTAGACATGACCAAGACACCCCATCGGTCAATAACTAATAGCGGAACCTGGATGCTCATATTGGCTCCTACATATTCAACGAAGATCTTTATCGGTCGAACCGTTATGACAACATACGTAATTCCCTTTGTCCATCGGTATGTTACTTGCCCGAGATTCGATCATCGGTATCTTCATACCTAGTTCAATCTCATTACCAGCAAGTCTCTTTACTCGTTTTGTAATACATCACCTCGTGACTAACCTTAATCATTTGCTTGAAAGCTTATGGTGTGTATTACCGAAAGGGCCCAAAGATACCTCTCTGATACTTAGAGTGACAAATCCTAATCTCGATCTATGCCAACTCAATAAATACCTTCGGAGATACCTGTAGAGCATCTTTATAATCACCCAGTTATGTTGTGACGTTTAATAGCACATAAGGCATTCCTCTGGTATCCAGGAGTTGCATAATCTCATAGTCGAAGGAATATGTACTTGACATGAAGAAAGCAATAGCAATAAAACTAAACGATCATTATGCTAAGCTAAAGGATGGATCTTGTCCATCACATCATTCTCCTAATGATGTGATCATGTTATCAAATGACAACTCATGCCCATGGTTAGGAAACCTTAACCATCTTTGATCAACGAGCTAGTCTAGTAGAGGCTCACTAAGGACACGTTGTTTGTTTATGCATTCACACATGTATTAAGGTTTCTGATCAATACAATACTAACATGAATAATAAACCTTTATCATGAGTAAGGAAATATAAAATAACAACTTTATTATTGCCTCTAGGGCATATTTCCTTCATGGCTTCACGTAGCCCATCGCTTAGGATGAGCCACCAATGTTAATAGGAATTTCCTGACATGGACTCAACAACACGTGTATGAAAATCATTTTGTGTTCCCGTTGAAACCACAATGTGTATATGAAAACCAAAATTATACAAAGCATAAGGACTTCCTATACAACTGGCTGAACCAAAAGCTACTCCAAAAATAGAAGAGCACTGCCAGCCAAATATTTATAGCGCCGTTATACCAACAAGGCTGCAATATGCACGCGCGCGCGCGCGCACACACACACACATACACACAAATCCTGATATATAAAAGTAATAAAAATAAAAAACTTCTAATAATCAAAAGAAGAAATCGAATTAGTGTATACATGGAATGGCTTACCAGCTTCTTTTGCACCCTCTGCGCACTGTGCTACTGTTCTATGCTTCTCTGGGCAGCGAATTCTGTAGCACAACAGATGGCAACACCACACAAAAGGATGCAACAAACACAACAATGATGCAAATCTTAAACCAAACCGTGCTTTACCATGTAAAGGACAAAAAAGCATGCTAGAAGAGCACCGAAATGAATCCTAGTGTCCTTATCTATTTTCTAGTAACGAAGTTGTTTTAGATGGTTTGTTGGTTCTCCCCCTAAGTGAAACCACTGAACACGCCTCCTATGAACACGAACACCAAAATCAGGACACCCCCAACCAGAACAGCACCACCAAAATCACCACCGAGACCAACAACGGGAAACAAGTGCCCTACAAAACCAAAACAACCACACAATTCTTTGACCAAACATTCAGCCGACACAACCCCTCCATCCTCCCCCAAATCACATCCACAATCCCCCGCAGCCATAGCCACAAACATAACTACAGAAGCAACACAATAATCAAGCTATAGAGAAGCTAAAACAAAAGGCAAATGAATCAAAACCTCAGATGCGTAGCAATAAGACGAACAACCCAAGGAAACCCCGCAACCGAACGCCGCTCTCCACGCCTTCACAACCCACCGATCGAAGAAAGCCGATGCAAAGATGAAGCGCCGGCAACAGAAGCAACTCACCATAACCAAGATAACAACAAGAGCAGGCCAACAAGAACACCACCGCCTTCATCTCTGCCAATCGAATAAAGCTCACGCCCCCACAACCGCCATCGCCTATATCTCCATAGGGAGCAAGAGAACACACGCACCCAGCTATACTTACTGCAAAAACATCCCTCACACCCGCCATGACTGATCTTGGCAGGCCCATTTAGAACTGACAAACGAAACAAAGCCTCAAAACTGGGCCCACTACCGACAACATATCCCACGATGCACCAGGTGCTCACAATTCATGGGAGCTTACAAACTGTAGAGATAGGGTAGAAATGCTTATCCATGTTTCTTTCTGAACTTCTATTTGAAGTATTTGGTGTTTAAAATTTGCTAATGGAAGGCTGGCCAAATTCTGGTGCATACCAAAAAGATAGCGGGCTGCAACTCTTCAATAGATAACTAATCACGTTCTTTGAGAGACACAAAATGTAATTAGTTTCCTGTATATGGAAGGTCAACCAAAAAATATATCTGTTTTCCTATAGGTATATTTTAACAATAGGAAACAAAGTATTAGCCTAACTGGGTAATAGCACAAGATTTAGTGCACAACAATTTATTTGGTCAGTTATTCAGTGCAATGACTAAATGCTTCAACCCTTTCTAACACTAAATGCAGATTCCTTCAAAATTAAATCAAAGGTTTATCAAGGCCCTAACCAAATCCTCATAGGTCCAGAGAACACAAATCATTACCTAACCAAATCCTCAAAATACTATATTTAGGAATCCATTCACAACCATAATCTCTTAAATATGTAAATCGCTTTGTAGTGTTTACCAACTTTGGAATAAAAACTGAAAAGTAGAGCTCATAATAGTGTGCCCTCACCTTCACCCTGATTGAGATGAAGTATAGGTTTATTGTTGTGAAGGATCCAAGATTTTCTTTGTTAGGCAAAAAATATCACAAATCCTAGCAGGCTGCAAAAATCTAGACGGGACATGAAAAAATGAGCAAGTATACTGCAAGATTTACCAAACTTAACCGGGAAATAGCTAATGTAAAATTTATCAGCTACTTGACATGAAATTCATAATCAGGAACAAACAAAGATTTAAACACACATATATACATGAGAGGAAGAGAAATATGTCAAGGGTAAATAGAAAACAAAGGTCTATAAAAAAAATCACCTCTCTCTCTCTCAATCTAATTATCTCTTTTTCTCACCCCAATCATCTCTTCCTCTTGCCGCTCCCGGGAACTCCTGTACCTGTGACACAACACCCAGGAGCTCCATGTCGCCCAAATTCCCCACATCGGCGTACTCTCCCCCGCCGCCGCTGCCCCTTGCGCATTCGTCTCTCTGTCGCACATGTGCGCTCCCTGCCCCAACTCCTCCCGACCTCCACCTCGCAACCACATTCTCCGGTGACCAACACCGGCCTGCCACGTGCCTGCCTTGGTTAGCTCACCCACGACCAGCACCGACCTCCCTCGCGCTTCATCAGGCGGCCTCGCCCACAAAAGTTGTACCATCGCTTCTGGCGTGGCACAGTGGAAGCGGCGGAACGGGAGGCGAGACCGACGACAGTTACTGAATCGTTGAGAGGGGCCGAGGGGAGCATCCAACAGTAGAGGGAGGCGACAATGGGAGGTGGCCGATGGCGAGGGGACTACGCATCCGAGAGGGAGGGCAATGGCGGAGACAGGAACCCTAGCCTGTTACACACGGGAACGGGCCAGATCGAGCGGAGAGGGGAAGAGAGATTGGGTAGGAGGAAGATGGTGGTGGCCTAGTGGGGAATACTTGCTGGCCCATCTGACGGGGTCACGTCGGTGCATAGGCGTTGAGGCCCGGCCTTGAAGCTTCGAGGGAAAGGAGACACGCGTACGTATGCCTGTGCGAGTATAACCGACGTTGACCGAACAAACAACTGCGGAGAAACATCGTTATACACCCCAAATCGATGAGAGCGCCTTATTTCGCAGGAGCTTAGAAACTGTAGTGATACTGATGCCAGTGCGCCACTACTGGCTTCGTGCTGTATATCAGAAGCACACTCTACTTGATGTAAAATACCGGAGGGTTCTTCTAATTTCTCTATTTTGTTCTTTTCTTTCTTTATTTGTTTGGTTTTTTCTCCGGCTTTCTTTTTTCGTTAATATAATCCATTTTCCTTACGTTTCCTTTTTCCGTTCTATATTCTTTGTTTTATTTTTTTCTCCATTTTCTGTTTGGTTTTGTTTTTTTCTCCGTTTTCTGTTTGGTTTTTCTTTTTCTTCTTCATTTTTTCTTTTGTGTTTTCTTATGTTTGTTTTCGTTTTCACTCTACATTTTCGTATATGTCAAAAACATTTTTTAACAAGCGACCAACATTTTTTGTACATATTCAACATTGTCCGGATGCTTATTCAATATTTTTTCAAATACTTTTTCAAATTTTTAATAGTTATTCAACATTTTTGTAAATATTAGTTCAACATTTTTAATACTTACTCAACGTTTCTCAAATACCTGTTCAACATTTTTCATATACTTGTTCAACATTTTCCAATACCTATTCAACATTTTTAATATATATTCAAAAGTTTCAAATTCTTGTTCAATATTTTTCAAATTTTTTGTTCAACATTTTCCAATACTTGTTCAACATTTTTTAATAACTGTTCAACTTAAAAAATATTTTTTCAACATTTTTCGAATACACGTTCCACATTTTTGAATACTTATTCAACAAATGAAGCACAAAATAAGAACAGAAAATAGGAAACAAAAGACAGTTTATGGCTCTCGCGCTACTGGGCCGGCCCGTCAGGGGCTCCCTTAGACGCGAGTGCAGCGCCTTACTCGCTGAAGGCGAGAAATAGCAGCGCCCAGGCGAAGGAAGCGACAAACAGTTGGGTAGCAGAAAAAATAGCGAGGAACTGATTGCTATTAACGAGGCGACGTGATCATTAGGGGAGGGGGGGTTCTCACCCCCCTCGTCACCCCTTGAATTCGTCCCTGCGTCCGCTATGAGATGCTGGAGCGACAACAAAAAGAGTTGGCGACGCGCAAGATGAGGATGCGGTGAGGCGGAGGTGGACGCGCACGCAGAGGCTGTCTACGCGGCAGCGACGACACCTCCTTGATCGGGGAGCATCTTCCTGGGATGGCCGGTCCGGTAGGGTAGAAATGCACGGACTGCCGGATTGATGTTTTTTTGGATTCGGGCATGTAAAAACTAAGCATATTTGCTTTTTTTTGTTGTGATCGGCGATGCGATCCGACACAGGTGTGATCCGGCGCGTTTGGATCAGCGTAAAATTGAATTTAAATTTGCTGACGGACATATTGCGGCTACGATTGGATGGCTTCCTCCCACATCAGTGTCCACGGACTAATTCCCCTGTCCACGGGCGGATGCGGAAGATATTTTATTGGTTGCCGTTGAAGATGCCCTTAGAAAATAAGAAATTTTCGTATTGCAATGTTAAACACTTCAGAACTTGAGGGCGTGTTTGCTTGCCCGCATAGAGCTCAACCAGGCCCGCGTGGGAAGCCAAAGGCCTGTTTGGTTGTCGGTTTCACTATTGGGCCTGCATCACACGGTTCTTAAAGGCGCCCAGAGCCTGGCTCGCTGGAAACGCTCGAATCAGCAGTTTCTCGCGAGCCAGGCCGAGCCGAGCGCAAGCCGGCGGGCCCTTACACGAGTGGAGACGGGAGGGACGCGAGGTGATTACCTGAGGTCTTCTTCAAAGCTCCTATCTAATCTCCTCCCTCTGATCTACACAACGGTGCTTCGGTTCAAGGTAAACTCTACAGGAAAAAGATGCATCTCGATGCTACGGTTCCATTCAGGCGATTGATTCGTAGTTTCGTCGGCCGTAAGTTCTTAATTTCATCTTCCCGTTTGGAGTTATTCTGAACGAATTTTGTTAGATTCGTCGCGCACGATCGATCATTTGAAATTTTCTTTGACCAGCAGCCTAATCTCGCAGTTCCTCACAACATTCGTGTTGTAAGTTTTTGGTTTCGACGTCGTACCTTCATATCTCTTTGAATAGCAGTCTAATGTATTGACGCCGCCATGTCGAGTTCCTCTGTCCTCTGCTCAAAGCCCTCCTATTCGTCTCTCTCGACGCTGACGCCCTTCCCCTTGATCTCCTTGCCTGCGTCCTACTACACTAGAGTCGTTTCCGGCGTCACTTATCTCGGCCTACTCTCTGTCATCCTCCTACTGCATTGACGCTGCAATGGCACGCACACTGCAGTTCGCCGCACCGCCGACGGGGTCAATCATCTTGGCCTCCTCTCTCTCGCCCTACTACACTAGAGTCGTTTTCGGCGTCGATCATCTCGGCCTCCTCTCACGTCCACTGCACTGACGATACCATGGTGCGAGCACTGCATTCTCCTCCTCTGTCAACTGTGTTTGCGCGAGCACTGCAACTAGTTCGCCGACGGTGTCGCTCGCCGTGGCGCCGACGGGGTCGCTCGCCCACGACTCCATGCTCGCCATGTCGGACACGGCGCCACGGCCACTATCCACCGCAGTCGCCATGGTCCGGTGCACACTACATTTCTTCTCCCCCTTCCTCTGCTAGCTCTTAACCCTGTGTGCTAAGTGCAAGTGTTAGCTCTTAATCATACCTCATGCAGGCAGCCAAACAACGTGTAGTTGTATGCGCCGAGACGATGCGGGCAACCAAACAACGTGCCAAAATTGATCCCCTAATGCAGGAAGTCCATATGCAGGTAACCAAACAACCTGCAGATGTCGCAGATAAGGCTGTTTTTTCAGAGCCAGGCTGGGTTGAGATGTGTATGCAACGTAGGTACTATTCACTACTGTAACCAAACACGCCCAAATGTGTTCGGGCAGCCGCGAAGGCCAGGCCAGCCAATCTTAAGATCAGCCCCCCCTACCCACACCCATTAATCTGGTATATGCAGTTGTTATTACAATTGCATAAGAGAAATGACTAGATTTCATCAGTACTGTAGTAGTAGTGGACTAACGTCTGTTTCCGCAGAAGAACCGAGTCAAAAATATTGCTTGCAAGCAACATAACAGGTTGTGACTGGGTCAGGATGATAGGTTTGTTATACTTATGTCTTGATGACGGAGCCATTTGGATGATGAAGGTGCATAGAGTCATCCTCTAGCTTTTCGAGATCGGTCCAGATACGCATGGAGTTTTGTTTGGATGCAAGTGACAGAGTTTTATCTTGCATGGCGTCAGGCCTATGTCCATTTCTGAATGTCACAGGCTTGGCTACCACCTGGACTGACATTTGGCAGGACAGGAGGACTTCGAGGGCAAGAAATAACATAAAGAAAAGGTAGTAACAACGACCAGAGCAGATGAGGAAGTTGATCGTGGATATACAATCGTTTCGGGGTCTAAAGACAGATGATTACAAGGATCTTGTCCGACGCCTGTGGCAGCGTGCGCGTGTTGGACGATGGCGTCAGGCGAGTGAGAACCAGCGTCAAATTGCACCACATGTGGAGCAGCTATGGCTCCTTTGTTTATCAAGGAGAGCTGTGACCTGTGAGCTAACAAAAATGCTACTGTACTGTTCACCAAGGAGACCATGTTCATGTAAATTATACTGCAGTACACTTCCGACAATGACCAAGACTAAATCAGTATAATACACCAAGAAATGATTAGCCATGAAAGTTCCTTCAAAATACAGGCTTCAAACGGAAATAGATGTGCTTCTGTATTTTCATCAAGGAATAAAGGAGAATTAGGGAATCCAGTAGATAAGAAGCTACACTTGCTAACCATATATTCTAGAAAGGTAACGCTACGCCTCGGCCGGGTGATGATCTTAAAAGATCGACCGACTCGCTGGTCGTTGGATGGAGCCCATAATAACCGTTCAATCGACAGCCACGTGAGCGCCAACCTTTGCAACATGGCTGGTGTTGCACTCATCCACTGCAATAGGAGTCTTGTTGCAAAACACCATGAACCATTTTTTCCTCCTGTTGCAAGCCATTGCAACAATACAAAAGTTTCGGAAATATAGCTCCAGTTGCAAAACAAATGCAACAACATGCATGTTTCAGAAAACCATAGCCCTTGTTTTCATACCATTGCAACATGACGCATGTTTTAGGAACATGGCCCCAGTTGCAGAAGCGTGGTAGAGACAGTCGCCAACGGATCCACGATGTAAGTGCTACATAGAGTGGCGGGGGAGAGCTAGGGGACAGGGGAGAGCCATGGCCGCGGTGCGTCGCAGCAGTGGGAGCAGCCTGTTCCTAACCTCAACCAACACTGAGTCGACGAGGAAGCCGCCGACCACACTAGCTCTCGCCCCTGCCTTTTCACCAGTGGCCACTCCTACTCTGGCCGGTGCGCCTCAAGGTGACAGCGTCATTCGTCGTCTGAATGCACGGGCACCAGACTCCCTAGTCACTGACGGTGCCCCGGCTAGGGGGTCTCTCACCGCATCGTCTCCTGGCCAGGTGGGACGGCCCGAGGACCCCATGTTGGCTCACTAGTGGGGCACGTCAAGCGGCACATGGCGTATGAAAGGAAGGCTTCCAAAGACTTGGCATATACTCCAAGATATCAGAAGTCATCTACAACACATTCTCCTTGTACGTAACCGACTAGGATGTTACCGTAGACCCTCTGGTACCTGTATAAACTGACGGGTAGGGCTCATAGACGACAAATAATGATCTCGAGGTAGATCATCTATATTGTGTACTCCACCCAAAAGCAATTAAACACAAGCAAGACGTATGGTTTTATCTATGAGGAGAGCCTGAACCTGGATAAAAACATGTGCCCCTGTTACCATCGTGTCAAGACCCTTAGTTCGGGACCCCTACCCGAGATCCACCAGATTTGAGTCCGTCATTGGTGGCCCATACATGTCCCGCTAAGCAGTCGCAATGATTCGATGGGGAACAAGATCGACGAGCAGATCGGCACCGGCATGACCTCCGTGTAGGGCAGATCTTTGTCTTTGGCAGCAACGCCCTCTTCGCCAATTCGACTGGCCACCTAGGCCAGGTCGAAACCTTTTCTCCAGGTTGAATCATCATCAGAAACATGGAATACACTATGGATTCCCGCGGAGAGCTGGTCTTCACAAGCCGGGCTTCAAACTAGACCGAGGACCAGCATGAGAGACTCATCCCGGCCTAGATGTTAGATCCGGCCCAGGATGAGAGCTGGAGTCCTACTTCAAACCCAGCCTCAGGCAGGCCCCGATAACATCTCTCGAGGCCAAGACGACATATCTGGCCAAATGTGAAGAACATGGATCCATGTCAGATCAGATCTTTGAAAGCTCTCGTTGGAACCGTTTTCAGATCGGGCCCAGGAGGAGCGCGGGAAATCTCTCTTGAACAAGATGTTAGATCGGATTCAAAGGCTCGAAATATCAACGACTAGACTTTTACATCCATTTTGCATCATGTTTTCCTATTGTTATTTATGATGTTTTTATGCATAATAATGGCTTTTGGAGTATTTCTAATGCCATTTCTCTCATAATATGCAAAATTTACACAAAGAGGGAGAATGCCGACAACTAAAATTCTAGACCTGAAAAAGCTACATCAGAGTTACCTATTCTGCACATCTCCTAATAAGCTGAAATTTCACAGAGATTTTTTGTGGAATATTTAAGAAATATTGGAGCAAACAATTACCATAGGGGGCCCACCAGGTGGTTGATGTCTACTACAACTTGTTCTTGTAGACTCGTGTTGGGCCTCCAAGCGTAGAGTTTTGTAGGACAGTAGCAAATTTCCCTCAAAAGTGGATGACCTAAGGTTTATTAATCCGTGGGAGGTGTAGGATGAAGATGGTCTCTCTCAAACAACCCTGCAACCAAATAATAAAAAGTCTCTTGTGTCTCCAACACACCAAATACGATGGTAAATTGTATAGGTGCACTAGTTCGGCAAAGAGATGGTGATAAAACTGTAATATGGATAGTAGATATTAAGTTTGTAATAGTAACAATAAAAAATAACAAGGTAGCAAGTAACAAAAGTGAGCACAAACGGTATTGCAATGCTTGAAAACAAGGCCTAGGGTCCGTACTATCGCTAGTGCAATCTCTCAACAGTGTTAATCTAATTCGATCGTATAACCATCCCTCAACGTGGGATGAAGAACCACTCCAAAGTTCTTATCTAGCGGAGAACATAAGAATAAATTGTTTGTAGGGTACGAAACCACCTCAAAGTTATTATTTCTGTTCGATCTATTCAAGAGTTCGTACTAAAATAACACAAAGTTATTCTTTCCGTTTGATCTATCCAAGAGTTCGTACTAAATAACATCATATGATACGCATCAACCAACTCTAATGTCACCTAGATACTCCAATGTCGCCACAAGTATCCATGAGTTAATTATACGATACGCATCAAATAATTTCAGATTCATAATACTCAATCCAACACAAAGAACCACAAAGAGTGCCCCCAAGATTTCTACCGAAGAAACAAAGACGAGAACGTGCGTCAACCCCTATGCATAGATTACCCCAATGTTACCTCGGGAATCCGCGAGTTGAGTGCCAAAACATGTCTCAAGTGAATCAATATAATACCCCATTGTCACCATGGGTATTCATATGCAAGACATATATCAAGTGCTCCGAGTGAGGTTACTGATAACGTTGGAGATGAAAGAGGGGATGCCTTCCGGGGCATCCCCAAGCTTAGTTGCTTGGATCTTCCCTGAATATTACCTTGGGGGTGCCTTGGGCATCCCCGAGCTTAGGGTCTTGCCACTCCTTATTCTCCTCATATCGACATCCCATCCAAAACTTGAAAACTTCAATCACACAAAACTTAATGGAACTTCGTGAGATAGGTTAGTATGATAAAGACAAATCATTCATTTTGGTGCTATCAAAGACAAGATTCATAATTGTTTCCAAACAATGCGTACTGTAGCATATCATTTCTACAATTTATATTGATCAATATAAGCCATAGAAACTAGAAAACAAGCAAACTATGCATTGAAAACAGAATCTGTCAAAAACAGAACAATTTGTAATGATCTGGACAACTACCATACTTCTGCTCCTCCAAAAATTCTGAAAATTTAGGAAAACATAGGAAATTTGTATATAAATCATCTATAAAAAATTAGAATTTTACCGCTTTCCAGTGAATTGAAAAAATTCTGTTACTGGAAGCAAAAGTTTTCGTTTTTGCACAGAATCAAGTCAATTATCATCCACACTATCCCAAAGGCCTTACTTGGTACTTTGTTGAAACAAAAGCTATAAAACATGATTACTACATTAGCCTAATAATGTGAACACACAAAAATAGTAGGGGTAAATGTTGGGTTGTCTCCCAACAAGTGCTTTTCTTTAATGCCTTTTTAGCTAGGCATGATGATTTCAATGATGCTCACATAAAAGATAAGAATTGAAACGTAACAAGAGCATCACGAATCACATGGCAAGCACATTTAAGCCTCACCCACTTCCTATGCATAGGGAGTTTGTGAGGAAACAATTTATGGGAGCAAGAATTCACTAACATAGGGAGGCAAGACAAGCATAACTTCAAGATTTTCAACACATAGAGAGGAAACTTGATATTATTGAGATATGTATGAGCATATCTTCCTCCCTCATAAAAATTTCAGTAGCATCATGAATGAATTCAACAATATAACTATCACATAAAGCATTATTTTCATGATGCATAAGCATAGAAATTTTATTACTCTAAACATAAGCAAATTTATTCTCATCAATAGTAGTGGGAGCAAACTCAAAAAAATACCTATCATGAGATTGAAAATTAAAATCATGATGACAAGTTTCATGGTTATCATTATTCTTTGTAGCATACATGTCATCACCATAATCATCATATATAGGAACTTTGTTGTCATAATCAATTGCAACCTCTTCCAAAATAGTGGATTCATCACTAAATAAAGTTATGACCTCTCCAAATCCACTTTCATAATTATCACAATAAGATTTAATACCCTCCAAAATACTGGGATCATTATTACCTAGAGTTGACACTCTTCCGAACACACTTTCATCAATATAATCATCATAGTAAATATTCTCATCAAAAGTAGGGGGACTAAAAATATCATCTTCATCAAATATAACATCCCCAAGCTTATGGATTTGCATATCATTAGCATCATGGATATTCAAAGAATTCATACCAACAATATTGCAATCATGATCATCATTTATGCCAAACATTTTATTGAATTCTTCTTCTATCAATTGAGCAAAAAATTTCTTTCCATCATTTTCAATAAAGACATTATTAATATAAACAATATGAGACCACCTCAATTCCTTTTTTTGTAATTTTTTTCATAAACCAAACTAGTGATAAAACAAGAAACTAAAAGATTCACTTGCAAGATCTAAAGATATACCTTCAAGCACTCACCTCCCCAGCAACGGCGCCAGAAAAGAGCTTCGTTGACGGGATGCGAGTGCCGCTTACCTAACCTCCCCGGCAACGGCGTCAGAAAAGAGCTTGATGTCTACTACACAACTTGTTCTTGTAGACTCGTGTTGGGCCTCCAAGCGCAGAGTTTTGTAGGATAGTGGCAAATTTCCCTCAAATGGATGACCTAAGGTTTATCAATCCGTGGGAGGTGTAGGATGAAGATGGTCTCTCTCAAATAACCTTGCAACCAAATAATAAAAAGTCTCTTGTGTCCCCAACCCACCAAATACAATGGTAAATTGTATAGGTGCACTTGTTCGGCGAAGAGATGGTGATAAAAGTGTAATATGGATAGTATATATTAATTTTGTAGTAGTAACAATAAAAAACAACAAGGTAGCAAGTAACAAAAGTGAGCACAAATGGTATTGCAATGCTTGAAAACAAGGCCTAGGGTCTGTACTTTCCCTAGTGCAATCTCTCAACAATGCTAATCTAATTGGATCGTATAACCATCCCTCAACGTGCGATGAAGAATCACTCCAAAGTTCTTGTCTAGCGGAGAACATAAGAAGAAATTGTTTGTAGGGTACGATCTATTCAAGAGTTCGTACTAAAATAACACAAAGTTATTCTTTCTGTTCGATCTATCCAAGATTTCGTACTAAAATAACACCATATGATACGCATCAACCAATAACTCCAATGTCACCACGAGTATCCATGAGTTAATTATACAATACGCATCAAACAATTTCAGATTCATAGTACTCAATCCAACACAAATAACCTCAAAGAGTGCCCCAAGATTTCTACCGGAGAAACAAAGACGAGAACATGCATCAACCCCTATGCATAGATTACCCCAATGTCACCTCAGGAATTCATGAGTTGAGTGCCAAAACATATCTCAAGTGAATCAATATAATACCCCGTTGTCACCATGGGTATTCATATGCAAGACATATATCAAGTGCTCTCAAATCCATAAAAGTATTCAATTCGATAAAACAAAATCTCAAAGGAAAAACTCAAATCATCACAACAAGATAGAGATGGAGAAACACCATATGATCCAACTATATTAACAAAGCCCGCGATACAGCAAGATAGTGATATCTCAAGAACACGAGAGAGAGAGAGAGAGAGAGAGAGAGAGAGAGATTAAACACATAGCTACTGGTACAAACCCTTAGCCCTGAGGGTGGACTACTCCCTCCTCATCATGGTGGCCATAGGGATGATGAAGATGGCCACCGGTGATGATTTCCCCTCCGACAGGGTGCCAGAATGGGTCTAGATCTGTTTTTCGTGGCTACAGAGGCTTGTGGCGGCGGAACTCCTGATCTAGGGTTATCTTCGGAGGTTTTGAAATATTTGGGAATTTATAAGGCGAAGAGGCGGTGCGGGAGGCCACCGAGGTGGGCACAACCCACCATGGCGCGCGTGGGCCCCCAGGCATACCCAGGTGGGTTGTGCCCCCCTGGGGGCACCCCTCTGGTACTTCTTTGGCCCACCGAATGTCTTATGGTCCAAATAAATCTCCAAAAAGTTTTGCTGCGTTCGGTATTGATTTCTGCAAAGTAAAAAAACAAACAAAAAACAAGAATTGGCATTGGGCATTATGTCAATAGGTTAGTCCCAAAAATTGATATAAAGTTGCTACAAAATGATTGTAAAACATCCAAGAATGATAATATAACAACATGGAACAATCAAAAATTATAGATACGTTGGAGACGTATCAGTGGGCACAACCCACCTGGGCGCGCCAGGGCCCCCAGGTGCGTCTGGTGGGTTGTGCCCACCTCTAGTTTCCATCTTATGATATATAGGTCATTTTGACCTAGAAAAAATTAGGGGGGGGGGGGACTTTCGGGACGAAGCGCCGCCGTCTCGAGGCGGATCTTGGGCAAGAGCACTTTTGCCCTCTGGCGGAGCGATTCCGTCAGGGGAACTTCCCTCCCAGAGGGGGAAATCATCGTCATCATCATCACCAAGAACTCTTCCATTTTTGAGAGGGCAATCTCCATCAACATCTTCAACAGCACCATCTTCTCTCAAACCCTAGTTCATCTCTTGTGTTCAATCTTTGTACCGAAGCCTTAGATTGGTACTTGTGGGTGACTAGTAGTGTTGATTACATCTTGTAGTTGATTACTATATGGTTTATTTGATGGAAGATTATATGTTTAGATCCATTATGCTATTTAATACCCCTCTGATCTTGAGCATGATTATCATTTGTGAGTAGTTACTTTTGTTCTTGAGGTCACGAGAGAAGTCATGTTGCAATTAATCATGTGAACTTGATATGTGTTCGATATTTTGATGATATGTATGTTGTGATTCCCTTAGTAGTGTCATGTGAACGTCGAGTACATGGCACTTCACCTTATTAGGGCCTAAGGAAATGCATTGTGGAGTAGTTATTAGATGATGGGTTGCTAGAGTGACAGAAGCTTAAACCCTAGTTTATGCGCTACTTTGTAAGGGACCGATTTGGATCCAAAAGTTTAATGCTATGGGTAGATTTTATATTAATACTTTTCTCATAGTTGCGGATGCTTGCGAGGGGGTTAATCATAAGTAGGAGGTTTGTTCAAGTAAGAACAACACCTAAGCAACTATCCACCCACATATTAAATTATCAAAGTAGCGAACACAAACATGATGAAAGTGACATGGTGCAATTCCCGTTTCCATTCAAGAATGCTTTGCTTATTATAAGAGACCGTTTTGGCCTGTCCTTTGCCACAAAAGGATTGGGATACCTTTCTGCACTTTATTTACCGTTACTGTTATTTGCTCGTTACAAATTACCTTGCTATCAAACTATTTGTTACCAACTATTTCAGTGCTTGCAGTTAATACCTTGCTGAAAAGCACTTGTCATTTCCTTCTGCTCCTTGTTGGGTTCGATGCTCTTACTTATTGAAAGGACTACGATTGATCCCCTATACTTGTGGGTCATCATAGACCTTTGTCTATGGTCGGATTTGAGAGTCGCCGGGAAAGTAAGAATTTTCTCCCCACCCACCACCCATCTCGTCGCCAATGTGGAGAACCTAACCGAAGTCCTCGCAAGCGGATCCAACGACACCGATGACATGGACGAGGAAGTTAGTGAGTCGTCCGACAGCCTGCAAAAAGCTACCACACCAACAAGGAAGTGGACGACAACCTCCACCTACGACATCTACATGGTAGATACTCCCCACGACAACAGTGGCAGAGGCGATAATGACAACAACGGCGGGGGAGGCAACGGTGGCAATAATGGCAGGAATGATAACATGGGAACAATGCCAACAACCCCGACAACAACCTTTGTCCCGATCACAAGGACACCTTAAACAAGTCGCTTGGCAGTCCCAACCACGACGTGTTAAGGCTAAGGCTGCTCGACACCACCAACAAGATAACCAGTGAAAAGCAACGACTTCGTGACGAAGAGCAATACCTGATTGACCGATGGAACAAACTCTTTCAGGCCGAGAAGGTACTCAAGGCCAAAATGCAGCAAGTGCAAGCTAACAAGCTACCGCAAGATCCTCCTCAAAGAATTGGACGCGGCGGGCAACAACCACGCAATATCCAAGTGCCAATGGGCCAAATATTTGCACCGGCAGCGGAGAACTACCCACCCTACTTTTACGGATGGAGGAACTACACGAGCATGCGCGCCCCCGATGTACAAGAACACCGACGCAATAGAGTCGCTGCATCTGATGATGTGGGTGGCACAAAACCGAGCTCCAGTTTCCACACCAGAGACAAGCGGCCTCCTCGCCAAAAGTCCAAGCTCCTTGGACCATCTACCAGACCAAGCAGCACCCGCACCCACCCGTTGAGCAAGTAGCACGGCTAACCTAGATGGCCAAGTACCGAGACCAGCATAACTACTCCAAGTACGGGGACGTAGGCAGTTATGATGCATGTCACGCCATCGACATCACTCTTAGGTAAGGTGCAGCGCACCCGGTCTGCTTCACGGATGAAGTCATGGCCCATAGATTTCCAACGGCTTCAAGCTCATAAAATTCAAAAAATATGATGGATCGATTGATCCTACAGTCTGGATCAAGGGCTATATCCTCGCAGTACACGTAGCGGATGGCGATGACCTCAACGCCATAAAATACCTGCCCTTGAAGATGAAGGGCTTGGTTCAGCACTGGTTGCACACCCTGCTACCAGGATCAATCAGCACATGGGACTCACTGAGGATGAATTGATGGCAAATTATTAGGGCATGTATGTCAAACTCCCAGATGCCAATGACCTGGCCCTCATAGTACAGAAGCCAGGCAAGTCTGCACACAACATCTGGAATTGTTTTCTTACAAATAAAACAAGATAGTCGATTGCAGCGACCTCGAAGTGCTCGCGGTGTTTTGGAACAACATGAATGATGAATGGCTCTCTAGAGTACAAACCAAGGATGATGGATGAGCTCATGCCGATGATGAATAGATTCTGTGCCGGCGAGGACAACTGACCTGGAAAGAAGAGAGGCCGTAACGGAGACCCAGGCACATCTGGGGTGCATGACGGGAGCGGGAAGCCGCTGCACAACCGGAGGAACAAGGATCACAATAGAAGCGACAACGATGCCAAGGACGACAAGGTCAGTGTCAAATTCGGCAATCAACATCAAGGCAGCGGGTCAAAGAAGAAGCCTTTCCAGGGGAGAAGAGACGATAACTCTCAGTTGAAGTGGAGAAAATCTTGGACCAGCCTTGTGTTGGAAATATGCCCTAGAGGCAATAATAAAAGTCTTATTATATTTCATTGTTCATGATAATTGTCTTTTATTCATGCTATAACTGTATTATCCGGAAATCGTAATACACGTGTGAATACATAGACCACAATATGTCCCTAGTGAGCCTCTAGTTGACTAGCTCGTTGTGATCAACAGATAGTCATGGTTTCCTGGCTATGGACATTGGATGTCGTTGATAACAGGATCACATCATTAGGAGAATGATGTGATGGACAAGACCCAATCCTAAGCATAGCACAAAGATCGTGTAGTTCGTTTGCTAGAGCTTTGCCAATGTCAAGTATCTCTTCCTTTGACCATGAGAGCGTGTAACTCCTGGATACCGTAGGAGTGCTTTGGGTGTATCAAACGTCACAACATAACTGGGTGACTATAAAGGTGCACTACAGGTATCTCCGGAAGTATCTATTGTTTTATGCGGATCGAGACTGGGATTTGTCACTCCGTATGACGGAGAGGTATCTCTGGGCCCACTCGGTAATGCATCATCATAATGAGCTCAAGGTGATCAAGGTGTTGGCCATGGGATCATGCATTACGGTACGAGTAAAGTGACTTGCCGGTAACGAGACTGAACAAGGTATTGGGATACCGACGATCGAGTCTCGGGCAAGTAACGTACCGATTGACAAAGGGAATTGTATACAGGGTTTGATCGAATCCTCGACATCGTGGTTCAACCGATGAAATCATCGAGGAGCATGTGGGAGCCAACATGGGTATCTAGACCCCGCTGTTGGTTATTGCCCGAGAGTGGTCTCGGTCATGTCTGCATGTCTCCCGAGCCCGTAGGGTCTACACACTTAAGGTTCGGTGACACTAGGGTTGTTAGGAAGACTAGTATGTGACTACCGAATGTTGTTCGGAGTCCCGGATGAGATCTCGGACGTCACGAGGAGTTCAGGAATGGTTCGGAGGTAAAGTTTTATATATGGGAAGTTGTTAAACGGGCACCGGAAAGTTTCGGGGTCATACCGGTATTGTACCGGGACCACCGGAAGGGTTCCGGGGGTCCACCGGGAGGGGCCACCCCTCCCGGGGGGCCACTTGGGCTGCGTGGGGATAGCAGACAGCCCCTAGTGGGCTTGGCGCCCCCCCCCCTTGGGCCCATGCGCCTACGGTTGGGGGGGGGGAACCCTAAAGGGGGCGCACCCCCCTTGCTTGGGGGGCAAGCCCCCCACCCCTTGGCCGCCGCCCCCCCTAGGGTTTTCCCTAGAGGGCCGGCCCCCCTTTCCCTTTCCCCTATATATAGAGGGGTGAGGGGAGGGCTGCAACACACCACAAGCCAAGGCGCAGCCCCTCCCCTCCCCAACACCTCTCCTCCTCCGTACGTGCTTGGCGAAGCCCTGTCGGAATACTGCCGCATCAACTGCACCACGCCATCGTGCTGCCGTTGGAGCTGCCTTCCTCAACCTCTCCTTCCTCCTTGCTGGATCAAGACGGAGGAGACGTCTCCCGTCCCGTACGTGTGTTGAACGCGGAGGTGTTGTCCGTTCAGCACTAGGACATCGGTGATCCGAATCACGTTCGAGTACGACTCCATCATCACCATCCCCTTGGCAAGCTTTCGCTCGTGATCTACAAGTGGTATGTAGATGCAAACTCTCTCCCTTGACTCGTTGCTTAGATGAACTCATAGATGGATCTTGGTGAAACCGTAGAAAATTTTTTAATTTTCTGCAACGTTCCCCAACAGTGGCATCATGAGCCAGGTTTATGCGTAGTTCTCTTTGCACGAGTAGAACACAATTTTGTTGTGGGCGTGGATCTTGTCAACTTGCTTGCCTCTACTAGTCTTTTCTTGCTTCAGCGGTATTGTGGGATGAAGCGGCCCGGACCAACCTTACACGTACGCTTACGTGAGACCGGTTCCACCGATTAACATGCACTAGTTGCATAAGGTGGCTGGCGGGTGTCTGTCTCTCCCACTTTAGTTGGAGCGGATTCGATGAAAAGGGCCCTTATGAAGGGTAAATAGAAGTTGACAAAATCACGTTGTGGTTATTCGTAGGTAAGAAAACGTTCTTGCTAGAACCCAATTGCAGCCACGTAAAAGATGCAACAACAATTAGAGGACGTCTAACTTGTTTTTGCAGCGATTGATCATGTGATGTGATATGGCCAGAAGTTGTGATGAATGATGAATTGTGATGTATGAGATCATGTTCTTGTAATAGGATGTGACGCCCCCGATTCAATCGTACACTAATCATGCACGCAAATGTGTACGATCAAGATCAGGGACTCACGGGAAGATATCACAACACAACTCTAAAACATAAATAAGTCATACAAGCATCATAATACAAGCCAGGGGCCTCGAGGGCTCGAATACAAGTGCTCGATCATAGACGAGTCAGCGGAAGCAACAATATCTGAGTACAGACATAAGTTAAACAAGTTTGCCTTAAGAAGGCTAGCACAAACTGGGATACAGTTCGAAAGAGGCGCAGGCCTCCTGCCTGGGATCCTCCTAACTACTCCAGGTCGTCGTCAGCGGGCAGCACGTAGTAGTAGGCACCTCCGGTGTAGTAGGGGTCGTCGTCGACGGTGGTGTCTGGCTCCTGGACTCCAACATCTAGTTGCGACAACCAGAAAGAAAGGAAAGGGGGAAAAAGGGGGGAGAAAGCAACCGTGAGTACTCATCCAAAGTACTCGCAAGCAAGGATCTACACTACATATGCATGGGTATATGTGTAAGGAGGCCATATCAGTGGACTGAACTGCAGAATGCCAGAATAAGAGGGGGATAGCTAATCCTATCGAAGACTACGCTTCTGGCAGCCTCCGTCTTGCAGCATGTAGAAGAGAGTAGATTGAAGTCCTCCAGGTAGCATCTCCAAGTAGCATATCCAGGTAGCATCTCCAAGCGCATCTCCAGGCGCATCGCATAGCATAATCCTACCCGGTGATCCTCTCCTCGTCGCCCTGTGGAAAAGTGATCACCGGGTTGTCTGTGGAACTTGGAAGGGTGTGTTTTATTAAGTATCCGGTTCTAGTTGTCATAAGGTCAAGGTACAACTCCAAGTCGTCCTGTTACCGAAGATCACGGCTATTCGAATAGATTAACTTCCCTGCAGGGGTGCACCACATAGCCCAACACGCTCGATCCCATTTGGCCGGACACACTTTCCTGGGTCATGCCCGGCCTCGGAAGATCAACACGTCGCAGCCCCACCTAGGCAAAAACAGAGAGGCCAGCACGCCGGTCTAAACCTAAGCGCACAGGGGTCTAGGCCCATCGCCCATAGCACACCTGCACGTTGCGAGGGCGGCCGAAAGCAGACCTAGCCTAGTGGCGTTCCAGTCCCATTCGGCGCGCGCCGCTCCGTCGCTGACGTCTGAAGTGCTTCGGCTGATACCACGACGTCGGGATACCCATAACTACTCCCACGTAGATGGTTAGTGCGTATAGGCTCGTAGCCAGACTCAGATCAAATACCAAGATCTCGTTAAGCGTGTTAAGTATCCGCGAATGCCGAACAGGGCCAGGCCCACCTGTCTCCTAGGTGGTCTCAACCTGCCCTGTCGCTCCGCCACAAAGTAACAGTCGGGGGCCGTCGGGAACCCAGGCCCACCTCTACCGGGATGGAGCCACCTGTCCTTTCAGCCCCCTCGTCAGAATCACTTGCGGGTACTCAATGAGCTGACCCGACTTTAGTCACCATCTGTATAGTATGTATGTATGTATAGTATATACCCGTGATCACCTCCCAAGTGATCACGGCCCGATAGTATAGCAAGGCAGACTGACAAGAATGTAGGGCCAATGATGATAAACTAGCATCCTATACTAAGCATTTAGGATTGCAGGTAAGGTATCAACAGATGTAGCGACAATGTCAGGCTATGCATCAGAATAGGATTAACGAAAGCAGTAACATGCTACACT